>NC_052536.1:51013364-51314743 GCF_016699485.2 Gallus gallus | reverse complement strand
CTATTTTTGCTTTCTTACTAGAGCATCTTTCGTTATTTCAGCTAAAGTAAACGTATACTCCACAATCATTTTAAAAAGCAAAACAAAACCAAAATGCTAGTGTAGACAGAGGCTTTACCCTTTCCTCTCTTCTCATGTTTTTTTTTTTTATTATTATTATTATCGTGGTGGGTTCTATTTAGCCTTAAAAGATTAATAAAGAAATAAGTTCAAGACCAAAAAAACCCCCACATTTAATTATTTCACATTTTTAAGGTACCCAAATAACGGTGATAACTGTTATAAAAATGTGGATAAATAAATTTTTATGTGTATATTTACTGAATGGTTAAATGCACAGAATGATCTGCCATGCTTTGGTGGAATTGCTTCAGATATTTTCTGGGAAAGGAGATGTATATAGTTATTTACCTCTTTGTTTATACTAATGCTTTTCTCAAGTGCACAGCCAAAACCAGAGTGCATATATGACGGCCTTCATATGTATCATTAAAACACTACATTCTTAATTCACAATAAATTCACTACATGAAAAATAACATGAGTAGCCTGAATTACTGCTAGTGCCACTACTGTTGGCTTGTTCTCAAAACTACAGCTGGAAAATGCCAGCTTAAATTTGCATAAGATTTGATTATCACCCAGTAACTGCTGAAATGACTGCTTAATGGCAGCATGGTTTCTAAATACGACGGTGTTGGATACAAACTAATCTGAGACTTTTCACCCATTGCATTTCTGAGTTTTGTAGATCTGCGCGTGCAATCGTGCTTCTTTATGGTGCTTTCCTCATCCTGCATCTTCTTTCTCTGTATTCTATTTACAACAGGGAAAAGAGATAAAGCAGATTGTTTAGAAATTTAGTTATAAAGGAAACATACTTGGTTGTGTAACCATCTGGGACTTGAAGTGTTCTCCATTTCTGCATCTTTGCAGAAAGGATGAGGTCAAATAAATCTGAGGTATGAGACAGCAATAACCACAGACCAAGACTCACTACTCTGTTTTTAAAAGATGAATGCATTAGATGAGGAAGGAAGAGGAGAGAAAAAAGCAGCAATAAAACCTTCCTCCAAATGGGCTCCTGTCAGCTTTAGGGAAAGCACAAGTAAGGAAAAAAAGCAACCAGGTTAACAAGGCATAACCCAAGGGTCTGACCACAGGAATAGCTAAAGACAGAGCCCAAAAGAAGGCAAGGAACACAGAGACAAATCTTCAAAACACCCATACTTTGTCAACAGGCTCCTGTGGTTCTGGCTCCACCTACCTGTTCTGAGGATGTTGGTTTCTTTTTAACTGTGTTAGGTTCCCTCAGTTAATGCTACTTCATTTTTAACAGCTGGAATGTGTAGGCTGTTCAGCTAAACATCTGCGTCCAGCCTCCAGCCAAACAGTCGTACAACTCCACGTGTGAAGGAAGGTGTAAACACCTCAAAAAGAAAGATACTTTGCCTCCCCAGCCCTGTAATATCCCACATTGTTGAGACATGAATGCAAAGAATGATAGAATATCTTGAGTTGGAAGGGACCCCTATGTCTGAGAACATTGTCCAGATGCTTTTGGAACTCCAGCAGCTTGGGGCCAGGCCCACTGCCTTGCAGAGCCTCTTCCATGCCCACCACCCTCTGGTGCAGAGCCTTTTCCTATATAATAACATGTCTGTTGGTTGACTATTTCCTGGTTATATTTGAAGTAGAACCTCTGATGTCAGAGAATCATAGAATCATTGAGGTTGATGAAGACCACTAAAATCACCCAGTCCAAGCATCCCCACCGTGCTCAGACCATGTCTCTCAGTACCACATCTCCACAGTTCTTGAACACTTGCAAGGACGGTGACTCCACCACCCCCCTGGGCAGCCTGTGCCAATGCCTCACCATTCTTTCTAAGAAAAATGCTTTCTAATAACCCACCTGAACTGCCCCTGGAGCAACTTAAAGCCATCACCTCTCATCCCAAAGGCCAAAGTTAATCCTGAATGAAATAAAACAGATGTCTGAGAGTCAGTGTCCCTTACAGAAGATGTATATTCCAGTGGATATGGAAACACTTATCAAAAAATTAGATATGCATTGAGGTAGTATAATTGACACATGAAAGGTTTTCCCAGTACCTGGATGAAAACAACTCAGGTATGATTTATCCGGAACAACTGCAAAGGGAAAACTGTGGGTGAGGGGACTGAAAACACATAATGCTAATGCTTTGGGATACATGAGCCCAGGTAACTCAGTAGTCCTATTCAAACACATTGACCTACAGAGCCTTCTAGGTTCTGCCTTGCTGCCATCTAATGGTTTCTATAGCCACAGGCATTGCACTGAGCCAAGCACTCTCAGAAATGAGATGACTGGGAAACTCTAGACCCAAGTAGATCAGTATTAAAAAATATCTGAACTGCCTGCAGCCAGAGTTTAGTTGACCTCCAAAATAGAGAAATCTATCTGAAGCTAGTAGATGGCAATTAAAAATACCTATTAATTACATTTGGGAAAGTCCTTACCTTACAGAAATCACAATCTAAATGAGACAAGCAATGGGTGAGAGGATAAGTATAAAGATGAATACTGTTTTGCAAGTGGAAAAATGAAAATACTGAGAGATTCAAAGCCCAGTTATAATTTTCATCACGTTCTACCTCTTTAATAGTGATCAAGCAAAGAGAAGATACCAAGAAACCAAACTCAAGTTTCACTGAGATTCAGTTAATTGTCTTAATTGCAAACCTCTCCTTCATCTGTGGAGAAAAAAAAAAACAAGACAGGCGATGGCAGTAAAGACAAATCACTCTAGTAAGCATCCATTTTTCCTTTGTAAATTGCACCTTATCCCAACATTCCATTCTCATATCTTACCCAGAAACTGTCTCACGACACAACTTAACCCAGCACTGTCAGATTTGAGCTCATAAGGGAAGGAGAAAGTTTTCCCGTTCCTGCAAAACGTACCCTCCCAGAAGCAGTGAAAACGTGCTTCGACTGCCATCTAGAGGAGTGCACTCCTCTATCGAAAATCGTCGTACTGAAACACGTGAAGTCTCAGAAAGATTTTCAAAATCACCGACTGCTCACACGTGCTCCTTGTAGCAGGTCAAATCTGAGCAGCTGTTGTTCCTGCGTGCACTTGTGCCTACAGTTTGTGACCAAATCTATTTGTTGGTGCAGGAGAATAAGCCTGTGAAGTACAACTGGTGAAAAGCAGTGACTTAGAGTCGTAGAATCATTTGAGTTAAGGGCCACCTAATCCAACCCCCCTGCAATGAACAGGGACACCTACAGCTCCACCAGGTGCTCAGAGCCCCGTCCAGCCCGATTAGGTTTAACATTAATAAACACATACATTCTTTGTGCCACAAGTGCCTTGATGCTTTTAAAAATCTGACCTTGCTGTTGCAAGTGAGTACTTGCATTGCTCAAATCTTATGGCATCCAGGACTTTATTTGAAAAATGCTTAAACACACACAAGCAAACGCTGCTATTGGAACACTATGGTTGAATATATAGCATCCCAAGATAAGCACAGTACAGCAGTAGTGACGTGCTTCTCCAGTGTATTCAGACCTGATCATATCTTCCGTGTCCTCTTTAATATCAGACAGACTGTGCTACAACACCGCCTGCATTTCGTTAACTCTGAGATGGGCTAATGGTACACAGCAAAGGAAACGTCACACGCTGGCTGCTGAGTAGGCAGGGAGACTCAACTACGAGAATTCCCCACACTGTCAGGCAGTGAGGACACCACGAGGAAGAGGTTGCTCTGATAAAAGACATGGAACAGAAAGCTGCTCTCTTTTTTTTTGCACAGGGAATAACATCCAGAGACGTATTTCTTTCCCTTTTAAATGTATTCTCCCGTTCACTTCAGAGTCTGTCTCTCCAGTTGCAGTCTTTCTGACCTTGCACATCCTCCACATTCACGGAATATTTGGAATTCCAGTCTCGCTCAAAAATACTTTTTAATTGTTCCTGGACAGGCTGCTGCCTTCTCTGCAGGTTGGTTGGACTCTGCTTGATAATCAGTCCCACGCCAGCTGTGTTAGTGAAGTAATCTTCTGACCAATTGGAAGTCCCTACATAATGCAAAAGGGGCTAATTAGAAAACATTCATTTTCCAATGATTTGTTTGATCTCCGTGCTTGTTAAATACACATTGCCTTGCTTTGCTGAGGTGCTGTACAACTGCAAATCTCATGAGGGCCGACAAGCAGCAAAAAATCAGGTCAGCTCTTTCTTACTGCACATCTCAAGTTTCAGAAAGTCACTGCTGACTGCTGCCCTAAGGCTTCTGATTCCTTACCCCGTGTAATCTGCTCATTATAAATATAGGAACAGAGTGCAGTGTTTGTATACACAGAGGGTAAAAGCTGATGTTCGATATGGGGCAGATATTCAAAAACAAAAAAATCCTCAATCTACTTAATTGTTTAATCCGTAGGGCAGCATGGGACCAGTAAAATAGCCTCAAGCACTTCGTATTCCACCAGAAACAAAGGTCTAGCAACAAATGAGCTTTAGAATGGATCTTTACATGTTAAAGGAAAACAAGAGGAGAAATTGGATCCCTGATCAATACATGCTCAGGAGCTGTTCTGAGCTCAGCATGCAGTGCCTGCTTTTAGACCAGGCAAAGCTGGGATCCACCTGTAAGGACTGTGTAGGGTCCTCTCCAAAACCACCACCATCCAAAATAATCAAACATGGTGTAAAAAATACATATTTTAGCACTTAGCATTTCTTCTGGTGTTCACCTTTGCCAGAAAAATCTGTCAGTTGCAGAGGGAGCTTAGGCATGAAAACAACTTATCTGCACACATATCTTCAAGCAACAGCTTAATAAGAAGCAAGTGCCATTAAAGGTGATTGGAGCTGCAGGTCCTCAGCCTGTCAGAAGGTCAGGCTGTCTGCTGGCCACACTGCTTGGAGCATGGAGTGACTGAAAGGACAGACCCATTCTGCATTCCATTTTAGAGGCGTTTGAATAAAAGAGCACAAAAATAACACCATCCCGATCTTCAGGAATGGAGCAGCAGTTGACACTAGAGTTTCCTCATTTCCATTCCTAGAATTCTGTTTAGCAAACAGTGCGTGGAATTAAACCCTCCCAGCAATTCCTTTTTATTAAAGCACAATGATGTTCTATACCAGAGCATTAGCTATCGCTGCATCATTCTGAGCACACAGTTTGTGAAGTTCCCACTGTGCTTGCTACAAATGGCACGCTCAGACTCAGCATACTCTGTTCTTAATGGTTCATAGTCAAATGAGATAATCTCCTCCTGAACTTAACCCACATTACAATTTCCACCTCTACTCCTATACCCAGAGCAGACATTCTGACATAGATGTGTATTTTGTTATGTTTATCTACTTTCTATGGCAAAATGAGCTCTTTTTTGATATGGAAGCCCCTCCCATCCCAATCTCAGCCCTACAGATCTGAAGATGCTTTAAATGTCATCACGGGATACGCACCAATATAGGCTGCTTTATCTGTGACCATATATTTGTTGTGATTCACTCTCCCATGAGGAATATTTGTGTGATTCAAAACTGGAACAATGAAGAGTTTCTGAATGGGAAGAAATTAAAACATACGTAGAAATATCATATGAGAAACAGGCCAGTGCAGATTTCCTATATTTTCATTGAATAGAATGCTAGAGAAATAAGAGAGTAATCTACACACTGGTATTAAATGTACCATAAAAGAGATTTTACTCTTATCCAAGAAAACTAACAAATACTATTTCCACTATACATAAAATTTGATAAGCAACTGAGATCAGATAAGGATAATGTTTGCTTCACAATGTTCCATTAGTGACACAGCTATTATCATTACAGGGCAGACAATTAAATGCAGTTTTAGGCAGCTGCTTAATAGATCTGCATTTACCACTGATTGCCACTCTTATTTTCTGCTAAAATGGGCTGATCGCAGGCACAGGGAACACTGCAGATACCAATAATGCCAAACTTTTTGTGTGAAATCTTACTAAAAATCTAGATTTCTGTTCTTTCTTTCTTTTTTTTTTTCCCTTGGTAAAAACCTTACTGCTGCTATTTCTTTCTGCCCTGGTAAGCGCTCTGTGTTGGGAGCTTCCATATCATAGAATCATTACAGTTGGAAAAGACCACTAAGACCATCTTATCCAACCCCAGTCCGCCCTCACCTGCCCACTCACCACGTCCCTTGGTGCCACATTTACCCTCTTCCTGAACACCTCCAGGGAGGATGACTCCACCACCACCCTGGGCAGCCTGGCCAATGCCTCACCACTCTTTTGGAGAATAAAGGTTTCCTAATATCCAACCTGAGCCCTCTCCTCACTCTGTGCTTTCCATTCTAGTGCCTACAGTCTGTGTGTAATAGTTATTGTAGAAAAAAAATGTCACTATATATAGAGACAGGTAGAAGAGCTCTCAACTACCAAAAAACTGCTGTTAGAGCCATCTGAGATAATCCATACAGACACGGATCATAAGAAGACCATCAGGTCCTCATTCAGATGGTTACTGTCATGTTATCATACCACGGTGACACTGATGTGGGTGTGAGGGTTGTTGAGAGCACTCAGGGACCTCAGGTAGTGGAGCATGGATGGGTCGGTGTGGGTCCAGCAGCTGACCAGAAGCCGGATTTGCACTCTGTAGTTGAAAGCCACACGTCTCAGAGCATTGTCAATGACTGGCCAGTATCTAGAGAAAAGCAGGTGGGTAGAGAGAGGAGGATTTTTGTAAAGATTGTCTATTGTAGGGATTTTCTAAACTGAGAACACAAATGACACTGTGCACAAATTGGAATTCTTTTATCTAGGAAGAGGAATACTTGTGCCTCCCTGGGAGGTATACCAGAGATTTCTGACATGTACCCATCCAGGTCTTCTTGCAGTGTATTTTAAGACCATCAGTCTCTGCCAAATTTAGAATGGATCAAAAAGCATAAAACCTAGTAACGTGCATGTACGTGCATACATACACAGAATGATGCCAGCATGCTCATTTCCTTATGGTTAGCTTCCCAACAATAACACCTCCAATGGAAAGCCTGATCATAGAGCATGAAGTGCTCTATGAAAGGTCAGGGCAGAATCCAGAGGACAACCTAAGAACGTTCAGAGAACATGGCCATTTCAGACACCTGGAGACTGCATCCAGGATCCACAGCAGTCCTGTGCCATCAGCCAGTGTGGTCTCTCTTCCCCCTCATCTCTTCTTGCTCCCTTCAGTATGCTGTTTTTGAACAGCTTCCATTTTTTCAGCGTGTTGGTTCCTAGTTGATTAACACTCAGGCATTAGGACAGCAGCTTTATTCCCCTGCCTCAGCTGCTGGAAAGACCAATGCTGAACTAATCAGCCCCAATTCACCCCAATTCACCCCACTGCAGCTGGTTGCTGTGGAGATAGCTGGAGGCCCAGCACTGCTTCCCCAAGGCCTTTCAAACTCCTGTTCACATCAGATCAGGCCCTAGATGTCACAAATGGTGGATTTAAGGCTTCAGATGAAGTATGAGTGGTATTAGCACTTCCATTCCTAAGGGGGAAACAAGAGTTTCTGTGAGCCTAATCTTAGTTAAAAGCAGGAAATGAGAAACCCGCAGGTTCAACAACACCAAAACTGAAAATCCTCTCAGCTGTTGGATTTACAAAAAGATTCTCCAGGAGGAAACTGGCCTTAGAGGTTTTATTTCCAGGATAGCAGAATTATCTCTATCTGTTAGCCTTCACACTTCATGTTAACACTCTGCTTCACAGCTGCATGGCACAGGCTGTAGTCATTCCAGAGGACATGATGCATGATATAAAAATATAAAAAATTAACCTGAGGCTCACTCTATTCTTTCTCAGTCAGATTATTTAGATGACTGGAAAGCCCACAAAAGTTGTTAGCAGGTAACACTCAAAGCACTTCCTTGCACATCTACATTCTAACTCAAGCATATCAAAGAGGATTTGGAATCTTTGTGGCTAGCCCATGACTCAACAGCTTTCTGTCACTGAGATCAGAGCTGATGTACAAAGTGTGCACAATTCTGCTGGGACCTTGGGCAGCTCAGTGGGCCCCTGGCAATGGTCCACTGAACAATTTAGTCACTCCAGGTGACTAAAGGACTAAATGGTCCAGGTGACCATTGCACCTTCTCTGTGAGAACTGTTGCTTCATGCATCCTGCATTCCTGATGAACTTAGATGTTCAAGGAGAGATAACAGAAAAGGAAAATAAAAGCTCAGAACTTGTTGGGGGGTCTATCTCAATTACCATTGCACAGATGAGTAAGAACAGTTAAGAACTGGGCTCTACACCATGATTCAGGTGTATCGAGCAGGCAGTAGAGCAAGAAGTCAAGAGTCCTCAGAAGTGGAGAACAGAAAGAAAGAAACAGGAGCAGAAGAAGGGGGCAAAGCAATATTTTCTTTGAGAAGTCTGATATCATATATATTTCTGCTGTTCCTATTCCTTCCTCTATTCATACTGCTGGTGCACTGTATTTTTAATGGAGCCAAACCCAACCGTCGCTAATCTTGCATTCTGCAGTTTTCTTGCCATTTGGAGGGCAGAGGAGGCTGCTTCAAAATGCAAAGAAAGCACAAGGGTAGTATGGTAAAACATCCTTCCTGCACATCACAAGTTGCACAGTCAACAAAGCAGCCATGAATGTGGAGCAAAGCCTCAGCTCTTTCTACCAAAAAACAAACAAAAAAGCCAGTTGGTGTTATAGGGAGAGAATCATACATCTTCCCTTGAAACAGCCCAAGTTTGGCAGTCAACCAGTTTGGTCAGGATTAAAATCATACCTTTCTGGGTGAACAAAACGGCTGGTAGGAAAATAATCCATAACAGAAATGTAGACAAATTTATGTGCCGCGCTGATAACACTGATAATAGCAAAGAGGTCGTGGGTACGGCCTTCTGGACAAAATGCAGGAGGAGAAGCCTGCCAGAAGAAAACATGCAGGTCAGTGACTTCATTCTTTTGTCAGACTGTGGATTCACATTCGGGTCTGTTCAGTTTTCATTGCAATACCATAAAGCATTTGAGGCAGAGTATTCCTCATGCTTTCCATGTCCCAGTGGGTCAGATACTCACTGATATATTAAGCCCACAGGAGACCTGCACCCTGTCCTTACCGGACAACCTGATAGCCCAAGCCATGTTAACCCGTATTCCTTGAGTAGTAACCTGCTGACTTAATCATTATCCATCTAGAGCAGAAGTAGCTAAGGAGCACTAAAAAAAAAACTTTTCTGGTCAAACCTTAAACATAGTTTATAGTCTGTCTTGTTATTTTAAAGCCTACTTACAGAAAAATAGACTTTTGTCAAGGTTCCATTAAATTCTATTTCCAGAGGCCGAGAGTTGTTAATGTAGGTAGAATAGTTTTGAGGCCAAGGGGATGGGATGGTAGCACTAGCATGTCCAAGATCCCAGTAAGTTCTAAATGTCTTCCAGAGGTCTTTAGCTAAGCAGCTGCAGTTGTATATCACAGCACCAAACTCTTTCACCTGCAAAGACAGCACACTGTGTCACAGCCCCAGAAAGAGCCTCCTCCTCCATCAGTGGGATCTTTGCTGTTTGTCCCTCTCAGTCAACATTTTACATTGTTAGGATTTTCTGTTGTGTTCTTGGACGTTAATTTTCCCTCAGGTGTTTGAATATACAACAGCAGATCTTACCTGAGATAAAGATCTCCAGTCCATATTTGCACTACCAATATATATGTGCTTCATGTCTATGATCCAGAATTTGCTGTGCAACACTCCTCCTGTCAAACGTCCAAAGTCAATTTTTTTTATATGAGCTCCTAAAGATGGGGAAGAGAGAAGCAAGTTTAGATATAGCATGGAGGTGGCATACTGTACTGTCTCTCTGACAGCCAGAACGTGCAATCATAGAGTCACAAAATCATTAAGGTTGGAAAGACCAATAAGATCATGTAGTCCAACCATCAGCCCATACCTGTTACCACTCTAAACCATGACAGTCAGTGCCACATTTGCCCTTTTCTTGAACACCTCCAGGGACAGTGACTCCACCACCTCCCTAGGTAGGCAGCCTGTGCCAATGCATCACCACCCTCTGAGAAGAAATGTTCCCTAATATCCAACCTGAACCTCCCCTGCTGCAACTTAAGACCACCACCTTTTATCCTATTGTTACTACCTGAGAGAAAAGGCTGACCCTCACCTCACCACAATCTTTCAGGCCATTGTAGAGAATGATAAGGCCTCGCCTGAGCCTCCTCTTCTCCATACTGAACCTCCCCAGGTCTCTCAGCCACGCCCCATAAGACCTGTGCTCCAGACCCTTCACAGCTCAGCTGCTTTTCTCTGGGCAGCATGTCTGGATCTCTAATGCTTGCAGCCATTTGCAACCAAAACTCACAAGCACTGATTGCTGGGCATAAAGTAACTTGAAAAAACATACATACAGAACATGAACTTGCAGAAAAAAAACTTTGAGGGCACAACAGCATAGACAGAAATTGAGAAGCAGTGACTACGCAGCGCAGCGCTCATTCCATGAGCAGCATGGCTTCAAGTTCAGAGCCACGGCAGCACCATGCCGGCATAGGCCTCAGAGGCCAATTCATCACAGATGCCTTTTAGCAATACTGAAGATCAGAGGACACCACTGAGCGAGATAATTACCTTTTCTCTCTAAAAACTCAAGGTCAGTTGAATTCATAGCCAAAGTTGGCACGCTTGCTGCAATGTACACAGAGACATTCTCTGCAAGTAATCTCTCAAATCTCTTCAGAATTTCTTCACCCTGCACAATGCACTGTGTGTTATTTGTTGCATTTTATTGTATAAGTAACAGAGACAATGCTGGACTGGGCTGCCCCCTGAAAGGAGGCAGGGCTCAGCCTCACGTCTTCCACTTCTCAAGTGGAGGATGCAAGTCAACCTACACCACCAGGCCACCTGGGAGGAAGGGGCCAGGGGCCCTGAGGATGATGAGGAAGCACGTCAGGAGGAAGGCAGTGGCTCTGCCCATAGAAGCAAACAGGCCTGTGGCATCTGCTCTCTGCAGTGGAGCCAGAGAGGCCCCACTGGGCACACAGAGCATCCAAAAGAACAAGTCTACGATAGGAGTCCCCATTCTGAGTGGCTTAAGGCAGGCCATACAGTCAGTCCACCATCTGCCACATGGACACGAGATGTACAACCCCAATCACTGATTTCAGCCTACCTGCTTTGAAGACGAGTCGTTGACGCTGATGTCTTTCCCAGTAAGGGACCAGTAGTAAGAAGCCACATGAATTTCTTCCTGGGCTATATCAAGGAGGTTCATCCAGGCGCGGTACAAGGGTTTGGCTGCAGTGCTATTTATCTCAAAAGCTAAGTCGTAAGGAACACTTTCCACAAGTTCAAAGCTGCAACAGCAATTGTATAGTGTGAAGCAAGCAGCCGTGACCCGAGCAGGAAACCAAGCACCCGCCATGATGTACAGCACTTGCTGCTCACCCTGCTGCCTCTCATTCTGCTGCAAAAGGAGGATGGTTGGGGATACGTTGAACCTTCAAGCACAGGACCATAGTGGAGCTCTGTTACTATTCCTACAACCCCTCCAGCAGGAGATAATAGTGACCCTGCATCCAAACAATGCTATTTTAGCTGTTTCTCCACCTGGTGATTACTTCTCCACGAGCCATTGGGCCTGGCTTACCTGCAGGAATCATTGGATCTATTTGTGTCCTCTTCAGTTACTGTGGCTCTCTGGAGATCTCCGTAGAGTTCTTCCTCCTCCATCTCCTGGTAAATGCTGACAACTGTTTCTTCTCCCTTACGATCAATGGTGCTGTCTGCTCTCATGAAGTAAACAGCCATCAGGGCAACAAAACCAAGCATCAGAATTACCCCAGAGATTTGAAACTGGAACAGAATCCAAACAAGATAAGAATTAAGCACCCACCTTATTCTTATTCACCCATACAGCAGCTAAGGAATAAACTACCCTTCACAGCTGAGTAAATTAAAACCACTGAACATTAGTGCTTTCAGCTGCTGACAGACAGCATTTCTAGACACATCACTTCATGTGAGGACCACGACCTAAATAGGGGTTGGTTTGTGTCAGGAGTTATCTGTTAATTTTTTGCGTGCCAACATGTCAAAAATGAGCTTTTCCTCTCAGACCTTCAGATTAGTTTGACATTGACTTTTTAGTTTAGTGTGGGACAAATGGGTGTTCAACAATATCTCCATCAAAAAACAAAGCAGGAAAATCCACAGCACAAAATTAACTGCGAGCTCAAGTGCAGCAGTACCGTAAAGGGGAAAATCATAAAGTCATGGGGAAAAAAAATGGAGCTGGGAGAATTCCCTACTCTATGGAAGGCAATATGCGATTCAGAGCTGAGCATTTGGACCCTTCCAGGCAGGAGAAGTGAGTCTGGGAAGGAGAAGTCAAGTGGCTGTAGCTATAAATGTGAACTCCTGAAATGGCACATATGAAAATTGAGTGGAAGCCAGTTTGCTCTGAAAGCATCTGTTTCAGTTTCTATGTGGATAGAGCCTCTTACTTTTCATTTTCTAGGGTTGTTTTTTTTTTTAGATCTACAGCACTGCCATCAATTTCAGGCAGTGATTTGACCTAGATAGAGAAAAATGCTTTTAAGCCAACTGTCAACTTAAAATTTTGCCTTCCTGCTTGTTTTCCTTTTCAGTGATGGCAGAGAGCATCCCACCACTTTTTAACGGTTGTGAATTTCACCCTGGGAACAGTGAAGGCACAGGTTTTAGCAGACATTTTTCTGGCCAGAGGTGTGTTTTGAAACCATATCTTGGCTGTCACCATGCTGTGATGCTGCAATGCCAGGTGCTACAAGCATGCAGAATTAATCAAGTGATTCCAGAAGCTTCTTATGGCGAGGCCAAGCCTCAAGGACAGCCTGCCCAGTGTCAGACAGCACAAGGCTTCACAAGGTAGGGTGAAAAGGGGTGAGGCCTTAGAATGAATTTCAGCACGTTATACAGACCAAATTCCTTTTGTGTTATATGAAATACAGTAGGCTCAGAGGAACTGCATGTAATCAGTGCTTATTTACAGCAGGAGAAGAAATACCAACACCATTTACTCACTTGGCTCTCATTAGCACCTGTGCTAATGAAGGAAGTGAGGCTATTTTTGCATGAGCAAGGTTCACTGTTCTGAGTGAGGGCTGCAGGATTGGGGTTCACATTACTCCTGCTTGGCAAGGTTTGATCATCCTACTGGATAAATCAATGAGGGGTTCATCACTCGCTTGCTTACAAGTAGGATTAAAACCTACAAGGATTACCACATCAAGCAATAAAATCATTCTTCTTTATCTGCTCTGTCTTTCCAGAAGCATCAACGTCATCTCAGCTCTTGTGAGCAAATGTAGTGCATCTCAATAATTACCATTTTGACATCTTTTTGATTGTTCACGCTTAATTTCACGTTGGAGGACTCATTAACCATCGGGGATGCTTTCAATGCTCTTTTCACAATCTGAAAAACAGAAATGTATGCAAGGGGGAAAATAAAGCTTTATGGCAGCATTTGTAGAAAGCCAGTTACAGACTGAAAAAGCAGGTCACTGCCATCGCTTTATATAGCGCTCTGAGATTAAAGTACGAATGTGTGCAATGTTCTCTCTGTGTTATGGATCTTGAGTGACATTAACAGATTCCAAAGGGGGAGAGAGAGACAGTCCCCTGCAGTTTTTCCCTGTGCTGTCTACACAGAGGAACCTCTGCAGTAGTTAATGTGTAAACAACTGCATCACTGTCTCTTCAGGTTATCCTGACACCCGCTTTGTCTCGCTGTAGGCTAACACGTTTGCCAACCATTAACAGCTAAGTGCAAAAACCATGGGTGATGCTGTACAGCATCAATGTCATTGCATGTGTGACTATGATTACAGAATCATAGAACCATTTGAGTTGGAAGGGACCTTGAAAAGACATCTAGTCCTCCTCCCTGCAATGGGCAGGGACACCTACAGCTCTCAGGCTCCTTCTTTCTTCCTATGCACATGAGTTGTCTTCAGTGCTGGTGTCTTTTTCAGAAGGGATTCTGTTAACAGGACGTGAATCAGATAGGGCAAAATACAAACTCCATCCTTACTTCTCCTTCTCTCTCTAATCATGAGGCAAGGAAATTAGTCAACTTCTTTTCCAGACAAGATTGCTCCCAGTATTACCACCAGAAGAGGAAACCACAGGAGCAAATCCCAAACCATGCCCCAACATAAAGCAGGTGGTAGGGCAGGGTAGTTAACCACCTGCCTGCTGTGCCTTCTCAAATGCCCAAACCCTTCACACGTGCCTATGAATGATCCCCTTCATGATAGCACTGCACAGACACCAGAGGTGAACTTACCCGCTGGAGTCAGTCAGCTGCCATTTGTCATGCTGAGAAGCAAGAAGCACATCCTGGGATATGGCAGATCTGAGGAAGTGATGCCAGATGATACCACCACCTGTCAGGTCCCCAGACTACAGCTTCCTGTCCCTTAGCCACTGGGCATTTGTAGCCTGAAGATGAACATGCTGTGATGACACGAGATACCCATAGCTGTGTGGGTGGTCATACTTGAGCTAGTTGTAGCTAGTCTTGCCAGGCTTGTCCCATCTATCTGGCCTCCTATTATATATGGAGGTTGGCAGCCCTGCCTGCAGCAGGGGGTTGGTGCTTGATGATCCTTGAGGTCCCTTTCCAACCCAGGCCATTCTATGACCTTGGACACAGAGCAGACATAGCCCCAAAGTCTTCTTGTGGGGCCAACTCAGATGAATGGGAGGGAGTGAATAAAGAGTTGGAGGATGTCCTGAGAGACAGGAGGGGTGGGCGTGAAACACTGACTTGGGGAACGCAGAGAGGGTCACGTGGTGCCTGTCAGGTCCTCATGACCTTGAAATCCCATTTCATGTTTTAAGCCCAGTAGGAAGACATGCTGCCCTACCCCAAAGAGCTAGTAGTCCAAATGGAGAGAGCTGTGACAACAACACAAGTCTGGATTGAAAGCTGAGCCAGGAGACTTAGTGGGAAGAAAATGAGAGGATATTAAGGCAGAAGAGACCAAGGAGTTCGGTAGTAAACTGAGGCAAAGGGATTTTAAAGGAGGAGCAGAAAGATAACAGCAAAACAAGGGCAGCAGCCCCTCAACCCAGGGCAGGGGAAGCCCAGCGAGTCTGCAGGTGTGATGGCTTCAAAAGGACTGAGCTTTGAGAAACAACTTGTTTCAGTTCTCTTTTTCAGCAACAACCACAAAATGGCTTCAAAAAAAAGCAGCTTTTCTCTCTAAATATGAGAGTGAACAGATCTCGTTTGTGCCATAATAAAGTCATCTGCCATTTGGTTTAGATGAAGCCCTTTTCTTGATGGTTTTGGCTGGGCTGTGTTCCCAGCTGCTGCGAGGAACTTGTGAGAACTGTATTAAATACATGGGGGGAGGGAGGGGAGGGCACCACTTGGAGTTTAATTTTCTCAAAAGAAAACAGGGCAGACAGGCAGAACTCTTAAGAATAACACTGTAGCAGGTCAGTAATTAACGATGGCTCCCTCTAAGCTTTCAGGGCTTTACCAGCTGCCAGTTTGAAGAACAATAAATACAAGCACTACTTAGTGCTGCTCCACAGGCAGGAGCACAACTCTGCACCACAACCTGCACAGCACACACAGGCGACTGCTGTTTCCAGCATTGATTTCTCCCAGCTCCCCAAATATTTTGTTGTTGTTGTTGTTATTTCTTGTCTCCATCAGCATCAATTCTTTTCTTGGATTTCAGAGACAAGGATGAGGCTTTTTTGGTACACGCTATCTTCCCCAGCAGATGATTGGAGGTTCTCATAGGTACAAAGTGCGTCCCTCTCCCCATTGCCACCCCAGTACTCTCAAGAGCTCTTCCATGTACTCACCATCCTGGAGGGCCTCCCGCGTGGCTGTCCTGCTGCAGTCAGATGTTACGTCCAACTATGCATACAGCAGATACTGCACACACACCAGCAGATTCATTTCAGGTTCTTCTGCTTCCTTCTTCCTTCAGCTGCAGATTAGTTCCCCTTAACCTCCGAGTTTCATGATGCATACTAATAGTTAAGAGTCCCAAGTTGCCATCTAGACGTTGCTACCCGATTCTTAGACGCTCATCTCCACCTGCTTGATATAATTATACTCAAATAGGGCAAAATGAATACAAAAAGAAGGTGGTAGAACAGATGCGAAGCCTGCTCACCATCCGGCTCTCTCCTGAACTTACTGCTTTATACAGATTACCCACCAGCAGGACCACTCCACTATTAAAGCAGGGCTGGGTCAAGGTGAAGGCTGCTGCCATTCTTTTAGGCTCAAGTTAGCAGAAAGCTGAAGTCAGCATCGTGCTGGAGCCAGGCTTTGTCTGCCCTCAGGGAAGTGGTAACTCCAGCGAGCACCCATGCTAAAGGTCCAAACTACTTCTGGAAAATGCCCGTGTTTCCCCTGCTGTCCCCTGCTGTCTCCTGCAGACCAGCCAGTGCCTACCGCTCCTTTCAGTTTTGGATCATGGAATCACAGAATATCCTGAGTTGGAAGAGACCCACAAGGATCATCGAGTCCAAGCCCACAACATCACCCAAATCCAACCCTATGTCCGAGAGTGGTGTCTCAACGCTCCCTGAGCTCCCAGCAGCTTACAGCTGTAGCTGTGACTTAGGATGGAAGTGGGTTTGTGGAGCAATGTAGAATGGTTTATCTGAGGAAAAAAAAAAAAAAAAAAAAAAGACTGGCAAGGTTCTGGGCAAACAAGTGGTTTGCTTCACATCTCCACTTCTGTTCCACAGACAAGACTCCTTCTATCAGTTGCCACCTTCCCACACACAAAGTAAATACATCTCTCACAGTCATACGCACTCTGGTTAGCAGACTCCCTCTAAAAACCATGATTGGTCTCTGGTTTGTTAGAAACATGTATTAAAGTACACGGTGGAAGATCTTTAAACGCGTATGTGGGAGGTTTGCTATGAAGAAGCTGCCAGCTTAGCATGCTCTCACCTTGGAGAGCTCCTAATAGACAGGAACGTCGCTACTACCGCAGAGATTACTACAAAATCACACTCTGGTTTGCACGAGGATGAAGCCGCTGGGTCTGGGCACCAGCAGCCAACAGAAGGATGGAAGCAGAACAGCCCGGGTCCTCATGCCTGAGAGGAGAAATGCTCTGTGCCAAAGGACTGCAAAATTAGCTGAAAGAAAATGTCATTTCAGGTCAAGAGTGCTGAAATGGTTCAGCTGACAAGCCTACAGAAAATTCCAAAGTCTACATAAAAATATGGCTTTCTGTTTGAAAATGTTTTTAAAGATTTACTCACAATTTCAACTGTTTGAATAATTCAGTAAATACCACGAAGGATTAACCTCAGATGTGAAACATTTAGCATATCACACATCATAGAGCCATAGAACCATTGGAGTTGGAAGGGGCCCTTAAAGGCCATCTGGTCCACCTCCCCTGCACTGAGCAGGGACACCCACAGCTCCATCAGGTGCTCAGAACCCCGTCCAGCCTGACCTCAGCTGTCTCCGGGGATGGGGCATCCACCGCCTCTGTGGGCAGGCTGCTCCACGTTCCGTATCTGGAATAATTCTTTTCAATACAACATTCAGAGCTCGTTAGCTGTATTTTGGTTGGAAGAAGTGTTGATTTCAATGTAAAAGAGACCAGCAACTGCTGTAGCTCTGATTGCTCTTTCAGAGGGGGCTCTTCCGTCTCCGTCTCATCACTCCTCTTTCATTGCCCCTCCAGCTGCACCTAGGAAATATGACCTACAAACGTTAGGGAAAACTTCAGTATGTTCTACCTTTGCATTACAAATATTACATTCCTCCTCATTGATCTGCAAAGCTCCCAGTGGTCTCACTAATTCACAGCAGTTGCTTTTCCTGGGTGAAGATGCGCTACAGCTCTTACAGCCCACCAGGCCACCAGCAGGCAGAAGAAACCATTCCCTGTGAGACCACACCCCCAGCCGCCACTGTTGATTTCAAAAGGCTACTTTGCAAGGCATCCAAACTCAAATACCTCTCAGCACCGCTGAGAAAGCCTGTGGAGAGGTAACAGTGTGTGCAACTCAGCCCTGTGCTCTAGTTTGCAAAGTGGGGTGGGTGAAGCTGAAGCTGTGCAGAGGGAAAGGAGGAGTAAACGTTGTTCATGAAGTGCCAGGAAGGATGCGAAAGTCAGAGAGAACTCCAGGAAGAAAGGAGGACAGGGATGTAGCAAAGAGAATTTCACAGATGTAAACTCCAATACATATAAATTGAGGGCACAAGAGTGGGTAAAGTCACCATTTTCTATCATTAGCACTGGGGCACAACCATACCCAGGCTGGGTTTAACCTTTAAAAACACCACTGTTAATCATGGCAACACAGTAAAATAGTACTCAAACCAAAATTGATGATCACTGTGCCATACTCAGCAGTAAGACCACCCTCAGGCCATGGGACATGCAGACTTCATCCTGTACCTCTGGGGGCAGAGGTGAGGGGACCCCCCCCCATGTCCCATAGGCCTCTATGTATCTGTGCCAGCAGGTGTCAGCAGAAGGGATCCAGGTGCACAGTCAGCCTCCAGCTGCTCACAATCCTTTCCCTAACCTGTGCTTATTGACAACAATATAAACAGGCAGTTGAAAAATTTGGTATGAACATACGCTCCCCTCCCCCAAATTAACACACAGAAATGCAGAGTTGTAGTGTCACATGATAAAAGAATGATTTATTAGAGCAACTTTATGATAAAATTATATAAAATAACAATTTATTATTTTTTTTTCTTAAAGATGTCCACAATATCACCTTGGAACAAAATGTACAGATACTGCCTATAATCCAAACAAAAATAAATTACCATTCAAAAACAAACAAACAAAAAAAAAAGCAGAAAAAAAATCAGGGTGGGAGAAACAAATCAGAATTGTACACAGCATTTCAAGAGGGTGTGGGAAAGAGAAAGTCATTAATCAGTTCAAGTTATACCGACGTGTTTCAGCTTTACTTTCAGACAGCTCAGCTTGCATTTGTGCTGCATGCAAATGGAATGATCCAGTGAACAGTTCAGAAGAGCAGAATCAGCAGCATAACGACAGCAGATAGTGAAATAGGCACGATTCAGCACGGGGCACATTGATGTGGACATGTAGCTCTGTCTGGTCTTTGCAAAAGTTATGCACAACTTCAAAAATAGCTACTGTGATCCGCAACACAAGAAAAACTAGTAGAATTTGCACTTATTTACACTTTTTTTTCCACCCTTTTTGTTTTTTTTCCTTTTTTTTTTTTCCCCTTTCTTCCCAGTAGGCTGGATGTAAACATTCTACTAGTTTTACCCTTACTAAAGTACTCAAAGGTGATGCAGACTTTTCTCCTGGAGCACAACCACAACAGCACATGGCTGTAGCTCGGTTAAGGTCCTCGCTAGCAAAGCTCCCACACATTCTCGCAGGAATTTACATTCATTCCATCAGAACAAAAGAACAGGTTTTTACATTTGAAAGCGTTGAACTGAGAACATGGTTTTCAAGTATAGCAGAAGAACCGAGGGTTGGAATTTTGAAAGGTGCTCGTGGCATCAGGCACCCAAAATCCCCTGGGAGCCCAAGAGGGCTTGAGCACCTGCTTCCCTACAGCTTTGAAAATCCCACCCTTTGTTACATTTCTTTAGTCAAATACAAAACACACGAAAGCAAAATGGTATGAGAACTGCCCACGGGTCAGGGCTGCCCCACCAAGCTCCACACACAGCCTACCAAAGCCATCATGTTTCCTACACACTGAGCCTGGGCAGCAGGATACACCTGGGGAGTTATACTGCAGTCACACAGAGGCGTGTTTTCATGGCCATGCACACTGTAAGAATGACCAAAGGATAAAGGAACTGTAGTTGTGTGGCTTGCTCTTTGGCTTATCGGAGCAGACAAGTGCAAATGGAGTGTATGTATTTCAGAAGCGGCGAATGCAAGAAAAGATAGGTTGCATTTCATCACTAACAAGAGTGTTTTGAATACAAAGATCCAAGCATGAACGCTGTGTCAGCACACAGAAGCACTGTGTATTTTGGCTGAGTCACAAATAAGTCAAGCTGTGCATCTTCCCCCCAGCCCTACATACACACGTCTGAATTGTAAGCAGACATGGACTGCTGCATCCCGTACTTGAAGAGGTCCCATATTTGGTGGGCTGATGTCAGATGGCTGCAGGCTCTCTCTCCAATTCAGAGCAAAGCAATCGAGGATGAAAATCCATTCCTGATGTGTTCACCAAAGAAGGAAGAATCAAGTAATTTTCAAGTGAAAGTAAACAGAAGTCACATCAAGGATGTGTTGCAGGGAAACAAAATCCACTACAGCATAGCCAGGAAGATGCAGAAACGTAGTGAACAATAAATGTCAGATGTTTGAGTAATCCATGTGTTTCTACAGCAAAACTGAAACTAACAGCAACACCTTATCTGTGAAGGTCCTTCAACTCCTAGTGAGTTGGGGTAGCACCTGGACATACTGAGCCCTAACAGAGAAGGGCATATGACATGTGTCATATGTCAGGAACAATACCACCACGTAGGATATTCGTCATGGACACAGCCAGGCATCTCAAGAAAATACAGATCAGAATAAGCAACCAAATGAACACATTCAGTATATTACAGGCAGAAGAACGTACAGTGCATATATTACAGGCAGAAGAACATCAAGGGCAAATTCTTTTTTTTTTTTTTTTTCCTTTTATTCTGCTTTCATTTATGTGAAATTCAGCAGATTTCTTCATGGAAGAGCATTTCCACACAAGCAGATGAGTCTTATAACCTGCTGGAGATCTTGGAAGGGTATCTGAACTTATTGTTTGCCAGCCAGCATCTTGCAGAGTCAAGAGAAGGTAATGGCCTGCTGGCATCCTCCCATCACAGGACTGATCCTGTTTCTGCTGAAATAGACTGAAAGTTCCCAGTGGCTTCACCAGGAAGGCCCTCATGCTCTTTGCTAGTAAGATTAAACTCTCTGTGAGCATCCCTACTTATTGAAATTATTTTAGCTGGCTCCCACTTCATGACATTCTAGCAGAAAAGCTCAGGTAACTACTGAAGCTAACTAAGGGATTCACTACCACCCCAAAATATAAAGTCAGCACACAAGAAGCAGCAGTCAAGCTTGGGGTTCCACTTTCACTGGTTAAACTACACTGTATGAGGGCAAAGTGGAACTCATCTGCTCACCTTTCCCAGCAAATGTTTCCTCCATGACTATGGAAGGATTTCTCTACCTGATTACTGCTTGTGGACCAGGAAATATGACAAAGGAATTACTACAAGATGGAGAAAACTGGGAGCAAACACATCTGGAAGAGGTCCCTTCAAAAAACAAACCTTTTGTTCTTAAAAGTAAGAAAAATTGCTTCGGGTTTTGCAGTGTAACTGAAAGGGTGAATACAAAACGCAATGCTTTTTCAACAGGAAACTGCTTAGTGCAACTGCATGTAATACCCATTCATGTCTAGGAGACAGACAAAAAAAACAGACAAAATCCAGACAAAAATCCCAAATATACCAAGTGCTTGACACTGGCAGATAGTCCCTAAGGAATAGCACAGAATGGTGGTTTTCAAGCACTTTTGTATTGAATAAGAAATTCATAGCAGAGCTAACCATAAAGGAGGAGCTACATTTCTGCCATTCTTTTTTGAGTGCCATCAAGTGCACACCAGTTCACAGCAGCTATGCAATTAAGTTTATTACGTGAGCCACTGGAACAGACATTTCTCTTAACAGTTAGCTAAATCACAACCATCTCAGTCTTTGGCCCAGCCAGGAGCATTTGTAGCTCATTGTGAAAGATTGTACAGCAAATCTTTTGAACCTGTAAGGACAGCAACTGTACTGAAAATTTGGCAAGCTAAACTGTAACTCAACTTTTTGTACCTACAAATAATTTTGGGACTGAAACATCCAAAATAGCAGCTGCGTTAGTAGTCGTAGCATTCACACAATTAACAACTCTTACACTTGACCAAGAGAGGAAAAAAAGGGATTGTTATGTCTTGTTTTAGTTTTGGGGCTGAAAAAAACATAAAAATGTACAACTTCAGTGTGGTTGCCTTCTTAAGACTGCTGAAAAGGACTTCTTAGAGAACTGTAGTGAGGGTTTCTCCTAGAAACCCACTATATTGCACCATCGTTCTGTTGGATTTGCACCTGGATTCCAACAGAGCTGCAATGCTCACTTACACAATTAAAACAAAACAACAAAGGAAACAAAACCAAAACAAATCTAGTACCCAAAAAAGTGTTTCTTAAATTGCGCCTCGTTACCACTGAATCATGATGAATAGGCTGATGCAAGAACACTTGCACTTCGGCAGTACTGAACGGAGGGTATGCAAAGCCTGTTTGCTTATGGCACACTGGAAGAGTGAATAAATTGTTAAAGATCAGTTTGCCTCTATGCTGAACATGTGCTGCTCCACAGTGCTAGTCTTGATTCAAAGGCATACACAGACTTGCCATTCACCCTCACAGCATAAATTCCTCTCTTCTGTGCAATGTATTAGCAATCTAAACAACTGCTCCACACAAACTGTCCACAAACCACTCACACACAATACTACAGTAGATTACAATATGATAGCAATACAAAATATCAGATCACGTATTTCTCTCCATCTGGAATGAAATTTGTATCTTGCAAGCTAGAAGACCCACAGTTCGACTTCTGTGTGTAGTTTCTCATCTGTGCTGGGGACAAAGTCTCCAGTGTGGATCCAGAAGTGTTAGCAGTCCTGACTTTAGTGGCTGTTGATTGTTTAGCAGCAGAAGATGCTTTGTTACTGGCAACTACATCCAAGTTTCCAGTAGGGTCAATGATAGCATTTATCACTGGCGAAAAAAAGAGACAGACATATTAGCAGCACTCGGCAGTTTCCAGACAGAAGTTTGCTTCCCTTCATTTTGAAGGCTATAGAACTGTTGGCAGTACTTGTGTGCATTTTAATTATGTTGTTTTCTTCCTCAGCTTAAGCAGCTTTAATAAGCAAAACCTCTCCAAACTGAAGTTACAAGGACACTCAACTTTCTGGTTGAATTAGAAAAGACAAACTACATCATCAAATTGCATATAGCAGGAGGCTGAAATGACTCCTCTGTGTTTTTGTATGTCTTTATTAAGCTTCCAGATGATGTAAGAGGCAGCTATTGAGATCACCTTGCCACCTCTATGGCACAGAGCTCTATGTACAAGATTCAAGTCAGTGTGAACACTTACACAGTCCAAAAGCAGAATACAACTTACTGGTGGAAAGAGCTGCTAAATATTTCTTCCAGCAGAACAGACCTTTGCCAGTTCATCTCATGTGAATATCCTAATTACCACAAACTAAGCATTGCCACAGCAACAGTTTCCACATTTCAAAAGTCAACAATTTCTGAAAACAAAAAACTGGCAGCACAAAATAAATGTACTGTTCGTTCCATATGCACTCAAAGAGCACAGAGCAAACTACACGTGCAGCCCTTCCCAGCTTTCACTGGCAAATCAAGGCGAATCGTTTTATTCTGTAAAACTTATTGGCATAGGAAAGAAAAAGCACATTTCAAATGACCAACCTTCCAGCTGTTTTTGAACTCTCCTGAGCTCCTTCAGGATAGAACTGATTTCCTAGAAACAAAAGCATCAGAAGAGAGTTAAGGAAAAAATTACTCAACTAATTTAAGAATCTAGCCCTACTCTTCCTGACCTCTCCAATCAAAAATATTCAAAGTCAGTTCCAACACTGTTTATATAACAGAAAAGACAAATATAGCATTATGGTTGGACTTCGTGATCTTGAAGGTTTCTTCTAGTGTCGATGATTCTGTGATCTGTCTTTAGGTGTATTTGGTCAGTGTGTGGGACCTCTGCTCTGCCTTACTTTCCCCAGGTGCTACTACACCACCCAGTTCATAGCCACAGTGGTTTAGTGGATTTGAAATGTTAGCCAAATGAACTGTCCACATAGCCAGACACTAACTGTGCAAAGGCTCGTTCGCACTCCTTCACCACCACATATACAAAGATGTTTGCAATCAAAGCAATTGGCCATGTGTATACTGGTGTAGTGCTGAACCTTTAGACACAGGTCCTGCAAAGAGTTACGTGTACTCTTGGCATTAGTCAGGCTTGCTGAGACCATTATTACACTGAAATCCATGCAGGCAGTCCCCATAAATAAGAGTAAGAAGTTATGAGAGCACAAACACCCTATGGATGAGGCACATTTTTATTGCCCCATTATAGAACTGTAACAGGTGAAAAAAATACAGGAGAAACACCAATCTGCAATTAAAGCTCTGGCAGCCACATGGTGCTTTGGAAGATGTTTAAATGGAATCTAATGACCCTGAACATCTGCTAAGGGACTGGGTATCCAAAGATGAATTATTAAGGAAGAAGGGAAGATTTTGGTGAAAGTGACTAGCGGAACAGCTGGAGGAACTCACACTGTCATACTGAAAACAGCAACAAGAAACAGCAATTGAACACGTGCAAACGGACTACCAATTTCAGAAATGGGTTTCAGAAGGGTCAGAACTTGTTCTTTTCATTTTTCACAAAGCTTCCATGGACACAAGCCCTCAGCAATGTACTTGTTCACATGTACCTTGTTTGATGTCTTCAGAATTGGCACTTCGTTTTCAGAGTTAATTTTGGCCTCCATCTCCTCCCAGGTCCTCTCTGAGTTTTGAAACAAAATCCTGCAGCACAAAAATGTGAAACGGGTCTTAAAATTGCCACCCAAAAGCTGATTGTTTAAAAGACTTAATTATCACAAGATGTGGCAACAAAGGAGATTAGTGGATTAGTGACAGGACAAAGCTCCTTTCGGCTGATTCAGGGAAGGACTTTGGATTGTTTGTAATTGATGGCTTCTGGAGCAAGAAGAAGCTTTGTTGTTGCACAAGCCCTGGTGATCTGTAGGCTTTCTGAGAGCCTTGGGAGGAAAGAGCAGACAATCCACCAATAGGAATACATTTTTTTCCCTCTCTTTCCTCAGGCAGCATTTCAAAGTTAATGCAACAACAGGCATTACAAATCCAGCACTAGAATTCCAAAGGCCAAACATCTGAGAAAAGAAATGACAAATAATCACATTACCTCTCCTTCACTACACCCTCCATTTCCCACATCGACTCCCTGCACCTTGATAATAAGTCTTTCAAAAATGACAGTTTGTTATCTTCCACAAGCAGACTGACAGCATTTCAGGCCAAGGACAAAAAGTTGCTTACTTCATTTTTTCAGCTAGGTTTTCTGTATTTTCACGGATTGTGTGCGATAACTGGGACACTGGGTTCAGCATCAGGTTGTCAAAGATGACCTAAAATAAAAGAGACAATGAGATAAAGCAATTTTAGCAGAACTGACACATTAAAAAACCTGGACATTTTCAGAGTAAATGATCTTCACTGAAGCATCTTTATCTACAGGGATGATATTCAAGGCTCAAGAGAGATTGAGATGATGTACAGCTTTGTTGCAGCACTTTGGCAGAAAGATTAGCAGTAACCTGTTCAGACTTTTTCTAGCAGAATAGAGGAAGACAGAGCTGTTTGAAGACACACAAGTGCTTTCTATGAGACTTTAGAAGTCTCGCAGAAAGATTCTCCCCCAAAACCAAGAGGGGAACCAAGCGTGCATACACACAAACACACACATAAAACAAAGAACAAACACTCACAAGCCAAGAACTCCCACAAGCAGTCTCAATGAAACCTTCTGAAGTGATTTTTATCAGATTTCAAGCCACTCTCGTGGTCACATATCCTGGCATTTGGCCAGGCATATCCTGACTCTGGCATGGCTGTTCCAAGGGCAGCTCTGGCAGCATGCCCTCTGCAGAAAAATAAGGTGCCATTACTGCTTATGGAAGAGTATCCATGACGTGAAAACACTGACATTGCACATTTCAAAGTTGAGACATTTGGGGTTTTCCTTTCTAAGAAAAAGTGTAAGAGCCAAAGTGGGCTCCACCGCTGAATGTCTCCCTATCAGTGATCCAGCCTCACATCTTAGTGGAGGAGAATTCCAGTTAGTATCAGCTTTAAAGAGTGATTTTCTGTTCCTTTTATTCTCTTTTTAATATTATTTCTCAAGAGCTCTCTTTTGTTGATACAGATGTGCATACTGCAAGTAACGTCATAAGTAAGTTAGAAAGTAAAGAAAAAGTTGGCTTGCCTCCTCACGGTTTCGTGTCCTTGTTTTTTTGGATAGATCATCTTCTCTATTATCATTCATATTTTGGTCAAAACTCTTCAGTTCCACTGATCCCGGAGGCACTTTCTGGTAGTTCAGACTTGCTTCTGGAATGTGCTGCACCAACTTGGAAATAATGAGTCATTAAAATTAGTAGGGAAGGAGGCACACAGCCACTCACTGCAGGTAACGCAGATTTTCAGGCAAGCCCCAGGGGAACACTGATTCATTCAAGTCTTGTTTAGACAGGTATGGGTACCTAAGCACAATTCTAGACCCCAATCCTGCAAACATCTACCCACTGGAGTCATCCTATGGAACTCAGTGAGGCTGTTCCACTTTATGCTTTTGAGACTTGAACAAGCAGTTGAAAAGAACACCTTCGCCTTATAGGAATATAGGCTAAAATTCAAAAAGGCCCTGTTTTCCCACGTCTTATGTTTTAATATATCAATGCAACATTAAAGTGACACTAAATCAAAAACCATTTAGTAACACATGGAAGAGATGAAAAAGCAATACAAAACCACCGATAATACAGACAATTAACACGAAGAACAGAAACAAGACAGCTACTCGTGTCTGGTTGACTGACAGACAAAAACTCTGAAACAAGATGAGGAAAACAAGAGTGACGAGACAGAAGTACAAAAATAATGGGATGGAAAGTGCACCTGAGATGGATATGCCAGCCGAAAAGATCTACGAGCAATCTGTGTTAAAACAGAAACAAAGAGATCAATGCTACTGAATGACTGTGACAGCAGGTATCATAGAACATGTCCTGTTAGCTTGGGGTGACATCCCCAAAAGTACATTCCAAAGGACCAGCACTAAACGCCCACCTCACCAGCATGCACTGAAGGCCATGGAGATCCTGGGCACCAACCAGCTTTGCAGCTCCCACTTGTGGACAGTACTGAGAGAAATTTGACAGCTCTCTGAGCACCAAGAATGGACTAGACACGTAGCCCAGGAGGTTCTTTGGTTGGCAACAGCACCCTGCTCTTGGGAGGAAACTGTCTAAGGTCCAGGTTCCCCAAACTCTATGCAGTAGCACTCGAGTTATACCCAGGCAGAAAGCATGAGGCATTATGGTATGGGTGCATAACAGCCAAAATGTTTACCTAAATAAGCTTCCTTTTTTAAGCATCTTTTTGTGAAGTGCAGAAACAGCGGGTTAGGTTGGTTACAGCAGTGAAATAGCATCAGAAGGGAATGAGATACTCCTACAGTCTGGCAGGTCTCAGCACAAGCAGGTGAAAACAGTGTAGGAGCAACACCTGCTTCATCACTATTCGAGGGTCTTTATATGGGAGCTGGCCTGATCTCATGCTTTCTGTTCTGTTGCACAAAATCTTAGAACTGTTTGGGTTGACAGGGACCTCAGAGTTTGTCTAGTTCCAACCCCCTTGTCATTGGCAGTGCTGACAACTATTAAATCAAGCACCAGCTCAGGCTGCACAGGGCCCTATCCAACTTGGCCTTGAACACTTCCAGGGATGGGGCACCCACAACTTCAACTGCACATCTGCAAGCATTTCCTCCCATCATAGCAACAGTCACACTGAGCAAGTTAAGCAAGAGCTTATAATAAACGTAAATGGGGTCTTCAGCTTTTTGCTGTACCAATATCAACTTTAAAGAACACAATTGTGCAGGACTCTAACATGAAGAAGTGGTGGTGCTTTGGGCTGACCCACTTGACTACCTTAGCAGCAGCTAAGCTTTCAGCTTGGCCGCTCAGCTCTCTAGAAAGCTGGGTCCTGTGACACCTACACACACACACAGCCTAAGGCTTCAGAAGGCAGGAATCACAAAGGTTTCATTCTTGCTGAACACATGTTGGTTTGGTTTTGCTTAATTTGTAGCAGGATTCAGCTCAATATTACTGGAATCTGGATTACCGTGTACTATACAGCTGACAGCTATGAAAACAAAGCCACATGCAGGGGGGAACTCAAAACCTCCCTGTTTAACATCCAAGCAAACATTGGACCTGAAGGGACAGAACACGAAGAATAAGGTTTAAATCTAAAGCTCCATCTTAAACTTTTAAGAGAACGCACACAATTTAACTTTTAACCAAGCTCTGTAATAAAAGCAGTTCTAAAAGCAATTTGTGTGAGGCTGGGAAATGTCACAGCACACACAGGTCTAAAGTGAAGCTTCTGGTAAAGTACCAAACCCTGAGAAGTGATTCCAGTGTCAGCACTTGTTTCTGAGTTTTCCTCCCTGTTTCTTAGAGCTGGTGCAAGTATTTAGTAGTACGAAATCTAGGACTAGTGGAATGGCATACAACACTGCAAAAGCTAAAGCTATAAGAGGTGGGCACACAGTAAGCATTGCATATTCACATATTTTCTGTTACCAGATGTTCTGTACAACATTACCATTATTACTAGAGTAGCATAGTAGTTTCTCATCACTGTGTCCTTCACTAGAATATTCAATATGAAGTTGTTCACAGTGCTTAGCATCACGCATCCCAATCTTCAGAGATTTCCTATCACCTTCCCTACATTAAGCTGAAGTAATTATTTGAGCACCAATTCATCAGAACCCTTCAGAGGCAGATCTGGAAGGGTGCCTACTGACTGTAGTCCAGTTCCAAAGATGTGATGCGTATTTATTAAACTCCAAGAGTTTATACTCCCATTCATAACATGACCCTGAAATGCACAGTTCAGGACCCCAAACTATTTGGGATTATTCAGCTCTTTGTCTCAGCATCAGCAGCAGAAAGCCGTGATGATTAACCAGTTCCTGGCTATCACTAGCACTGGGCAGCTCCACCAGTGCACAGCAGCAGCTGCTGAACATTATCTACAGCACAGCTCTGCAAAGTCACATCATAGAGAAATCCTCAAGTAGCTTGCATCCCCTCAGTCCTGGCAAGGCATTACTACCAGGGGCACTGAAGCCCAGCATTCTGCACAGAGGAGAAGCACCCCAGGCTGAGTTCTGCAGGTATCACTGCTACCCAGCTGCAGGGAACCACCCTCTGTGTATGTTGACTGAGGGCCACACCCTTCAGTGGCACCCTGCAAAGATGTAGGTGCGCTGCCTTTGCGGAAGGAAGTGGGTGCTGGTCATTGCCAACCCACAGTAAAAGGCTTCATTTGCAAATCAGAAGTAAGGTAGATTTGTCACCTTGGCTGCTCAAAAAGAGCAACACAAAAGGCAGTTTTGCAGGTGTGGCATTTGCATGTAAACAAAGCAATAAAACACTGTCTCAGAGCCTGAGCTTATTGCGAAACGTTTGTGTGCTGTGGCTCAAAGCTAAACAACACGTGGGGACAAAACCCTCCCTGGGAAGGCTGCAGCTGGCTGGGGTTTAACAGGAGCACAGCCTTCCACACGTGATCCCACAGGAATCTCCCCGGACTTCTGCTTTGCACCTTCAGCAGGGTCACCCTCCAAGTCCTCCCCTAGCAGGCTAACAAGTTTGGCCTCTGCTTTGAATCCTGTTTAGTCAGGCCTCTAATTCTCACAACAAAGACAACTGAGGACCAAGAGGCCCACCTGAATAGCAAATAAAAAAAAAAAGAGTAAGATTTTTAAACCCACACTAGTGGTAGGCAGAAGGGAATTGGGATTTATACAGCAGCAAAGGCAATCTTACTTTAGCAGCTGGAGCCTCTAGGTGACCTTACAGATGAATTTGAGCTGAGTCCCTGAGCAGCTGCACCAGTTGAGTCAAATTACTAAGTGGTCTCCATCCTCCCCCCCGTTATCCCCTTCACTTTTGCTCACCCCACTGGCTGTTCACAGGTCCTGCACACTTGCTATGCATTCAGAGGCCAAGATTTCTGCCCTAGGGGATCTTACCTCTTCTCTTGCTGATATGGTGGAAGCAGGAGTGTTGGGCACAGAGCTGAGGGAGGTGCTCGGTCCTGTCCCCGACGAACTCTGCGAGTCCCCATCTCCAGCAACATCATGAATCTCTCGAGCAAGGATGGCCACATCCTTCACCAAGGTCTGGCTCAGCCTGAAGCACAGCGTGCAGCACAGCAGTTAAGGCCCATGATATAACAAGCCTCATATTCATAAAAACATCAGTAGAGCAGCCACAAAAGACTTTTTTTTACTGGCAACCACAGAAAGTTTGCATGACTTATAACCTCTGCAGAGCTTTGGGTGCCTTGGCACAGTACTGAGGAACACTGTCTGCATACATGAATAACAAAATAAATCCTTTCCTGTATCCAAGTTTCAACACAGATTTGAAAAACAAACTCTAGTGACTACACATTAGCAAAAAGTGTTGGAGGTGATCCATAAAGAAGTTCTACATTATTGTTTCCCACTCATTTCTTTTTTTTTAATAGAACAGGGTCGCTTCTTCTACTTGGGTTTTGTTCTCCCTTAAAAAGATCACAGAAGGAAAGCGGGAGGAACAAAGCCACTGGTGACCATTATATTCATGACTTATTTCCATGCTTGAAGGGTGTTTAAGCAGGAGAAAAAAAAAAAAATGAAAGCATTCCTCCATCATGCAAAAGAACAGTAAGTTCTTCAGCCTTATGGAAATGACCCCAGTACAGCATTCTACAACATGGCTAGAGCCTTTCTGGAAAGAGAGCAACTTTGTTCTTTATCACATAAATAGTAAAAACCTGACAACATATTTCCTTCTCCCTTGTGGTTTAAAAATCAAAACATGCCTCAGGATGTCCACAAGGGATGAGGCACTACTGGGGCTATGCAGGACACACCTCAGAGTGATGTGGCTGTCAGAAACCTCAAGCCCCTTGCCAGGTGTGCAGAGAGCACTCAGTGACCGCAGCACTCTGCTCTGGATCTCAAAACCAGTTTTGAAGACTCTGGATTGTTACAAGCACAGACTGAAAACAAAAAGATGCTCAGATGCAAAGTAGTTTGTGGTTATAAAAATAGTCTTCCAGCTAGCTAGCTTCATCTGAGAGATGATTTCTCCTTTAATTGGGAAAAGGACAAGCAATGTAATAAAGCTGTCAGCCCATGGAAACATTTCCTTGGAATGAAAATGTGTAATTGAAGTAAGAAGAAGCAGTCTGATCTCTGCCTAAGGTGCCCTGTCTGTGCTGGTTTCGGACAGAGCTGTCACTGATTGCATCCGTTCTGTGATTCGCCCTCTGTAAAGAAACGACATTTTCCCTTTTAACTCTCCCTGCCTCCTTTAAACCCCTCCCAGCTAATTTTGGAGCCGCAGCGGAAATCAGAACGGCAATTAGGAGGCAGACTGTGACCGAGTTCTGCAGTGTGCTGAGCCAGACGAGTCTGATGCAACTGCTTATTTATAGCTCCTGCAACCCGGAGCGCCCGCCCGCGTCAGGAACGCTGCTACGAGGGAAGAACATGTTTCACACATGCACACTCCTACAGCACAGGTAGGACAGCATGTAACAGGCTGCCTGCAGTGTTCAGCAAAGCAAAACCCTTTGTAGCAGCATGAGCTACATCTAACATGGAAATGCTGACCCAAAGCAGACAGAAGACAGCTCCCTTCGTCCAAAGTATTTCAGCTATGGCAGCACAATGGAAGACCAGTATTTCTGGAAAGTTGGCACAACACAGTTGCATATTAGAGATGTCAAACCTCAAACGCCACTGTTTAAAAAAAGCATCTATTTGCTTCGCTGCTCAAGTCCTCCAGGCAACCACAGGACCACCAGGACACAATGGCTCCGCATCCACAGACATCAGGCTAAGCAACAACTCATTTAGATACAGACAGATTTTCTTGTCTGGATTCAATTGTGCCAACCAAAGAGGTTTCTGCCCTGCAGCGACTGCTTACTGCTCCCTCACTGGCTTCAGGCAAAGCAGCTTCAACAGTTTACATCCTCAGCCTCTGCTAATCCATCTGCAGAGAATTAGGGCAGTTCACATGAACTGGTCCATGCACAGAAGCCTTCCAGCAGATAGCAGTGATAAGTAGATAACAGATATGTGTTTTGACAGACTCAAAGCTAAAAGAGGATACCTGTCCTCAACTCAAACAAGCAATATACCCAGACACAACCCAGCTTCCCTGCACCTCAGCATTTTCCAGACTGAAGACACAAAGAGCACTGCCTAGCACAGGCTGTAAAGCTCCATGAAAACAACCCAAGGGGTACAGCACCTCCCTTACGAGGGCAGGGTGAGAGCTAGGGCTGTGCAATCTAAAGGGGGGCTGCAAGAAAGAAGAGGACAGGCTCTATAGTGGGGTCTGTCATGATAGGACAAGAAGAAATGGTTTCAAACTAAAAGAGGGGAGATTTAGACCTAATACAAGGAAGAAGTTGTTTTACAATAAGGGTGGTGAGGCACTGGCACAGGTTGCCCGGAGAGGTGGTGGATGAGACACCCAAGGTATGTCTGGACAGGGCTCTGAGCACCTGATTGAGCTGAAGGTGTCCCCTGTTCGCTGCAGGGGATGTTGGACTAAATGGCCTTTAGAGGTCCCTTTCTACTCCACTGATTCTATGATTTTATTGTATGATAACATATCAATACCCAGATATAAAAAAACAATCCGACTGAGTGCCTCTTCCTACCTCCACTCACCGGTTTGAACACTAATGCAAACCCAGCCAACAGAAAGCATGTGGCCTGACATCCCACCTCCTCACCTGGCTATTTCTGCTATCTCTGCTGTCTGTGCCATGAAGTTGTAGGGGTCGGGATGGTCGTCAAAGTCTTCGTCGTCATCTGTCTCTCTGCCGTTGTGTTTCTGCTTGCCCAGCCCAGAGCCACGTATCCTCGGCGTCTGTGTGGCTGTTGAAGTATGGGAGCGTTTGTGTTTAGGGGAGCTGTGATTTGAGCCATATTCTTCCTCCGAAGTAGAAGTGTAATCTGAACCCTGCGGTCTCCGCCTTGATGCTTATAAAAAATGAATTGGTTTCAGACCAAGGAAAGTGAAGAATCACTACAAAAGGACACAGAGGTAACACAACACTAGCCCAAGAACACAAAGGGAGGAGAGCTTCTGTGCAGTTTTAAGTCAAAAAGCACATTCTCAGAGCTTAATTCAAAGTTGAACGCTTTGATGGCTCCCATCCACTATACAAATTTGGAGGGGGAAATTCGAGTGCAAAAGCAGAATGACTGCTAACAGCTCCAACGCGTTAAATTAGTACCACAGCCTCGGTTCTCCATGCACAGAAGCTCTGTATGTAAGCAGCACATATTTCAGGCTCCTCACAATCCCACGGAAATCATTATCTGAAAGGAGCCCCATTTTCAAGTCTGTGAACACCTTACCAATTATGAGAACAAGCAAAAGAAGGGCGTTTTGGTTTTTTTCGAATGAGGGAGAGATGTGATGTGTGGTTCTATTTGTCCACACCCCACATTGGTCTCCTGCCTCGCCATCCCTGTTAATGACACCCTACAAAAAGCACCCACATGGGCAGGCAGGCAGGACTGGCTCCAAGCCCTGCAGCCAAGCAGAGCACCCACTTGTCCCAGCCAGTTCTGAGAAGATCCAGGGCCTCACTGCACAGCAAACATCGAGGTGCCCAGCAGTGAACTCCGTACTTGAAAATGGAGCTCCCACAGTTCCCCCATCTCACTGCACTCCTGACAGACAGTGCTTCATTCCCTTCTGTCTTTCCCTGGAGAATGAAGACCCACCAGACACAAAGCCAGCCAGGTTATTTAAAATTGCAACACCTGAAAGCTTCACTGTGTTACAGAGATTATCGTAATGCTAAACGTTTGAAAGTGAATGAAGCCAGCATCATTAATCATGCGAACAAAAATAATGAATTTGGCACAGAAGATGGAGATAGAAACTACAGACTGTTACCACACAGAGAAAAAAAAAGTTCCTAGATGTTATCTCAGCTATTTAAAGGCCTTGGCTTGAGATTTAAAATGTTTGTATATACAGAAAAATAAATCAGCTCATATTCCACCAGCAGAAAAGTATTTTATTTAAAAAAAAAAAAATTAAAAAACAAGAATCAAGAGGTCACCCTGTCACTGAACAGGGATTTCAAAAACTAAGGGCCTGGCTTACCAACCTCATACACCAAGGGAAATCAGAATCAAGTCCCTTAGTACCATTCAAATTACCTTGAGCAAACAAACCAAGTCCATAGAGGAGCTGGGGGGACCCATCCTTCTTATCTTTCCAAATTGGCAACTTGGATTATTCTGTCATTATCTGTGCTTTTCACACAGTTACCTTGGACTGCCTGACATCTACTGACATCTCCTGTCCCCACGCCAGATATTTCATTCTGCTCCTCTGTTGGTGAGATTAACTTTCTCCCACTGGGACAGCTGGAAACCATAGTGGGTAGCTAAACGCTTTAAGAAACCCTCGAATCAATCAACCACATCTGCCTCCTCACTCCCAAAGCCTGAAATTTGGTATTTTCAAGGGTTGTTGTGTCATGCTCAAAAACCTCTTGATAGAACAGTGCAACGTTTTGTTTTAGTCCCAGAAATGGGGCTGTGGGCTTTCATTCACAGTGTCTGTAACATTAGTACAGGAACATGCACCACACACCCACTACAGCACTACAAAGCACGAGGACGCCTACTTAGAGCTTGTGCAAGGTCCACAATCCTATCAAGGAATTAGGAGGTTAGTATTTTAAGAGCACCTAATTCAAAGAAAAGATTAGCGTCATCTGCTGCAACTATGCACAAGGTGTTAGGATGCTGCTACAGAGCTCCAGAAATCAAAAACCAATTCATTTAAAAAAAAAAACAAGAACTGGCCAGCTCTTATCGTTTTTCTCCAAATGATTTGAAGTATGTGGTCCAAAGGCAGGGAGATGTGAAGAGTACCTCCTGTTTGGAAAACTTGGACCACGTCATCTTGATTTGAGTTTGTTATTGATTAACACAAAGTCAACAGTAGAAACATTTCAGAAAAGGCAGGAGAGAGACTGTACATACTCTTAGCTTACTCATGTTCTGATTTACATGCATATACAAATATATAGGGAAAAAAAAATCATTAAAATAAATGGAAGCTGGATGTGCTGAAACAATTCAAAACAAGCAGCGAATAACATCTTTAGCATGCAATAAAAATGAGCAGTGCAAGAAGGATGCTTATTTCAAGGGTATGAAAGAAAATGAACAGGACACATCTTGTACTCCGAAGAACCTTCATAAAAACACAGATCTGCTCAAAATAGCATCCCTCTCAGCAGGCTGAAGAAACTCAACCAGTGGGGTTCCTCCTGTCCCTTTAGCCACCCCAGTCATTCCTAAAAACCTGAGCACATCTGCTTCATCATATTGATGGTAGGTCAAGGAGTCTGGGCACAGAGCAGGGCTTATACCAAAAGTGTAAGCAATATCTGGGACAATTACCAATTGCCAATTACCATGCCACAGCTGTCTTTCGCATTGTCCCCTCCCCCCTCTTAATTAAAGGCTCATTTAAATATGACGAATGTTGATATTGTGAGAGTTTGCTCACAATGCTGCTGAGTGCACAGCTAGAGGGCAAGAGAGCCCCCAAACCTCATCCTTGTGGCTACCAACTGTGCATCTTTCTTAACTATGGCAAAGCTGCATGAAAGAACTCAGCAGATGGAATCTCTTGGAGCAATCATAGTGAAGTGTCCCATTCCACATTTGCCTTTACAGGAAGAACACGGTAACAACCTTCAAAACCCAGGGACATTGATCTGTTTTGCTGTTTCAGATGCCTTCAAACCGGCTACCTTGGACATTAACTGTCATCAACAACATTACAAGCATTCTTGGAGCAAATTTCAAATCTTACAAGTCAAAGAAAAGCAGAACTGATTTAGAAAGGCATTAAATTCTATCTTTTTCAACAACAAAAGGCTAATATTCTCCTGCTAGATGGCACCTGGTTGCTGAAGAAATGAAGTCAAGGGGAAAAAAGCCAAACCGCTATTTGCAATATCCTCATAGACAACACCTCATTAACATCTCCCAGGGTATGAGAACTTCTCTGTTGCCTCCAAAGCCCTTTGCCCAGGAAGGGCTGCAAACACCGCACTGTCCAGCCTATAAATCTGAAAGGCAATACAAAAGAAACATGAAGCAGAAGCACTTACTGGAGGAGGGGGAATACTTGACACTGCTTGAGCGGGTCCTACTGAACGGCTGCTTGGCGGAGGCAGCAGCTGCTGTTTTCCTCGCTGCAGCTCGGATCTCCGACACGGTCGCCTTCCGATAGGACTCCACGCTCCGGCCAGAAAACCCCGTCCTCGACTGCGCTGTCTCAGAGTCGCTGGGCACCGTAAATGAGCCTGCCCGTTTCCTCGGCATGGCGAGGATGTCAAGCCGGGACAGCTTTTTTGTCTCTGTGGACTGCTTGGAGCCTGGAGCAGCGGCTTCAGGGTTGGAGGCTGTTTTCTCGGTATCAACACACTCGTTGTCTGAAGCATCTCCCAGCCGGGCACGACGCAGCTTTGAGGCCCTTGTGGGCCGCGGGGTGGATAAGCTGTTGGAACGGGTGAGAACTTGTTGGATCTTCTGCACATTCGCCGTTGTTTTGCTGTGATCCTCCTTGGCAGCCTGAGTAAAAGGCTTCCTTCTGGGAGCGGGCCGGGGCACCGAATGCTCGTGGTCAGACACCACCGCATCAGGGACTGGCAAGTAGGGCAGGCTCGAGCTCCTCTCGTCATCTGTAAAGTCAAGTGACCCCCGAGTCCCAGCACTCCGTTTCATCTGGAAGCGCTTGGTGGCCTCCACGCACCTCGGAGCCTCCGGCACGTTGGCCTTCCGCTTCTCTGTCAGCCTGTCCCGCGCACTGGGCTGCCCACACTGGTCCTGGATGGATGGTGAGGAGGAAGATTTCTCCTTCTGCAAGCTCGCCACCGCTTTGCGTTTCGGGGCGCTCGCAGGGACGTTTTTGCCGCTCACCAAACTGACTGTGCTGGCTGTGTCCACGTCTGAGTCACCGGACAAGGAGTCCTCCAGCTGACCAGCAGCTTCCGAGGGCTCCAGCTTTTGGCTTTGACCAAGAAGTTTGGCTTCCAGCACCGCCAAGGCAGTTTCAGTGTCCTTAAGGAGAAGATGAGTGTCCTGACCAAAGTCCATACGGGTTGACCGAACAGCCTCTAAATCTTTAAGCAGAGGGTGACTTGAAATATGTGGAAGCTTGTTTTGAGGAACAGCACTGCTTGATTTATCTTTGGTAAAACTTTCCTGCCTAACAAAAGATATTTCCTTTCCTGCCATGCTTTCCTGATCTGGAGGACTCTGATGAACGGATATAACCATTTTTCCTGCTGCGTTAATGTAAGCGCTGACATCTTTGCCCAAGGGCTTTCCAGGAACAGGCGTGCCAGTAGACTTGAAGGAAAATTCCTGATCCTTTCCATCTTTGTCAGTTCGAGCATGGGCCACGCTCAGAGAGAGCTTGGAGGGAATCCCCACATCGCTGCTGTCATCACCAATGTAGAATGAAGTAGAAACGGTCTCACTCACAGCTCTCACATTTGCAACCCGGGGGACTCCTGGCTGCCGGCTCTCTGATTTTGTGTCTTCCCCCATCTGTTCTAGCATTTTATTGTTCTCTTTATACTTTTTGCCTTTTTCTGAGCTGAAGCCATCATCAGACCTGCTGGCATCGCTGAGGCTATCTGGATCTAAGTCTTCCTGAATGAAGAGGCGGCTGCTGTGATCGCTGTAGGTTTCCACACAGTGATCCTTCACGATGGTTCTCTTCGTAACCTCGGAATAGGACTCCTGGCAGACCAGAACTGTGGGTGTGGGGCTTTCTGATTTATCGCTCGGTGGAAGCTGGGGAAGAAGACGCCTTGTTCTCAAGGGCACAGCATTTTCGGGTTCCCCAGATTTTGGGGCTACACCACTTTCTGAAGGGAGTTAAATGGACACAAGTCAACTGCTGTACAACATGGGCTTTTTTTTTCTTTAATTTAGAGTTTGATCCTGCAAAGTGCAAGTCTACAAAAGCACTCACAAGTTATGCTCAGAACTAAGGCTGTACAAAATGAACACCAATAGGGCTAGGCTTCTGCTCAGTCCCTGCAGGTTTATCAATAAAAAATACTCCAGGTAAAGGTATACTTAACTCCTTTGCTGGATCAGACTGCTCAACACCTTCCCTCTCAGTCTGAAATCTTACCTAGATATTTTCCCATCATCTACCTCTCAGCAGAGCCACAAATGTTTAGAGACCATCCTACAAGTGTGCTGGCACTGATCGACCACGAGATCAGGCCACAGAAAGGACACAAAATACTATCAGCTAAAACGCTGCAGTAGTGTTTTAAGTGTCATTTCACACAGTGCAGCCCATAAGGCTAAATAGATGGTGTTTCTCATATGATCATATCTCACAGCAAAGTCTCAGGAGAAAGATGCTAATAATGAAGAAACTCTGGATAAGAGCTCACTGCTCCAGCATGAAAGAACTTGACAGAAAGAGGACTCTTATTTTTCTTATGCTGGTCAGGACTTCCTATCTTATCCTGCTTTTAAATACCTGGATAACTGGTTAGATGGCTATGGTAATATTGCAAACGCTTTGGGAGTCAGGTTCTCACATGGGGTGAAAATAGTGACAGTAACCTCCAAAACAAGGGCCCTTCTAAACTCTACTCAGTCTGTCTCTAGCTGTTGATGACATAAAGGTAACAACAAATATTTCCAACAACAACAAAAAAGAAAGGTGAAAGCACTTACAGAAGCCAACAAAGCTCTGTTCTCATTTTCTCACACATCAACAGGACCTGGGGGTTGATAGGCTGTCTTCCTAGCTGCAATGGGAACCTGACCTCCTCCCATTTGCCTTCCTCTTGCCCTTCTGAGTTTTCTATGCTTATCTCCACATTTCAAACCTGCCACTTGACAAACACCAGAAAAACCTAAAATTCTCAGCATAGCCAGACATGGGAGAAACACACCCAAAAAGGTACAAGTCAGCAATTATGCTCCAGGACAACCTGCAAAGGGCTTTTTTTCTGGCATCATAAGGCAGTCTAAAGAATTACCCACAGCTAGTTAACACCCAAGGCCCTTACAACCTTTCTGTTTCCCATGTGCCTTTTAGCCATGCCAAATATAACACCTAAGAACTTCTTGGATGACTCTGAAATGCAAACCAGAAGCACTTTCTATCTTCAGTCCACGGGGAACAATTCACTCTGTCCTTCCCACCCTCAAATACATAACATAAAACAGAAAATAAACCGCAGCCAGACACAGAGAAGCCCATAATTCCTGTTTTCCTTATCATCCTGATTTAGACTCAGCCACCTCCAAAATATAACATTAGGATGAGACTTACCTGCAGCTCCATCAGCTTGTCCTGAGACAGATCCAGAGTCAGAGTAGCTGTCAGCAAGACTGGCCCACCGTGACACCCACTTCTGACTTCCTTGAGATGCTGCAGACATCTACAACAAGGTGGGGATGTGGCATCAGAAAGACGGTCTGCAAAACACAGCCACGCAATCTCTCCTCTCATACGCACATCACCCAGTCTGCTCAAAATGGAAACCAACTCATGCATCACCTTTGCATCCATCCAGAAAATTGATATTCACCAAACCACCAGATCCACCTGGACTGCCCGTACCTGCATGTCAGCCTGAGACCCACTCACAGCTTTTGAGGCAAATGCCTGGAGCAAGGGTGACTTCTGACAAGTGCCGTTTTCACTGACTAAATGCTGATGAGAACCAGAGTCGTCTTTTTCACCTTTTATTACTGGTCTAAAAGCTGACGATATTCTGGAAAATTCGGGTGACTCAAGAACACCAAAAACCTGAAAAGATGTTTGCGTAGGAAAGATTAAAAACAGATAATAAAGAAATCTTACCCGCAAATTCCAATCCACGAAGCGTTACTCACACACAAACCATGATCCCAAAAGGCCAGAAACACCTGCCAATCCCTCCATACAAATTGAGAAAACTACTTTCTTCTCTACTCTGCAGCTTTAAATACATTTATTCATAGAATCCCACTCACGCCCACATTTTCTCTCATCCTCATTATTTTGGTGCACTGCGTTTAGCAGTAGTACAGCTTTCACTGATGGAGCCCCTTTTCAGCCCTGAGAAACTTAGGATGAGGGTTAGGAAAGCTATTTACCATCTAATTCATGGAGAATCAGAAAAAAAGCCTGGAAAGCTCTATCTCCGGGGTCTTTCATAGACTGTAGCAGAGATTGGGGTGAGAAAAAGTAGCCTTACACAGCCACGAAGGGACCCAGGAATGAATGTATTGCCAAGACAGGTAGTTAAGCTAGGTGGTCAGACTCTCTCTGGAGATAAACAGGCTTTCCTACGTGGGCAAACAAGATCTATGCCTCAGAAAGGCTTGTTTCTCTCTTCTGACCACAGATTCAGAGGAAGATGCCACCACTGAGGGTACCAGGCAGGGCTAGCTTAAAATTCTCCACTCTCACTTCTGTTTAAAAAATAAAAAAAGTGCATGTGTGTGGGTCACCCCAGAATCCCAGCAAATCCAAATCCCGACCATCTTTCTTACTGGACAGAAATACAGAGGTCTGGCTTGAGTTATTTCCAAAACAGCAGATCTACACCACACTAAGTCTATGGAAGTCATGAGCAGAGTTTGGCCAGCTCGCCTGCCCAAGGAACAAGCCTGCCAAGCTACTACCCAGAAATAATTCTATTTTTGTGGTATTTTCTTTGTATTTCCTTTTCATAGCAATTAACCATCATGTCAGGACTAGAGCCTTCCTGTGGCTGAAATAACCTGCCCCAAAAACTTTCAATCACATTTCAAATAAGACATAAGGAAGAAACATAACAAACAAATGAGGGAAGCCAGATCTAGGCTCACAGAACACTATACAAAGCTCTAAACCCAGGTTCAAGGCTCCCTTTAAACCTCTCTCCATCCTTCTGCCCACGCTTCACTAACTCTTCACAGCAACTTGCCAGTTTTGTTTTCATAATAGACCGCAGATGAAAGTTAAATCTGAAGCCAAACTTCGGCTTGCCCTGGGGTTGCTTGGTTGGGTGGGTTTTATTAAGCCTCACCCTCATTTATTTTTTGTAAAGCTATCATTCACCTTGCACAATCTAAACAAGTATAGATTCATGTAGGATTGCCTCTGCCCTAGACCACACCCTTTGCTACCTCAACTAGCTGCCACTTGCCCTGCCAGCAAGCACCACTTTCCTAACGAAGCCACACTAAATACAGAATCACCTACCACCAAGGCTTGTGAATGATGAAGACAATCAGCCTGTGGCCTGCCTTTCCTCTGGCCTACAAGTTGCAGAGGCAGCAATGGGCTGCAGCTCCTGTGCTCGTAACAGTGGGTAAGAGATGATACAAGGCCAAGAAAGAGGCTTGTGAGAGTCCTCGAGAGCAGAGCTACTCCCAGCCAAGCACTCAGCAGGATCAGTCTGATCTCAATACTGCTGGTGCCTTTCCCTCTAAACATATGGCAAGCACACTTGCAGTTTAGCATTCAAATCTCATTTTGGAAGCAAGACAGCTCTTTGCTAATGGCTTACTTCGCTTTCTTGTATCTGGTGGGTTTTCGTCTCTCTTTTTTTTTTTTTAAATAAATACTAGCCTCACAGTTTGTTGACACCAATCCTTAACACATGTCAGCCAAGATCACTTCCCACCCTTTTATAAAGCCCCTCTGCACCCAAGCAATACAGGGAGCAGCCCTTCCTGGCAACTACTAATAAAGCTGGACCCATCAGCAAAAGCTTCAGAAGCCCAAGCCTTCAGCCCTCAGCTCACAAACCAAGCACAGAACAGCAACATTTACCTGATCTATCATTTTTCGTGCTTCCTCCACCTCTTTATCCTGTGACTCTGTCTCAATGGTGTACGTGCCAGTCTCGCTCACACTGTCTTCCTCGTCATTCCTCCTGCCCTGGGCAGCCTTCAGCTCTGGAGATGGAGCAGAGGCAGGCTCTGGCTCTGAAGATATGACCACACATGGGGCTGCTGGCACAGGTTGAGGTGCTGGTTTCTCAGAGCTTGCCTTCCCAGACTGAGCTGTCTCCCTCAAGTACTCAGCCATAAAATCCTGAGCCATTTTAGACTTCCTCCCAACGCTCCCATAGGCCCTGCCTGATGCTCTGGAGGCAGAGGAGGATGAAGAGCTGATTCGCTCCTCTGTCTTCTCTCTCTTAAAGGAGCTAGCTCTTTGGGTCCCAGAGGAGCTGTTGGTGGCTTTGCCCCCTTGTGTCCCAACATGGGACGGTGGCACTGTGCTGCCCTGCTTCTCTGTTGGCACTGCATTCTTGCGTTTCTCAACCTTGGTCTTGAGCCCAGGGTCGGTGTCGCTCTGAGAGGAGTGAGCACTGTGTGTGAAGGACTGTGAGCGCTTCTTCCTCGGCGTGTCCTCAAAGAACTCGATGACAAACGCCTGCTTGTTGTGCAGCATCTCGTGGGGATCGCGCCTCATCTGGCGCTGCAGCTTGGCTTGCTCCGTCACCCGCTCACCACCCGTCGTCAGCTCCTTCTCTGCCTTGGGTGCCACGGGGTCTTCCGAGTCGCTCTGCGTCCCGTCCTCGTGCCGATTGCCTGGGAACAAGTTGTGCGTATTTGACTTTCATGCTCTCAGACTCTGTGACCCTGTCATTACCTTCCGATTTCAGTCAAAAGGATAGAAATCCTACAGGAATAAACAACTCCAAAAGACACCTACTATGCTACAGGCATTGTATTCCTTCAGAGGAAAAAAAAAGAGAGAGAGAAGAGAGAAGGGTGCTGTCTCCCAATCAACTTTTCACTGGTTGGCTATCAAACTGTTGCAAAATACTGCAAGAAATCATTGTAACAACAAGGGATTTTGATTTTGTAAAGCAGATTATTTGAGAAGCTTAATGTGTTGTTTCTTTTCTTTTTGCCATTTAAATAAAAGCAATGATGTTATTTTACGATTCTGCCCGTTACTGCAGAACAAAATGAGGTGATCTTGAACTCTTATGTTACAGAGCAGAAATCTCTACAGAATCAGGGAATAAACCCTGTGCACTGCATCCCACAGAACCAAAGACCAATGATGACAAAGCCACCAGGTCAGCGTGTTGAGTGCATGCACCTCCGAGCACCCGCATTACCCCTCTCTACAGGAGGAATAAAACAATAGCTAATGGAAAAGGAAGCATGCAGCATTCATTTTTCCTAAGACTTAAGGATCACACCATGACACCCCAGAAGTCACACCATCCAATCACCAGCCACGCAAATGTTAAATCGTTCTAAGCTTAAAGTAAGCTTATATTTCTTTTTATATATGTTACTGACCAGCATCTTTACAACCTTCCCTTTGTATCAGGGGCACTCTGCACCTCAGCACCTTAGTTCAGGACCCTCCGAGAGTTAGTTAAAACAAAACTAAACTAAAAAAAAAAAAGACCAAACACAAACCTTTTTTTGGAGAAGGAAACGGGTGTGAAGGCACACAACTTGATTCAGTCAACGACCGGGAACCTGTCATCGGGAGAATGGGGAAAGAGGTCTCTGCGCTCTTGACTGTAAGATGCAGCAAGATATACTGGCTAAAATACCACGTGTTTGAAAGGAAAACTGCTCAAACCTACTTTGCAAGTTCTCCAGGCACAGGATGAAGACCATTTATTGTCTCAAGCTAACTGTGAAAGATTAGAATTTAATACAAGAACCATTCAACCCAGGAGTCAGTCCTCTGAGGAGTTTCCTAACACCTTCCTGAAGAAAACCAGCAGACTTTGCATTGTGCCTTGAGGGTTGATAAGCTTTGCCTTTGGAAGGGAAAGCTCCTAAATTAAAGGGTCTTGGCTAACACCCTGCTGAATGCAAAACTGTGAGGATGCAAGTAAAAACACCTCGTGTCTACAGACCCCCCAGCAGAACACCACGCACATCCCCTCAAACCTGAACTCCCTACTCTCAGTACTAGGCATTACATACATCACATTGAAAATAAATAGAACAAATGTTACTAAAGAACCCCAACCAGGGGCTGTCTCTGATTCTGAAGACACAAACCTTGTAGGCAGCCAGCTGTAGCCTCCAAGACATCTTCAAAATTAGCTCCACAAGAAGAACGTGCTACACAACTATCACAGATAAATGACAGGCTGTCCTCTGCCAAAGCAGAGGTACATAAACTCCTGAGGCCACCAACTCTGTATTTTTTAATCAAATGTCCAAATAGTTGATTTTTTGAAACGCAAATTATGCATTAAATTACCTCAGCTTCTTTCCATGCTTTATGGACTGTAAAGTGCAGCCAGCCTGGTACCCTCTTGTGCATTGCTCAGGATAATCCTAAGAGCTGCCTAACTCTCTAGTTTCTCCCAAGAGAGAAAGCAGAGCGACAGAAGCACATTTGAACCCCTGACAGACTATGTCCTTCAGCAAGTCAACAAACAAAACCCATACTTTCTATCAAACAGTCAAGACAACACTGAAACCTCAGACAGGCCACCTCAATATTGTCCTAGATTAGAAAACAGTGATGGCGAAACAGTGCAATTCCCATGTCATGCCAAATCACATCTGGATACTTGAGACCTTCTTAACCATATGAGCTTCTAAAAAAATGTACACCAGAGCAGTAAGTTGGAAGCATAATAGATAAAGCTCTTCATATTGAAAGGGAGCATTTTTCCAACACTGACTGAACAAATATTCCTTTGAGGGAAAATGTGACTGTTCTCTTTTAAATGACCTCAAGCACAGGTAGGTCTGGTAACTTTCAATACGACTTCAACAGTCTGCAGATTGTAGTAACGCACTTGGTAAGGCTGGAAAAGCTGAATACAAAGGCAGGAGAATGCAGCAAACCATGGTCTTTTCTTCACTGTTCTGTGCACAACCCAAGGGAGGTATCCAAGCAAACTCAGATCTTGACAAATACATTCACAATCACCTGAGAAAACTGCAAGTCCCATGAGCTGCACTAAGAACTGGGTTCAAACCTACTGTGAAAATCTCCAAAGAATTCCTCATAGTACTACAGTTAACAGGACCTAGGTTCACAAAACTTGGCATTTTTGAACACAGTAGGGTTTCAGAGAAGTTCTAGTTTAAGAGAAGAAACCTTCTTTCACAAACACAGTTTCCTCCACTGGTGATCACGCATATCTCAGGTCTATTACCAATCTCTACGTCAAGACCTCTGGTCATACGACCAAGTGGTTCTGGTAACTGCATGATAATTGCAGGATAAATCACACTCAGAATCTTCAGCTAAAAAGAAAAGTCAGTCTTTCAGGTAGGAGAAGTCAGGAGAAGGAAACTGACTAACACCCATGTTCGCTAGCCTGCCTGACCACGTGGAAATGACTACGAACACTTAAAAACAAAATCATTTTCTCAATCACTGCTACTGCCAAGATGGGGATATACAAGTGGAGGAACCAGATTAGAGTCCCCAGGCCAGCATCACACATTACTTCAGGACTGGGTGAAGAGCCTACTAGCTAGTTTCAAAACCATTAAGAGTCATTAAAGAAATATTCTTCATTGTTCATAGTTGGTGCAGAGATAAAGTGCAATACTCCTCAACAGGCAGAGGATTTACTCCCTTTAGTATGTTGCATTTGCACAGTCAACAGAGAACACTGTCCACATAACCAGACATTCACTCACCTTTAAGTGTCCTCACATGAACTGGCAGGTCACTCTTGGTGCTGTACACATCTTCCCCTGGAGACTGCCGTCTAATCAAGCTCGGGTCATTCTGGACAAGCCAGTCAGCCACCTTGCTCTCTGCTGACATCACTTCAGTGTGAGCTGGTTCCTTACTATAAGGTCTTCTCTGCCTAAGCGAAAATTTAGTTACGTGATCTTTAATCTTTATTTTACCAGGGGTTCCATCATCAAATTCAATGGTGAAAGAGGCATGGCTTTGCACAACTGGGGCTACTATGGCATCAATATCCTTTGTTGGGATCTCGTGGACCTGTGTTTCTGGAGATTTTGATGGCTGCTGAAATTCTTTAGTTGGGATCTCAAAGTAACTTGGCTCCCTCCGGAAGGCAAACACAGACTGTTCTTGGGAATCTCTATAGGTAGAAATATTACCATTCAGTTCCTCATCATGTTGGGTCATCTCTTTTGATCTTTCTACAAAAGGAAAGAAGAAAATTAAATTAAACATTATCTGAAGTATCTAAATAAACTAAAGAAAAAATACCAGTTCTCTTTTGTACTCTGGCCTCTTCGCTGAAATGGGTGATTTCCAAAGACCAATATTTCTCATATTCACTTTACCCTTACTCCCATTGTTCTCCAACAAGTGCGTGCATACACACATGTACATTTTGGCACAATCTTTGTGGCTGGTGGCACTTTAAGATTTTTGCATGCCTTTCTACATACTGAATTACTCCACAATTGTTTTTAACTTTCATTTACTGTAGTGGAAACATTTTAATGTTCCCTTATCCTGGTTTCATTGGCAGCAATCTACACATAGCAATGTGCAAATATAACAAGTACAAAAAAGTGGTAACTAAAGCCTGAAAGCAGGATGACTTCATACAAGACAGATAAGAAATATGCAGAAATTTTGTCATCTTCCACCCCCATTCTTTTCCCCCCAAAATTACCTTCATTACCTGAGTAATGCTCTTCTTGCCTTCTGTCCTCCTTGTTGTTTGCATCATCCTCCCCCCACCAGGAGGGCTGCCCATAAAGAGGGGTGCGATAACTATTGGTCTCTAGGAAGAAGATAAATAGATATTCTCTGTGTCAAAGTAAGAGATTCACAGAATTCAACCACATGCCAAAAGAGGAAAAATAACAGGATCAGATGAGACGGTGTACCTGTTACACTGCAGTTATTACAACAGCAAATTATACATAAAATAATGAGCGTTCAGGCTTTTTTCCTTTCCTTTTTTACTTTCAGCCAGAAGAGGCTGACTCCACCTCCCTTTACTCTTTAATATCTGTGTTTCCCAAATACTGGCTTTTCTCCCTCTCCAGACTCATTATTCATAGGAAGTGGAAGGTTTTCAGCAGGACAGACTACAAAATGCCAACCACAAACTTATTTGCAATTCAGGTGAAAAAAAATCAGACCTTTATCCTGTAACTGGGAGGACTTTAGCTATGCCCTTTTTTGCTCCACCACAGACTGGGATGCTGTCAGGCCAGAGACTTTTTCCAGCTATTCACTCCTCCCACTCTAAATGACACACATCCCACAACAGGAAATTCTTGAAGAGTTACAAATTTAGGGAAAACAGTAAAACCATCTCCTTACACATATATAAAGCAGAAGTAAACTCTTGCTCTCAAAAGCATAAAGTAAGTCAAGTGGATTGCACAGTCACTGCAGGACAGAGATTTTTTCTCACGAAGATATTTCTTTCAGAGGAGCCAGACTTCAATCACTGTCTCTACTCAACCAGCACTCACTGAAGATCAGCACTTTGTTGCACCAACAGGTACCGGAAAGAACTGATTCACCTCTTCTTCCTTTGTCTACCACGAAACACTGTAGTCTGGCACTGCCTTAGGCTGCTCCCGTTTATGTTTCAAGTAAAAAAAAGAATACAGCTCAATTTACCCGTGGTAATAGTCATTGTTATTTATAATAGTTTAAGAGAGGCAAATGAAGTAGCTTTTATTCTTTCACCTAGAGGTGATAGAGGTGCAAGTACAGGCTGAGGACTGAGGTTTACACCCCAGTTTTGCTCACTGCTTGTGCCTCTCTCCATCAGCATACACACTGTTACTGAACATGTCAAAGCCCAGCTACCAGCCCAAGCCACAGTTGGGCTCCTACCACCAGCTGCTGCTCAGCTCGTGGCTTTATAATCACATTCTGCCCGTGCCAAGCAGCCCTCACACAACCCTGCCACTCTGCATTCCCTGCTTTAATACGGCCAGCACAGACAGCAGTTGGTGGCATAAAGGAAATGAGGGGAGGGGGAATTAAGAGTCAAAGCAAAAAAGAAGCCCGATTTTATATTGCTGTTTGTAAAGCAACCCAGACCCAACGGCCACTGCCTAAGGTTTTTTCTCCTAGGGCAGTTCCAGAAATGCATAAGCTTATACATTATCAGACCACAGGCAAAAGTTTTGCTGTACAGATCCAGCCCACAGGACCATATCAGGAGATTTTCATATTTCAAAACTAAACGCACTGCTTCCCTTCACACCGAGGATCAAAAGAGTTGAAGTATTACTCTCCGTTCTGCCCAGAATGTGCAGAAGATAAACTGTGCTCCCATTATGTAGGCAGCCCTTGAAAGTTCAAAGGAGGAAGCATTTCTCACCATTAATAAATTGGAACTGCCAAGCAATGTGTGTCATAGCTGAAAATGGGTAAACTACTCCAGGAAGAGGGGAAAAAAGCAACCAACCAATTCAGAAACCTGTCAACGAGGAGAGGAACCCAAAGGCAGGTTTGGGCTCTGCTAGGCTGAGACCTGTCCTGCAAGCTGGCAGAGAGCTCTCAGCCACTCTTCAGACTCATGGAGCAGACCCACATCCCACACCCACATGGGATGTGATGTGCACACTGCTTTCAGACACAAATTTCAATGGATGATCACCATCTCCATCAAGGGCTTAACCCCCAAGAAACATAGGACACTCGTCTCAGATTTGAAAGATCAAATCTGACCAGCTCAATACTGATTTCTTTCCAGTTGCTGGTGGAATTGCTTAGTTTTCACAGGGGCAGAAGCTAAGACAGCCCACATCTATACTCCAGGACAAACCTTCCCAGTTGCTGCTCTTTACATCTGTGTCCCACCTGCCTGCAGGACACAGGAGTTACTACTGGCTTTTGCTGCAGGGGAGAAGGCAGCTAGGAAATTAGGTCAACCCTGGTCAGACTCTTCTGCTGAGGGGGAATTTGGGAATTGCATGTAAAGCAAAAAAGAAGGATTTAAAAATAATAGTAATAATTTACAGAGTAACGAGCCAGTTCTTCTACCTTCTCAAATTTCCCCCACTAGCCTAAAAAGCTCTAATAAGTGCTTGGAAATTCCCCAAATTCCCTCTCTGACAAAAGCCAGCACAAGGCCAAACCCAGCATGCTTGCGGTTGGGCAGAGCACAGAGGGTTCCAGCAGGGCAGGAGCCACTGAGAACACACCCTGCACACACTGCACTATGAAGGCCGTGACATGAGGCTCCCAAGCCCCACCAGCAACAGTCTGTAGCAGTGCACATTCAGTGCAACCCATCATACCAGTTGTTGTCCCTTCCTCCCCTCTCCCAGCCACAACAAACTGGAACTTCATTTTGAAGCATGCAAAAAGCACAGATAGGAAACCAGGGAGTCAGTATCTTGCTATTGGAGGACAGTTTCAATATTTTAAGAGCAATTAATGCTTCCACTGAGCCTTCATGTTAATGTGCATTTTGATTAACATCATTAAATGATGCAGACACCCCCTTTCTCAACTTCTGCTGTAGGTGGTGACATTCTGAGCCAGAAGGAAATATCCACAACTCCAGAAGAGCTCCACGAATTTGCTGCCCTGTTCATGTCAGAAACCACAGCCCCTTCTTATCCTCCAGCAGAAGTGCCCTCATGCCCTCCTCCTGCTCCAACACCATGGAGCTGTACAGAAGGGGCAGAAGGCACAGGAGGGCAGCTGAACAGATGGCAGTGACAGGCGTAGGCCAGGTAGTAGCCACATATGCAGTGGTGCTGCCCACTGCCAGCTGGGATGCATTTTGGGTAGCAGCCTCAACCTGGACCAGCAGCACCCAGAGCAGCACATCTGCCTGTGTCCTGAGCCACACGTCCTGCTACATGGCCTCAGCCTGCCCGATGGATCTTGGTGTGAGCTGGGAGCTCTTAGATGCACAGAGGCTCAGGGCTTGTTCGAGTCAGCAGCAAAGCAAGGAAGGCCAATGAGAACTAACAGTCATGTTAATGATATCAGACTTCCTCCAATTGATGGCAGCTCGTTACCACCTCCTCTCGATTCTGTGCCAGGCTGGCCAGATGGTGCCAATTCATTCAGACATATTTCTTGGCTCATCAATTCAGGCAGACAGCCTGAAAACCATCCTTTTAGATAACTGAATTGAGGTCAGCATGAGCGTTCAGCCAGACACACACACAGAGCTACGGGTGACAGTGTAATACAAGGAAAGCACTGACATGCACACGTTCTGCTCCTGGATTTCAGTCTTAGGAGCAGCCACTCAGAGGAAAAATGAAGGCAGTGCTAGTACAAAACAAGGGATGCCCACGTGTTTAACAAGTCTAAACTAATAGAGAACTATTGATCATCTGAAGAGGCACCACAGTGACAGAGAATGAGTTGCTTCAATGCAAAGGATGTACTTAGAGAGAAGTGAATCAGAGAACAACTCAAGGGCAGGACCAAAAACACAGTCCTGGTGATGAAAGGGAAAGCAGAAAGTCTGCATTAATGCTGCTCTCCATCAACAAATGGGCAGAAGAGCTTTCACGATGAGCACAGCTCCTACAGCAGTGGCTCTGATGGCCTTCGAAAGCAGCTGCCAGGCTGGGACAGGAGTGAGGGCTGAGCTCTGCCTGGGTCCATGCAAAGCTTCAAACAGTCTCTAGAGAGGCACAGACAGCAACAGCAAATTTCTTTGCTGACAGAAGCACACACAGCTTTGAAGCTGTCTGCAGCAAGTCAGAACGCCAGCATGAGAAATCCAGCTTGCTTTATGTCAAGGCGTTTTTGATTCATTATTAATGAGGTAAACGTCCATCTTTGGAAGATGCAGAGTGGGCTTCTTAAGGCAAGGGCCTTGGGGAGAAAAAAGGAGGAAAAAAAAAATGATGATCTAGCTTTAAAACATTTTAAAAACTAAATTTCTGACACCTGCTATGTTTAAATTCTGTATTTTTTTTCCCCTCCACTTCAGAATACAGAATTTAAGCATAGCAGGAACAGACACAAAACAACTCCTTGGCTCTTCACTGCTTATTTTGTATGTGCAGCAAACCTAAATCCTGGACTTTTGTACCTATTGTGAGTGCACACAAATCCTGGAGGCTTTCAAATCAGGCTGATAATCATTAATTTATTTGTAACAATTACACGATGAAGCCTTCAGCATGCTGCAGGTACCACCAAACTAGCACAGATGAAAAGCAGATACACCACTGCTCTTCTACATTAAAGGCCAGGGTGAAGCTGTGTGCCTTAGTAGCTATTACCATGATCTCATGGGGAAGGCAGCCAAGGACCATGGAAACACTCCACAACCCGGCACAACTCCCACTGCTCCCTGCAGACCTCAGCATCTACACAGACAGGATTGGCAAAGCAGCCACTAATCCAGCAAGGAAGACTTTCACAGATCCCAGGAGAAGCTCAAGTCCTGCTCCTGCAGCTGGCAATGCCCATCTCAGCCGGAAGCTGCGGGCAGCCTCCATGCCTGGAAACTCAGGCCTGCAGCAGTTACTCAGAAGTTAGTCATCAGCCTCAGTGTTATCTAGTGCCATCAGCCCGTGAGGGCTTAAAAAATTACAGTAAGTTCAGATCAGCCTGTAGTGACAGCAGAAGACCACAAAGTAGCTTATCTCATCCCCCACCTCGGCTCAGGTAGCAACAGATGGGGAATGCAACAGTGTTAGGTACAGCTGAAGGCTCTACCTGGCCTCCTCATCACCTCGGGCTTTAAGCACCAGAGCTGATGGCTATTTTTAGTATTAAATAGGAATGCACCCACGGTTCAGCTAACTCATAGCAAAACCCAACCACAGGCCCTATCAAGCTCCTTGCCTTAAAAACATCTCGCAAAGACTGATGGTTTCCTGATTACAGGCAACACACACCGAGGAGCCACATGCTCAACAGCATAAAGAATAAATGGCTGAGCTGTTTCCAATTCCCTCTGCTGGATCTCTTTATCCTCACCCCCTCACCTCCTCCCATTTCTAAGCAGCTCTAATTGTTCACATTGTTTTGTTAAACCTCTTCCCTGAAAGCCTGCATTGCCTCTGCCTCTTTTCCAGCCAGGCCCTGGGAAGCGATCCTTCTAAAGCCTTTTGTCACCCCAGACCTTTCTTTAATTAGTCAATGCAAATTCCTAAATACCTACGGGCTTAGCAAAACAGCTCTCTCCCCAAAGCCTCTTTCTGCTGCCATAAGCAAGCCCTCTCCCCATAAGAACACTACGTTCCTCTTTCCACTAATCATTTTACTCGCAGCCACTCCTCCAAGCACCACAGAAAAGCTGTGCAAGTGTGCAGCAGTAGACAAGGTGAATTAGTCACACTGCAGATGAAAAAGGAACTCAATGATCATTCTGCTCACGTGACAGAGATGCTCATGGGAGAGCAAGGCACTGATTTAATGCTCAGCCTCCTTCCCCCGCTTCACAGGCTTCAGTCCAACCAGTAAAATAATGCCAACAAAACATCCTGAATTCCCCCACCTTTCAGCAGGTTGGCAGCACCAGACTTCTCACATCTGCCCATCAGCCCCACTGCATGTGGCATCCTTCATCACTAGCCCTCAGAAAGCGCTCACAGCTTTTTTTTGGCCTTGGACCTACACTCACTACCAGTGACAAATACGCAATACATACCCATGAGCCACATGATGAGAAATGGGTCACCCTAATGAAGTGTCACTCCATGTCCTGACTTTGAAGATTTTCCAAAATATCAACCACTTATGCTATGTAGCTTAAAACCAGCCAGTGTGTATTTTGGAAGATGGCAAGAATAAAAATGAGAATATTCGTGCAACTGAGCAGCAGCAAACATGAACTGGTTCTACCTGGACCTCACAGTCCAATTACAGGCAACACCTTCCAGAACACAGTGTCCTTCACAGCACTGCTGGAGAGCTCTCCACCAGTGAGGTTCACCTCCATTCACCCTGCAGTGTCACAGCTAATCACCGACTTCATCCCTTTCAGCCCTATGATTATGAGGCGAAGACACAAATGCTCCATCATGGGGGGAGGGCGACCCACAAACACATCTCAATCAACACACAAAGGTTTTGCAATGTAAGAATAACAGTCAAACACACAGGTGTGTGCATTTCCCTGCACAGCTGGAGGGAACAAAAACACAGGCAAATATACAAGAGAGAAATATTACTCTGTTTTAGTATATTATGTCAGCTTAGAGGGATTTTCAACCAAGACAATACATAGAAGATTAAGGTCAGCCAACCCACTCCAATTAGGTATCAAAAAAGACCTTAATGGATTTACCCAAAGTTGTACGCATTTCTAGAAAGCTGTTGTACCTATGAATAGACCACCTCTCCAAGATCCTGTCTCACTCATCTTTGCCCATCACCTTACCCCTCCTACCCCTTCCTCAAACAGATCCATTTTGCACATGGACAGCTCCCAGTCACTCTGCCATTCTGGTAAGCAAGACTCCACTCTGCCAGTCATTAGTCATCAGGATGCTTTAGAGCCATAGTTCTTCTTCTTTTCATGTATCATCAAGCTCTAGAAAGCCACCAACTGACAACTGAGCCAGACAGGGAGAAGACATACTAGGACAGTACATAAAGGAGGTAGGAAGCTCAGGAGCAGGGAAAAAACTGCTGGGGATGTCTTGGCCCACCATGGGAGGGAACAGGGAGACGCAGGTATGAAAAGGGGTCTCCAAAGGAAGGTAGCAGCGAGTAGAGAAATGTGCAACAGAAGAAATTTTTCCAATGGACACAATGCAGCCAGGTAACAATGAACATAAGCAAACATCTCCCAGGTTCAGCAGCCCGTTCCTATTTCACATAACAAGGTATTAGGAAATACAGTAATTTAAGACTATACAAGACTCTTTGCAACAAGTCCGTTGCTGCCACTTTGCTTGCCTGCCAGTACCACGCTGCAGCAGCCATGCATCTTCCACTCTGAGTCACCATCTCCGTTCAAACACCAGCTCATGATTAAGAAAATAAAAATAGACCAGACAGGTGCCAAAGAACTCACCAAACCTGCTCAGCCCACAGGCTCTCCAGCATTCACAGTGACAAGACATGTGTGAACCACCACACCAATTATTTTTTTTTCTCCTAAAACTGAGAATGTGAAATACTTAGAGGTTTAGAAAGATGATCTTTAGTACCAGCTTCTACACCATGTAACTCACACCACACTTGATTCTGACCCACTGCAGTGATCAAGCAGCACTTTGACTATTGTGAATCTTGACTAACTGGTTCCTGAGCAAATACCTGTAATTGGCTTCCTCTCTCCTTTCTCCAGCTTTGCTTGTGGGGACTCAGTGTAGACACTGTGCTCCATGGGCTGCTCCACCCTCTTCGTCGCCGTGCCTTTGAAATTCATCTGAAGCTGGCTGGTGTACTTCTCGTGCTGCAGAGACATAAGGACAGCTACAGAGTGCCCATGCAATCTGCATGGCAGCCTGTGGCAATGATAACCTCCCTTGCCCAAACGTGGCAATGCAAAGGCAAATGCTGTGGCTAAGCTCTGTGACAAATGGGAAACACACCTAAGTAGAGGCTAGAGAACACAAGTGCCATCAGAGAGGCTTTCAGATACCTCATCTGGAAGACAATAAATGACAGTTACAGTCCATGAGAAGGTCACTGTAACACAGCCCTGCAAAATAGCTAATTAGAAAACCCTTTAAAGAGTGAACTAAGAACAATCAGAACTTATGTCATTTTCCATTCAGAATTCAAATTCTGAAATCCTCTTTGTTCTTAAAGCAATATTATTAATTCTTCCCGGGCCCCCATCTGCATTATGTCAAATTTTCAGCAAAGGCAATTAAGATATATTTTAATTATTTCTCTCCAAACTCTCTCATCAGTGAGGAAAACGATGAGCCTGCCTTAGAGCAGCCTCCATATTAACTTGCGGCTTAGTAAATGGGCTCATTAAAAGTGGGTTTATTACAAGCAAATTAATAAAAGAGTGTACCCATCCAGATTACCCTGAGTAAAGTCAGTGATTCATTTACCCAGTCCTGGCTGTTACACTTCTGATCCTCTCCAAGTCCTAAATCTGAAACCAGGGCTAAGACGACAGCACCTGCTAGCCAACAGGTGATGCCTGGCACTGGTGGCTGAACTCAGCTCAACAAAGACAGCCTTCTTGCCTCTGGGGGTTGCTTTTCTGCCTTACATTAGGGGATCCTTGTATATTTTATTCCTGATGCTGAAATTTTTGTTTAAAGAACACTTTACTCTTAAGAGGACTGCTCAGTAAGGAAGACTGTGGAGCTTGAAGGCACAAATGAGATAATGGAATAAATTAAGCAAAGTTCAATCTGCTGGAGAAAGTGTTATGGAGCTGGCCAACGTCACCATGCTCAAGGAAAGGCAACTGCTCTCAACTCCTGGGGCAGAACTAATTCTGCTCTGCTTCACCCTGAAGTTAATGCACTGACTGTTCTTTAACACATTACGGCTTTAGTAGCCTTTTTGTTAGCTGCCACGAGATCATAAATAACTTGATCTAGATGTTAGCAGCAGGCTAAGAGAGATCAGAGACAAGATAACTGGGAAATACATCTGCCATCAACATAGGGTTCTGGCAAGCCTCAATCCATGGACAGCATAACAATGTGGATCATTTTGCTGCTGTATTTTAAAACTTCAGGCAGCATGATCATTACTAGAGCACCGAAAGAAACAACACCTGCACCCACACACCCTTTGTACCCACACACCCTTACCTTTAATGCTTCTTCTGGGACCTTGTGTTGAATTTGCTCCAGGACATACATGTTTGAATGTACAGAACTTGTTAAGGAAACACCAAAGGAATCGGATGCAGAGAGAAATCAAGTGTTCAGTCACAAAGAAAACATCATAAAATAACAACAAGAAGTGCTGAAAGCTGCCTCAGTTGCATAGCAAGACAGTCTTTGCTGTGTGTATTTTGCAATAGAGAGTACAACTGTATTTTCTGTCAGAACCCAACTGGAGAGTGGCATGCAACAAGAGCAGTGAAGGAGCTCAGGGGAGCACAAGCAGCTCGGTACAGAATGAGGGAGCAAACAGAGCCCTGGCTCAGCTTGCACCCTGCTCCCAGCTCCCCACCCAAAGCATCCTGGCCAAGACAGAGCAGGTTCGCATAGTCAGAACAAGGCAAGGCCTTTCAGTCACTGCTGTTTCCTGGATGAAAAGTAAATCAGGTCATGAGCTGCTGTGACCTCTACAGAAGGGAAGCATTCAACATGTCTGAACCTAGGCAATAATCCCCAGCTACACTATACAAAGAAAAAAAAAAAAAAGCAGAAAGGAAGCATCTGGCCGTGCCATCACAAACAACTCAATCAGGACAGCACAGCACAAAAAGGATGAAAGCGGAAAGATGGGGAATGTTAAACTAAAAATAAACCAAGAGATACTGGCAGAGCATGGAGACTCCATGCAGTCTGTGAGTGAAGCTGTAAATGGAAAAAGAGACAGCTCTTATGCAATAGAGTGCAGCTGACTTGGAGGCCATGGGAAATGCTGCCATCACCACTGAGCTGAACACAGTCAACACAGAAAGCGCTGCTAAGAAGCACAGCACCACAGCAGCAAAGGAGAGGAAGAGACTTTAACGGCTATAGCAATCATGCTGAAAAAGAGCCAAGTCTAAAACCCACATCCCCAAAAGCTTTCCAGTTGAGGGTAATAAATTTTACAATTCATAAATGCAATCATTCATTTCACGTGAATAGCCATGTAAGGGCTGCAGGACTAAGCACTTAACTGAGCTGCTTAATGCTCAGAATTACTTTCTATAAAAAGTTTAAACCTGTATCACAGCCACTAAGATATGACCTCGGGGTCTAAAAAAATCTTTGTTTCCACCAGATCCAGGATTGCACATACATCTGTTTAAGCATCCCTGTTGCAAATGTTGCAGCTGAAAACTGAGGTACCTGTAGCCTGGCAAGAGCACAACAAAGGCTCAGCCTTCCCTTGCGGGTTCTGCTGGGCTCCAGCAAGGTCTGGAGTATTTCAAGGGCTAAAGCGCAGCCAGGCACACATACTTTATCACGGATACAACGAAAGACACAAGAATGTGGCCTTGGGGTCAAGGATGCACAAGAGTTTTCCAATCAAACCTTTTTTTTCCCCCCACACGTCTCTTTTCTCAGAAATGTCTGGGCTGTTTTAACCAAAGTTCTCTCACAAAAGCAAGCAAGAAACCTAGAGAAGATGCTGCTTCATAATTCATCTTGAGTGGGTTAAGTTTGACAGTTAGAAGGAACAGAAAAGGAGTGTATTCCAAAAAAAATGATTTGATAATGCTAAGAGAAGGCAGCAGTAGGGCTCTCTACTTCTGTTGATCTACAGCAGTCAAACAGCCACATCAGAATTCAGCCACATCAGGGAGCGCAGCCAGACTGAGCCACATCCCCAAGGAAAGGGATGAAGGTAAAGGCAGACACCAGCAGAATTTGTGCCTCTGTAAAAAAAACAGTAACAGCAGCCTGGCCTTCCCCAACAGAGGTGACATCTGCTATTGCTAAAGAGAGTTTCACTCTTGCATTTTGTGGCACAGCAATTTGCAGAGGCAAGCTTCAACTGACAGAGCTAAGGTCTATCTGCGGGCTCCCAGAGCTAAATGCAAAGACCTACAAAGTGTCTGCAAGCAAGCAGTTGGGTGCAAAGAATGATGACTTAAAAAAGTTAGTTTTTACAAAAGCATAGGAAACATGCCTGCTCCCAGGCTTTTGCCAGCTACAGATACCACTCAGAGATCTCAAATGAAAAAGAAAAAAAAAAAAACCACCCTTCCTTTGACAGAGACCTCCTCAGACACTACTGTCAGTGCAGTGCCTGCTTCGAAGTCCACTGGAGGCAGCAGGCATCCTGATTAATATGTTCTGAATCAGGTCCGTGGTGGAGAAACAAAAGCTGATGAGCCATCCAAAGGCTGCGGGAGGCAAAACAAACACCCTTAGTCATTAGCCACAATTAGCACGTTTAACTCTCCACGCAATGAACAGCACAAAACACATCTTCAGAGAGGAAGGATATCATAGCCAAAGCGAATGACGTCATTCAGCTTCAGGGTGATGTACTTCTGGTCGGGAATCCTCACATCATTGACGAATGTCTGCAGAGAGGAAGCACAGGTGTGGTTTTTGACCCAGGGTATGTGCCCATCTGCTGAGGGGCACTGCACATGCTCAGGGTGCACCTCAGCCCTGCGAGGAGCTCAGCTCCCTGCAAACCACCAGCATGGAGCTCCCATGGGCAGGTCTGAGCACCCCAAATGTGCTTCAAAGCCAGGTACTCTTCCCACCAACTGCAAATGAAGTTTTAGCCCCTGACCTGAAGATGTAAATGAGGTGCCTGAAGTCAGGAACCTTGGGTGCTCTTGGGTCTTCTCCTCCCTTCCCAACCAGCAAGGGCAGTAAATACAGGAGAGAAGCTGCCATAGCTTTTCCAACAAACTACTGAGCTGTGAATGAGCTCTCCATCAAATATCAAACAAGACTTGTGCCAGCCCCCTGGTCATTTATCAAAGCCTATCACACAGGAAAGGGAAATGGAAACACATAGACGAGCAGGTATTTAAGTGGAATCACCGTGGTATCTGAGGCCCTGCTGTCCAAGACACCATTTATCAGTACAACAGGCCTGTCACTCAAGAGATGCACTTGCTCATTTTTTTCTGTGCTACAGACAGTTAGCTTAGGCCTGAAGAAACTGAATTATCCTTGTAAAGGTGCAAAAAAATGTGCTTCACAGCTGAGAACAAACATCTCAGATGCCTGCACTCTGAGGGGACCCCATAAGGAACAATTCTTACAGAACAGTAGATCAAGAACTCACAGATATCTTCCACAGATGAGCCTGTGTGCTTTTGTAATAACCCAGGCCAAATAAAAATAACTCAGGAACTCAAGTGAAGCAGCACCAGCATGCTGGTGGGGCTCAGGCACTCAGCAGCTGCAGACCCCAGGAGTTACCTGATCTTGCAGCAGGGCAGTGACCTGGCCTCACAGGCCTGGTGAGTCCCTGTAGCTTCACTACAACGTCAGCTAAGCTTTAAGAGTCAAAATTATGCTAGAAAACGTACTGACACACTTTCATCATCGAGGCATGGTTTTCTTTTTTTTTTTTTTTTTTTTTTACTTTCTCACCTTGGCCAACTCAAACACACACTGTAAAACCAAGCAGTAACCAGAGGGAAAAATAAATGCTAGAGCAGGAAGCTGGAACACAGGAGGAGACAGCCCCCAGCTTCCTGGCAACTGCCAGAAGACCCGGGGAAGAGGCCTATAATTTCAGAATAAAAGCAATGAAGCTGGTTAAAAGACAGGCAATTCCTATTTGCATGGAAGAAACTTCCACAGCAGACAGATCTAGAACAAAAATAATTATTTACTGGATTTTCTGCAAAAGAAGGGTCTGCCAGAAAATCCATTTTGATTGTTACCTGGGCACTTAAATAACCCCAGCAAACTGCTTACTGCAGACAGAAATGTTATCTTCAAAAATCAAAAGACACAAAGGCTGCAGAATCAGCTGCCTGAACATCATAATAAAACAAAAATTTTAAAAAAAATCTGATAATATTATGAACTATATTGCCTGAAGTCATTTAATGCATTGTTGAAAAGGAGTAAAATAAACACAAAATAAAAGCAAATGCTGAAAACTGAATTAAAATTGAAGTCCCCCAGAAGAAACTTGACTTTCCGCCGAAAGTAAAGTTGACATGAAAATTACCAACTATGGACCTATTTACTTCACACAGAGTAAACAGAGTTGGCCACAACAGCCTTCTCCAATGAAGTCTGTTGGACCAGCTGCAGAAGACAGGCATCGCTCTCACTGCCTTCAATCCACCTCTATAAGTGTAAGTCTATTACCAAAATGCTGTAAATTCTTATTCATGAGCCTATGAAGAAAGAAGAGAAGCTGCAACAGGAACCTCCCCTTTCTGCAAGCAGGATTTTTGAGCTATTCTTTAATCACAGGTTGTAAAGCAAGGATCCAGGCAGAGCCCACAGTACTTAGCAGAAATACTGACATTTCAGCAGGGCTCTCTGCCTTCAGCTATTAGGCTGAGAAGGATTATCACTCACTCTAGCTGTAGCCAGATGCCAGAGGAGGCAGAAAGGTTGATGTCTGCTTCAGTCACAGTTTTTGTACAAGTTTCTGGGTTTGTCTGGTGTTCTTGTGGCAGTGATGGTGGAGAGCTCCTGTTTCTAAGCTGAAAACAGTGGCTGCAGTAAAACTTCTACAGCAAACACAGCCCTGTGAATCTAGCTGAGGCCTACTCCACAAGAAGATCCACTGGTGTGTAGCAACAGCCAAAGAGAGGCCTGCATGATATGAGGACAGTTTTAACTCTCACAGTGTATTAAATAATCACAGAATTCAGGCAAATTCAGGCAAATTCTGGCAAAGCCTCACCAAGCTGCCTAACACAACTGCCTGAGTCAGGGTCACAACAAGGATTAAAACTGAGGCAGGCTCTGCTCTTGTTCTGGGCTCACATTTTTCCTCAGTCTTAACACAAATCAAAACGGGTGAAATACCAATCTTTATTATCAAAAATAGCTGGTTTTAAATAGTTTCTCCCCAAAGAAATTAAATGGCTCATCATCCCATAAATCACTCCACACATTGACAACAGAACTGCTAAAGGTCACCCTGCTCATGCTGAACAGCTGCTCCAGCTTCACCAGTTCAATGTTAACATCCCCAAAATGAGACAGAAAAGAGCAGGAAATAAATTCAAAGAGGCTCTATGGTTTTGCGAATGCTAGAGTTCTGCAAGGGCACCAACAAGGAAAAAAAAAAAAGAAAACCACCAGGATTAATTTATCAGAGCTTTCCTCTTCTAAGATGAGATGCTGCATGACCTCCATCTCAGGCCTTTCAAATAATTATATACATTTAGGTTAATTTATGCCAATGGCTTGAGTAACCCAAGAAGGTCTAGCAGTAGCTGGACATATAATGCTTACAGACTCAGCATCATGTGCTGGCCTCCATTAACTCATAGGTTTGCTACTTACCCCATTTAAGCTCCCGAGATCCTTCACCCAGTGCTCATCTTTCTCCTTGTCATAGTTGATTACAGCATGCTGCTTATCGACACTGCGGGACTGGCAATGAAAGCACAGTGAATGGGAGAGCGGTCAGCTATAAGAGACACTGCTATTCACAACATTTATACGTTAGACTAACCTGATATGGAATGAGGGGAGAGAAAACAGGAAAAATTAAATATTATTGTTACTATGAATAATCAAAGAATACAGTTAAAGCTTCTAAACAGTCTGCTGAAGACAATGCAATATTTACATGAAAAAAATATTATGGAAAGCTATGTCAGCATTTCAGTGAGTTGTATCAATACATGCTGAAAACAAAACCAGTCAAATTAAAGGTCTGGGGGGCAGGATCTGATCCACTGCGAACTGGAAGAGCTCCATTTCCATAAGCTGATGCTGGTGTCCTCACCACTTAGGGACTTTCTATTTGGAAGGATTTCTTCCTTATTTTCAAAGGGAAAAAGTATTTTCTTGAGTTCAAGCCAAACTCATTTCCAATGCATACTGTTCCCAGAATCACATGCTGGAGTTGATTTAAACTCTAGGATGTTTTCCAGCTTAGAGGAAGGTTAGGTAACTGAGGATGAAAAAGCAGCTCTACAAAATTTAAATGTTAAGCCTGCTTTGAGGATACTGATCCGGACAGCAATTTTGTCCCAGCAGCTCTATCCCAACACACATTACCAAACGTCTCATCTTCACCACAGAGCATGACACTTCAGGAGAAATACTGTCAGACTGTTTCAAGGCAGAATTGTTCAAGAAAAACCTCTGAAAGGTTTTGAAATATGGCACAGGTGCTGTAGCTATGAGCCAGGCTCTGGAGCCACTCAATCCATCAGCAGGCGCATGCATTACCAAAATCTCCCTGAATCTCAGTGCAGGGCAAGGCATGCTGCCCCAGCAGGGAGCCCAGCCAGACTGAGCACACCTTCCTCCTCCTGGGCACCAACCAACAAGCTCTTGCTGAAAAATAAGTCCTTCCCTTTTCCCAAGCATGAACAGGCTGGTTTCCTAAGCACCGCTCTCACTAAGCCATTACCCATTTCCTTACAGGCAAGCAGAGGCAAAGACTATTTCAGGAGAATTCCTTGATGAAAACAGAGGCTTTATCCTTACAAACTTAACTATCTGCAGGACTTCCTTCTTCCCAAGGACTACCACACACAAGTGTGCCACCTGCACAGCACAGATGCATGCACAAGGCATCCCCGTGTCCCTCAGCAACCCAGTACTGTGGGTGGCTATCACAGTCCCCAGTGGGATGGGAAGGAGAGCCAACTAACTGGTGTAGCAGTTTGCTTTAGCTTTTTACAGCATTCATTTAAAAATTAACAGAATTTAAAGGCAGAACAAACCCTTTAGCCTCCCTCCAAGGACTGGATGTCTTCTGCCCAAAGAATTCAGACAAAAAATTAAGGCAGATTTTATCTCGCACCAAGTCACAAGCCATTAAAAAAAATACAGGGTTTACTTGAGGGAAGCAGCTGTCTCCTAAAAATTTGGTCTGCCCTGGACCTGACCCTGCTGTAAGTGAGCTCGGCCTTTGGACTGCTGCATTGTACAACAGCTGACTACAGCCACTCCCGGTCCCAAACCAGACAAGGATCAACCCAGAGGGCAGAGATGTATTCCAGCACCATGATATTCCCCTACATAAAAGCAGAGGTCACCAATGGGACCTATTTATGCCAGAATTTCCCATCCTCCACTGAAGTTTTAGCTGCCTTCAAAACAGCCCTTTGCAAAAGCAGTCACAGTGATATACTGTATCTGACCCGCAGTCTTGAAACTTCTCAGTATCCCTTTAAAGAGCATATTAGAAACATGGCAAAGTGTTACACAGCTCACAGTCCTGTGAAATTTCATGACGTTTGGTTTTTTTTCTTTTTCAGAGAAGAATTTTTTCAGTTTTGCTTATGTTAGAGCAGCAAACATCACAAGAACTGGCAGCAGAAGTTCCTAAGGGCCCGTCTCCAAGGAAACTCAACCTAAAATAACTGAAGTTGCACCGTATTTATTTTGATGCAACTTGCCAAAGGTCACTCCTGAGAACCAAGGTGTGGTTTATTTCAACATCAGTCACACTCAACATGAGCTGTTCTTTCTTGCAGTGACAGCAGCTGCCCGGAGGCTGATAGTGCTTTTGTTCTCGGAGAAGAGCAGAATCATCTCTGATGATGATGAACGCCTCAATCCCACTTCCCAGCAAAGCCTCGCCACATTCCACACTGGCAACAGATGAGAGACAGAACAGACCTTCTGAAGTCACTTCAGCTCAGTAAGCCAGCAGCTTCCAATGAACGAACATTTGAATCACAGAAGGTGAGTTAGGAAACCAGAGTCTGCACATTATACAGCAGCCCATGGGTGCAGACCACTTCCCAGAGGTCTGCAACACAACCGAGAAGATTTCAGGCTTCTATAAGCTCAAAAACTGCAATTGACTGAATGCCAGGCACACGAAGCCTCAGTTTAAAAGCACATATTTACAGGATAGTAAAGTTATCAAAATCTCAGATGAGACTGAGGGGGGGAAAGGAGGCAGGGAAGGAAGGTCTGCTGCTAGGCACAAGTGATCTGGAGGCAAGAAGTAAGGCTACAGGCAGAGAGAGAGCATGAAGGAGGGCCATGGCCTTCTCACCGTGTCCCAGCATCAATCCTATTAGCAAATAAGAACAACTCTTGGGAAAACACAGAGTATGCTTTTCTGGTTAACAACATCTACACTTCTCTGAAGGGAAAACAGACACTGATTTGTTACCACGCTGAACTCATGCAGCGTTTGCATTTCCAGACATTCAAATCACTTCCTAATGTAAGGCTCTCTTGCTTCTCCCACATAATGCCTACAACGCACTGTTTTAAATATCTCATAGATGAAATGCATGTGTTGCACGTATCTGAAGACAGAGGTATTTTAGAGTTGCCCTTTCTTCCAAGAAGACATTAAAGAGGAGCTATCTCCAATACCAGATAGGAAGAGCATCTCCTGGTCTGCCAGTCTCAAATCTGGACCAAAACCTTGCATCAGTCCCCATCAGACACGCAGCCAGCAGCCTGCTTGTGATTCTCATAACTGCACACAGCAGGTCAGCAAAGGCTCCTGCTTAGCATAGAAGCAGCAAAAGCAGCTTTCCAAATACACAGGAGTCTCCACAGAAGCAAACGTCACATCATTTGTGTGTGCTGCAAACAACAGATGATGGACAGCACTGTGTTTGAGGAAGGGTCTGACGTATGGAGCATGACATGCAGGGCAAAGCAAGAACCTGCAGAGACACCAAGCAAAACGCACACGGAAACGAGACCTGCTAAGGAAGGCAGGAGGAAAAAATAGAGTGAGACAGCCTGCATTTCCCCACAGGGTTGGGGAGCAGACACAGCTCAGCTGTCTATGCAGATACAGATGCTGTTTTTTTTCCCCAGTAGAATTACTATGGGCAAAAGCCTACTGCTCAGGGTTGAGATTTGGACCTCAGCCCTGCCAGTGCTGCGAGGCATCATGGTGTTGGAGATAAAATAAACAAACAAGAGCAGTTTCCCTGTTCCTAACCACAGTCTGTCGTGCACGTCTGGCATAGGATAACTGCAGCATTCTGGTGGCAGCATGCAATAAACACTTGCTTGAATACTTTCCACAGTGAACAGGTTACAGCTCTGCCAGCGATGTGCTCTGCACAAGCGTCCCAGTAAGGAAATACAAACCTCTCCCAGTGCCCCACTTTAGAAAGAAGAGAGGCAGAGCCAACAGCAAACAAATGACAACAAAATAACCCGGCACACTGGCCTGAAACATGGCTTTTGCTCCTCAAAAGTAAAATCCCGGTATCTTTAAATGATAGCTGTAAACACTGGGTCTCCCTCTTCCATTGCTATGCGTTTCATGGAGTTCTGCATACTGGCCACTTCAGTACTTTTCCAGGGTATGTGTCAGTGATTTGTGAATGCTCCATCCTGCCTCAGGCTGGCTGCAAACAAGATGTCCTTGCAGAAGGCAGACCGATTGCTTCCAGGGACACGGGCTGGCTTCTGCATGACTCCACACAAGTACACAGACCTCTCTTCAGCATGTGCAGCCACCCTTATTCTGGAGCTGAACACATTACAGCTTCTGAGCTGCAGGTTCCTGCCACTAGCTTTGCTGCAGCTAAGGTTGTGGATCTGTGCAGTGGATCTGTTGCAGGGCCAGGGCCTGAATATTCATGCAAAAATAAGGCACTGAACAAAAGAAAGAAATCCCCCAGGAAAATGAAACCGTAATCCCCACAGCTTGGCAAAGGGATTTGGAGGCTGGCACAGTTTCCATAACAATTTAACCCGTTATTCTGGGCTAGAATCAGGTTTTGCTTGCTAGTTCCTTTCTAGAAGCGGAGCACAGGGTTCAAGAGATCCAAGGGCTGGTCCTGACCTGAGGCAGGAAGCATGCAGCCCACAGATGGGTTGCCTTCCCTCCACTTTGCAGGGCCACACAGGAGGCACGGGCAAGCAAGCAACAGCTCTGGTGTGAGAGAGAAGCCTTTACATTTTCAGTACAGCTGCATAATGCAGTCTGGATCAAGACTGTGGTCAGCTCTAGACATGGACAGGGTCCCCTGGAGGGACAAACCCTCCCTCCAGTTCCTTGTAGCCCTCCTGCCTTTTATGTCACAGGGAAGCAACGATCTCCCCTCATGGTTTGCTGGTCCTGCCATGCTTGACTGCCCTACACTGCATCCCCTCACTTGGCACGGCCCTCCCATCAATTCCACATTAAGAGTAAACAACGGGAGAGGCAAGAACCAAAGAGCAACAGGTCTGGAATTGCCACAGCTGTTGCCCAGCACCTGGAAGAACTGCTGAGCAGAAATCTGAGGCTTCCCATGGTCACATCCTTTCCCTTCTGCCTTCAAGACACCTCCCTTCTTTGTGGCACCTCAGGGATGAATGCTTCAGAACCATCGCAATTCCCAACACCAAGGGACACACAGGTGCTGGTTGACACCTTCCAGATAACTGCACAGCCCTGTCCTGACTGCGGCTTCCTCCTCCACCCCTGAGCCTCCAGAAGGGAGGTTGGGACACCAGGCCTGAGGTCTCCTATCACTCCCAGAGAGAGCTTCCAGTACAGAAAATACCTCTGTGATGGAAGGATCTGGCTTCTGCACAGCAGCGCATTCACCCAGAAGCATCAGAAAAACACCTACTGAGTTCACACCACCTGCTTCCTCCCAGCATAGACAAGCTATGCTGCATCTATTCACACTTGCTTATGTAAATGATTATCAAGCTACATCAGAGAGACATTGTGTTATCAAATACAGCCTGGGGAAGGCAGGACACGTCAGGTCAATGAAGCCTTAATTCAACTACTAGTCACACACACACAGAGCTCATAACTACACTGTGTTATTTGCAGAATGCTCCATGCACTTTGTGTATTGAGCACAGGACAGCTGTTGTAGGGGTAAAACTACTGGATAATGGCAGAGGAACAGATTGTACCTTCATGCCTATGTGTACTGGACAGAAGCAGGATCATGCAGACAGCCTTCACACTGGACGTCCTAACTGCTCTGCAGTTATAAACACTTGACGTAGCAGCCATAGGAATGTTCTTTCCATGCCTAGGATGCTTGTGATTGCCTCGATTTTTACCAAAACAAGCTAAAAAAAGGAAAACATCTATTCAAGCAGCATCAAGTTAGCATTTATGGCATTTGCCAGAAGAACAGCCTTGTGGTAGGGGCTCGTGAACTGAACTGACTGATAGTACAAGCAGCCTGTGATTCTCCATATGGACCAGTGACAGATACTTGGCTGGTGGCTTCTACAGCTATTTGCTGACACCAGAGCAACAGCAAGCCTCGAGCCCACCTCAGGCCCAAGGGAGATGCTGCTCCCCAACTTCATACAGCTATGCCCACCTTCCTCACACTGAGCTGCTTGTGCCCTATGTTCACCACACCCTGTGGCTTCCCCTCTCTATGCTCCTCCTCTATGCATGCACACAAACCTTCTTGTTGTACCTGCTCAGTCCAGTCTTAATCTGTCAGCTAGCTGTTGTAAAATAGAAACCCACTGATCAAAATGAGCAAAGAGCCAGCAATTAGCTCCCTGAAACATAAAACTGTAGGAAGTTCAGCAAGTACAAGCTTTCTCGAGAGCTGCTTTGACCACAGCCCAAGTCAGGACACTGGGCTAGAGGCACCCTGATCCAATCTAATCTAGGGCAGCTGCTCTCACATAGAAGAATGACTTAGGCTGGAAGGGACCCTGAAACCCACCCACCTCCAATCCCCTGCTGTGGGCTGGTTGCCCCCCACCAGTTCAGGCTGCCCAGGGCCCCATCCAGCCGCCCAGCCTTGGGCACCTCCAAGGATGGGGCACCCACAGCTCTCTGGGCAGCAGTGCCATTTCTTCATTATACCTAATCTAAATCTTCCCTCTTTAAGTTTAAAGCAATTCCCTCTCGTCCTATCACTATGAGGCCATGTAAAAAGTTAGTTCTGCTCCTCATAAGCTCCCTTCAAAAACTGGAAGGCTGAAATGAGGTGTCCCCAGAGCTTTCTCTTTTCCAGGATTAACAAGCCCAGCTCTCTCAACCTTTCTTCACAGGAGAGGTGTTCCAGATCTCTGGTTATTTTTGTGGCCCTCCAGACTGGCTCTAACAGCTCTGCATCCTTCTTCTCCAGGTCCCAGGCCTGGATGCAGTACTCAAGATGGGGCCAAACAAGGGCAGAGCAGAGGGGGACAACCCCTCCCTCATTCTGCTGCTACCCCTCTTTCAATGCAGCCCAGGTATTGACCTCCCAGGTAGCAAGAGCAAACGTTGCCTCATGTCCAGCATTTTGTCCATCAGGACCCCAAAGTCCTTCTTTGCAGGGCTGCTCACCATGAGTTCTTCCCCCAGTCTGTACACCTGCCTGTGATTGCCCTGAACCAAGTGTAACACCTTGAACCTGTCCTTACTGAACCTCATTTGGTTCATGTGGGGCCACTTTTCAAGCCTGTTCTGGGCTCTCTGGATAGCATCCCTTTCTTCTGTTGCGTCAACTGCACCACTCAGCTCGGAGTCACCAGTGAAGCTGCTGAGAGTACACTCGATACATACCACTGTGTCATTCATAATGATGTTGAAGATCACTGGTCCCAGGACAGACCCCTGGGGGATGCCACTCATGACTGGCCTCCACCTGGACACAGAGCTGCTGACCACATAAATATCAGCCTTGTGCATCCCTGAACCTAGCCCAACCTGTCCTCCAACCCATAACCTCACTAACCTCACTCCCAGATGAAACATAACTAAAAACAACAGTCTTTAAGCTGTTCACGTGCAGTCAGTGGGGACTTCAACCTTGTTCAGAGGTCTGCAACTCAGCCAAACACATTCAGGTTATTGATGAGAAAACCCATCACCACTGACCTGGGGATTCCCTCATGAAAAACATCACTCCCATCTCTGCAGCACAAGAACTTCGAAGAACAGGTTAAATATACTTCTAAATATACATGAAGAAAGCAGCATTTTCCTCAGACCCATTCTCTGAGAAGACTGAAGAAGGGAGCTGATCTATTCCAGAATACTCTGCCTAAAGCAGATACCTGGAACATAGACTTGCACCTTAAACAGCTAGAAAGTTTAGCAAAGTTGTAAGCAACTGAAAGCAGAGGTTCATAATAGGAAGTGCCAAGCTGTCCTAACTGACAGGCAGGACAAAGGCCACAGCTGAAACAGCAGCATCACACCATCTGTACCTACTCCTGCTGGAGTACAAACTGATACTGTGCAGGACAAGAGTGTGCCCAACTGCTGCTGTATAGGGAGGTAAAAAACACAACAGAACACTGCTTAAATGTTTTCCTTTCTCATTTTTTCCAATAACCATCTCACTTTTTAAATAACAACGGGGAAAATCATGACGCTGTTCTCCTCTTCATTAAATATTTGACATTTTTCCTAAATGTAAATGTGCTTTGTTTAGGGGTGGAGGAGAAGGTTTCAATGGTTAAACAAAAACTTTGCACTACATAAACATTTTGCTAATGCAAGCAAATAACCGTGGCATTAAGCAAATGATCAAAGCTGATAAAGCTGGCAATTATATTACATGAAAAATGCAGTGGGGGAGGGAGTTACTTCATTCTACATTGTCAAAAAAAACCACCACCACAACAAACCACCACCACAACTCTTTCTTTTAGGAGAAAAAAAAAAAAGGAAATAAAAAAGAAAGCATTAAACATTTTCAGAGCATTACTTCCCATCTTCACTAAGCTTTATGAAGAACCTGCTAGTGCAAATTAGCAAAGGTTGGTATTTCCACACTCTCACTGTTGGTTGACTTATCCAAGGGGAGCAAATGGGATCCTAAAAGGCATCAAGTGATGACCTTCAGAAAGAGAGCAGGATGAAGCCCTTGACTATGCGTAACAACAATGTGCATGCCAAAGCACACTACGTGGCACTGTCTCCATGCATTAACATTCAAACCCAATGTAAATCTCACATTTACTTATACAAGGATCTTTACAGTGCGGAGAAAACCTTTACAATATTTCTAATCCTCTTAGTAGGTATAGAGGATTTCAAGGCAGATTGTTCCCCCGTTATCAAATCTACTTAATTTTAAGCTTGAAGACCATGGTTTTCTTTATCTCTTTGTTAACTAGAAAGCAAATGCAGTACCTGTAAACTCAGGTGAAACTAAGGCTTGATTGTTTGGTGACAAAGACATCATTTTTTGCCGTTTAGGGATCTGAGACCTTAAAGTAACTTTGCCAAGAAACTTCAAAAGACATTCCTGAAACAGTAAGACGAGAAAGGCAAGACTGCAAGATCTTCAGGACAAGGAGAGCTTATCTCTTGTGTTGCATGTTGGAGCCCTGTTGAATGCACAAGGTCTCAGCAGGGGACCACAGACCATATCACAATGAAATCACTAAGCAGAAATAATCTTCGAGATGAAAAACAGCGCACAGATCATCCAGCCCCCCTCCTAGACAATGCCAGTCTGTTCTCAACTGTGCACGTGGGAGCAGTGAGTGCCCATATCTTGAAGTCTATATTCAAGATAACCATGCAGTGAACACACAATTTCGGTGACATCACCAGAGGAATATGACAGTTACACTGCCACAAGAGCTCTGTCCATCTGCTCCAATAACCTCCCAGCTCCTTAAGCTTCCCCCAGGACAACCAATTGTGCCAACCTGCACGACGATTCTGTGACATGGACAGTCACAGTAGGGAAAAAGCCTATCTTTAGACCTCGTCCTCCATCTGCTCACACACAACTTTGCTTGGATATCAAGAGTACACTTGAGTCTCCGTGCTGCCCTGCATCTTACTACAGTCATGTCAGCTGGAGCCCAAGAAAGCTCTGGAAAACATCTTTATAAGCAAATGGCTAGGAAAATTATGTGCTGTTCAAAATGAGACCAATCATGTGATCTGAGAAAAAGCTGTATTACTCAAGACAGTAAACTAATATGTTTTTAAAGGATCAGATATAATTCAACCCGTGAACATAAACAGCTGGCTTTTACTGACAACCCAGAGCCTTCATTCCAGCAAAATAGTAGAAACACCTCTTACAAAAATCTCCTCTGCTACCTCCCACCACCTGCCAGCCCCTAAACACAACTACATCCTTCTCACTGTTACTGCTGGCTCCTCCAAGAATCCCAATTCATTTACTTTGTAGAGAAGAGCATGACAAATTTATAGCATCACAAGGTTGCCAGTCCACACGCAACGTTAACAAGCCAGTTTAGACTTTTAAAGCAGCATTAAATACTCCATGAGGTATGGGGAACTTCACAGTCCGTGCTGTCCAGTTAACCCCGTAAATAACCAGAGAAATAAGCAGCACATTTTCACAATCAGTGATATTTGGGTAATGTCAGACTGCACAGCTCAAGAACTGTGATTCTCAATGTGTGCAGCCCTGGCTGTAAAGAAAACTCAAATACCTTCATAGGGTACTAAATTAAGGGACACCCAGAAGCTCAGGCTATTTTTGAATAGTAAGGCCACCGTATACATTTTTTCCCTTTAAGTCACAAGAGAATACAGCCATCAGGTTTTTGAGCAAACGAAGACTTACAGAAAACATTAAGACATTTTAAATGTCTCACCTGTCAGACATGGAAAAATGAAATAAAAGACAGTGTGATTCATAGGAAAACCCAAACAAACGATCTGCTGTCAAACCAGAGTATGCTTCAAACTCTGACACACCGAATGGCAAAGCCATTTCCTTCACTGCCAGCCAGCAGAGCAGCACAGATACTGCAAGCTCTCCTTTTGTGGACACTAACATTTTATTAGTCAGACAACACCTTAACAAACAACTGCCTTCCAAGTACAGCTCATACAGTAAGAACTTCTGTCCCCTCAGCAGACCTCCTGCTAACATATCATACAAAATCTGCACAGTAGCTACAAATGCAGCCTGCCTGGAAGGACGTCAGCAAAGCACTTAGGAAATAGCTGTTACTGGGTTATCAGTGAAAGCTACCTACAGGGAAGGGAGGCCCGTTGTGCAGGAAGCTCCCTTATGTTGACACTAGCAGTCACACAAGCTTTACAGATGATCCACAGGATCTTCTGCCACCTCTGTGAAGGGGCAAAAGGGGGACAGACAGGTGCAACCAAACTTCTTCTGCACTCCAAGTATTCATGCACAAGTCTAACAGAAATACCAATTTAATTGTGAGCTTCTACAAAGTCCTGAGCTAAGCTGCTTCTGTCAAAAGCTCTTCGCAGGATTCCAGCTCCATTTATTTGGGGTGACGTCCATTACATTGTGCTGTCAAACATCAGACCACAGTCAACACTTCAGGCACGTTGGACTCAGTCCAGCAAGGAGACACGCTTGCATGGAAAGCACTACGACAAGCTGCAAGCTTGCCCAAGTAACACAATTACTTTGGGAGCAAGAGGACAATGCCTTAGTCAGCCCACCAAAATAGCCAGCATTCCTCTGCTAGAGATCAGCACTTCCTACCATGATAAACGTTAATAAACAAGTAAACCAACCAACCAAGAGATACAAGCTCTGAAATTTCATCAAACTTCCAGTAATGGGGAAAACAGGGAAAAGCACCCTGCTCCCCTCCAAATCACATGCCACAAAACCCAGTAATTTAATCACTTGCAGATCAGGACAGAGCGGTATGTCTTTGCTTACTACTTCTGTTGCATCAAGACAGTTAATCTGTTCGACGTGATTAATCTCCAACCAGCACAGCTCCTATCTGTATGATCCTGGGTGCTCCTATCCACCATCCATCTGATGACAGAGCTGTTTGAAAGAAGCCTCACTTGCACTTTCATGAATATATGAGCTCTTCATGGGAACCACATACTCAACATAAAAGCGTGTTTTAGAAGATGTCATTTGAAGAAAGCACAGAGTATCTCTACAGACCCCCAGCATTACATCTTCTGCATCATCTAAAGACAGTAGGAAAGCCACATTACCTGGAGCATCAGTTCACAGTCATCTCTGCCAACAAATATCATCTCCCTTGGGAGCCGATGGCGAATGCCAGTGCTGCTCACCAAGAACCACGAAGTCACACTCATTTTGGCGCTTGGCACTTAATCTTCACGCATCCTAAACACACAGAAAAGAGGAACACATAGTGAGCTGCTACTAAAGTATGGAAGAACATTAATGCACAGCTGCAGTTTCCAAATTGTCCTGAGCCACAGGAGCCAATGTGGCTGCCTGCAACCTGTGTTTGCATTAATTTTTTTGTGGCCACAAACAGTGGTGAAGCATGCATCCCATGTGCCACTGGTAGGAGCCACTGCTCTGCAGCCCTGGACATATTCCCACAGCAAAGTAAGGCTGAGCAAGGGATTGCAAAGATAAAATACGCAGCTGAATCCAACCACTGAAATACCAAAATATGGCTTTAGAAAAACATCCAAAACTTCTCCAAAACATTTTCTGGCAGTTAGCAACTCATTGCGCACAAAGCGCAGCTCGTGCTTCTCCATCCTGCAAGACCTGGGCCAAAACATCAGGACGATGACATAACCAGCCTCCACAGCAGACTCCCAGTTGCAGCGACAGCGGTGCTGAGAGCAGAACAGCCTCTTTATTGCTCATCCCACTTCCACACAGACAAGCCGGGAACCCACAATCGATTCCTCCCTTCTCACAGGAGCTGATAAAAGTGCTACCAATGGGTAGGAATCACAAGCTGCAATTCCCACCGGAGGAAGGCAGCATCCCCTTTCCAGGATGGATGGGGAAGAGGCAGCTCTCACCCGGGGGGGGGGAAGGGGGGAAGCGGCGTGCGGCACTTCTCGGGAGCGCAAAGCCACACCTGTTTGTTGTCGCTGCTACAGGCCGGCAGCGCAGAGCACAGCCCTGCTGCCTCTCCTCCTCGCTCTCCCGCAGTATCGCATTTTCCTCTCTTCTCTCCGCCTGAAGAAAGAAGAAAAAACAGCGCAGGTCAGGGCATCTTCTCCTCTTCTTTCCCTAGACCGAAGCTGCGTTTCCCAGTGCAGCTGGGAGCTGGGCTGGGTCTCCCCTCCCCGCAGCGTGGGGCAGGGCTACCCCTCGGCACAGAGCAGACGGAGAGAGATGGATGCTGCCGGGCGGCTCCGCATCCATACGCTGCTCCTGGCGGCGCGGATCCGGGCGCTTCGCCCCCGCGGCCCGGCCACGCACCTGGGGCGGACGGCCCCGCTCCCTCCCCGCGGCCCCGGCCGGGCCCGAGCGCTCAGGGAGGAGCCGTGCGGGCCGCCAACAGCGGCGGAGCTCGGCCCCAGGTGCAGCGCGGAGCCCCCCCGCGGGCCGGGCCCGGCCCTTTGTCTGCGCGGCGCGGCCTCCCCCCGGCCCCGCGCCCTCCCGCCGGGGGAGCCGCCCGCAGCCCTACCTGCTCCGGCCCTGGGCGCGGGGACAGGCCGGGCGCCGCGCCCCGCAGCCGGCTGTACCCGCCCGCTCCCGGCGCCCGCCCCGCCCCGCCCCGCGCACGGCAGGTTCCCGACGTCAGGAGGCGGCCCCAGCGGCCCGGCCGCGCCCGCTTTCCCCCCGCCGCGGCTCCGCAGCTCTAGGCCACGCGGCCTCCTCCTCAGCGAGCCCCGGCAGCCCCGGCCCTTCCGTCCCGAAGCCCTCCGGTGCGCGTCAGTCTGCCCGCCCCACCGCCAGCCCTTCCGCCCCCATTCTGCACCAGGTTCCTTTGCGGGCCAGGTAACCAGGAAATCAGTGAAGGGCTCCACGTGTGAAGAGCGAGAACCACTTTTTTTTTTTCTTTTTTTCTTTTTTTTTCTTTTCCCGGCTCAGAGGAAAACTGAGTATCGTGATAATGGATGCGGCTGGTTCCTAATGCAAATAGTTTTCAAAGGTTCCTTTCTCTCCAGCAGCAGTCAGTGGGACTGGAAACAGCAACAGCCACACGCTGGCTCTGTCTCCAGCTAGCACAGGCTGCTAACGAACATATAAAGGTGTCAAGATCATAGCAATACTTGCCCAGTCTTACCTTCCAGGCAAAAGAGACTTCTTTGCATTTACGTATTGCATGTTTAATTCTGAATATCACTTAAGCAGTCACCTGCAGGAGCTTCCCCAGATGGCTTCAATGCTGTCTTCCAAACGTTTTGTCTCAACGTCTGATTACATGGAAACTGTAGGTCCCGTGCATGGTCCTGGATGGAGCCAGGAGTTGGGCTGGACAGTCCTTGTGGGTCCCTTCCAACTCGATGCTCTGAGATCCTATGATTCCATGGCACGCAGCGTCCCTCCATGGACTTGCTCCATGGACAGCAGTAGGACCAATCCTCTGGAAACAGCAGCAGGAAGGGTGAAGCGAGCAACAGCAGGAGCAGGAGGGAGTTAGGATCACCTCCCTCCTCTTTCTAAAGAGCAGTAGGACTTCATTATTGTTTAATGACTGGTATTATTGCCTTCTTTAATCAACATTTGAGCTCTTCTCTGGCAAATACATCTTGCCCAGGGGGTGACTTTAAGGTGTGATTATCTTCAAAGGCCTAAAAGCTGGCTGAGGCTGCAGCATTTGTATTTTATTGGAGCGTTCCTGCTATCTCCTTGCAGAGGAGCAACACGCCATGCCTTGCTGTTCTCTGCATCCCTTGGGTGCCAGGCAGGAGGACAGGCTGAGCAGTGGTCACTTCTAGGCCATTTTAAAGGCTTTTTGCATTGAGCTCTGTCATAAACTGATGTAAATCCTTTATAAATAAAAGCAGACTTCCTCTTGTTTTCTGTGTTGTCCTGCTGTTGAGTCATGTCTTCTTACTGATTTAACTGAGCTGTAGTTTAGGGTTTTGTAAATACTTTTCACTTCTCTCTGAACTACATCCAGAGGTGCTGCTCTATCAGCCAATCCATAGAACAGCTCTGTGCAGCTATAAGGAGGTAGGATAATTTACTTCTTTATACAAGCCTGCCATCTAGGCAAATCTTTGCTATAAGTTACTATAAAAAGGTTAGTGATTGCCTTACTTCCTCTTTAAGCTTGGTTTAGCCAATACACGTGTATTTATCTGAGCAGCCAGTACTTCACTATTTATAGAGAAGAAAAATAGTCCCACGTGTCTTCTGACCTGATTGAAGACACGGTTTAGGCCAATGCGTTAGGCCTGGCTGAATGCTGTGTTACAGCCTCCTCATTTTATTCCAGTGATCTAGAGGGAATTAAAATATAATAAGGGCAGTCTTCCCTTCTTTCTTCACTGCTCCTAAAATAGCATATGGGCATTGGGGGCTGCAGAACAGCATCGTGCTTCACCATCATCTTTAAATCCCATCCGAAAGAGTGCATCTGTGGGAAGGAGAAGCTGTTGCTTCTTTGCTTTTTCACTTTTTTTTTCCCCACTGGAACAAATTCTATTGGCAGCCTTTGCAACACGTGCACTGACCTAGTTGACACGACAGGCTCACCAAACACACAACTGCCTTTGGAAGCATGATGCTAGTACGTAGTTTCCTTAAAACCACCTCTGGTTTTCTCAGTGTGACAGATCAGGACAGACACAACTCAAGAACGATATATTTGAGGAAGAGATGAGGAAGAGTCTGGCTGACTGGGAGGGGAGTTTCAAGGAGAAAATGTTGGTAGGAAAGAAAGACTGTAAAGAGGAGAAAATACAGAGGATACATTGAAAATGAAGTTAAGTGATGGCAAGTGTTGAGGGTGGTTGAGTACAGGATACACTGAGTATCCTGCACAGGGGCAGAACTGGGCTAAGTGGCACACTGCATGTGTGTGCCAAATCCAGCAGTTCCCATTCAGGTGTATTGGCTGTTTTAAACATTCTCCTGCCATCAGTATTACAGAGCTTTCAGCCCTATTCTCTAAACAGTGGGGAACATTACTTACATTCAACAATTAAAATGCCCCTGCTCTGACCTCATCAGTCCGTAGGGCCAGACTGCCTCCAGTTGCAGTGGGGAAACGTGTACTGCTGCAGGGCAGTGAGGCAGCCACCCAGGCATGCAAGGAGAAGGGAAGGCTTAGGAAAGTCCTGGAGAAGTTAGATGCAGCAGCAGCATAGTGCAGCCTGTGTTTGCAACAGGTGGTGCTTTTCATGCAAATCTCTACATTACTCTAGAGCAGTCACCTTCAACTCCAAGGGGCATGCCTGTGGCTGTATGAACCTGCACAACCCAAGTTGCAGGAGGTTCATTGTACTGTACATTGTGCAGGTGCAGAGTAAGGAGCAGTCCCTGTCCCAAAGCTTTGGCTCATATTCCCAGTGAACAAAGAGAAGGAAGGTGAGATAAAATGTCTACCAAAAGAATAACAGTGGGTCACAGGCCTGTTGGAAAGCCAGTCTTCTGTATCCAGAGCTGCTGAATCTGGATACAAATACCATCTTTTTTACTGAAATATCTTTTGTCTGGCACTGTGAGCCCATGGTTATCATGGCTTGGACCAGAACGACTTTAGCTCCCTACTTCAAAACAAAGATCCTGCCACTCCCAAAGGAGCTGAATTAGATCAGGCTCTTTCTGCCAGGTTCTGATGTAAGGGGAGACTTGACAGAGTCTCCAAACATGAAGCATCTTGCTGTGTCTTGCTGCAGAAAAGGCTTCTGTTCCAGGCTGATCATATCCTGATCCAGACACACCATGCAGATTCCCCCTAGAATGGCAGTTTTCATTGTGAATAGGATAAGTGAAAGAAAAAATAGTACTGGTCAGATACTCACATGGTGGTTAGCTTGTAAGTAGAGATGTAAGGATTTCTGGGGGAACTCTGCCTGAGGAACCCATCACACGCTGCCTGAAATCAGGTACACGCAGTAGCATGCACATACGTTCACAGGCACGTGTAGAGCTTGTGAATTCCCAGCTGCTTTGCATCAAAGGCACTGCAGAAGGAGTCATCAGGCACTGTTCCGCAGGATTATTTCATTTGCTCTTCACTACCTTACTTGAGATGCATCAGGAAGGGTTCAGAAGTAGGTCACACAGGCTTCCTTAACGCTCTTCTTCACTCTGATGATTTCTGCTCCCATGTGATGACTTTCTATCCCAGAAAGCAAAAAACTGCAGCAAGGCCAGATCTTCAGGCCCTGCTGCAGGGAGCTGGATGTGCTCCTGCTCCACACTTGCAGCGTTCTCCCTCTGGACCAGAATTCCTGTTTTCATTTTTAATGCCAGCTGCAAAGATTTGTGGACTTTTGGAAGAGGCCAAAGGAGGTCTGAACCCGTGTCCTTCATGCAGCAAATGGTGCTAATGCCTGCCAACAGAGAGTGCAGGATTGGGCCCTTCCTGTAGGGATTAGGACCAATACCTTTCATCACTAATTCTGAGTATATCTGAGCCTGAGCTGGTTCACCACAGAATGCAGATCATCTCCCTTCTGAACATGCACTTTGCAAACCATCCACCTTCTGAATATGTGCTTTTAAGTGTCATTTTGAATGTCTTTGCCTTGATTTTTCTTGTTTATTTCTGATTGATTGATTTATCTTTTAATTGCAAGGTATTTGTCAGCGCATGGATGTTTATCTTCCATTTAGTAATGCTGGTGTAACACTGTTGCTGAATCTTGATTCCTATCAGCAAGAGCAAAGCAATTCTGCTCCTCCTCTCTAAGTATCAATCTTTCGCCCTGCCAAATGTATTGGTTGTGTCGTTTGCCAACATTCCCTTCTTCTGTGCAGCCAACAACAGGCCGCGGTGCTGCCCAGTCAACTGGAAGACAATGGCACCATTCATGTGTACGGTTATTCACTTGGACAAATGTTTGCAGAGATACAGTCTGACTGGGTCAGACCTCTTGTTTGAGCACTTCTAAAGGATGGAATTTTACAACACTAATGTTTTTAATTCATTTATTAAAGAGATGTAGAGGCAGATTCTTAGCAGGAGCATAGTAGTATCGCTCAAAATGGCTTCACTTTGGCTTCCTTGCTTTTTACCAGCTTGAGAGCTTTTCCTGTATTTCTTCACCCACAGCATAGTCTCAACTACCAACATGACATTTACTTTTAGCACAGTGGAATTTACTGAAATAAAACCTTCTATGCATTAACACTTCTTTCCATTATGTGCAGTATGGCCTTCTCTAGTCATCCAGTTTTATTCCCCCACCGCGCCACAGAAATTATTTTATTTTTATTATGTAGCTTAAATCATAGAGCGATGTTCAATTTACGACCGTCGTAACTCGAGTCAGGGGGCCAAGAAGAAATATCAGTGCAATAAAAGAGTGGAGCTGGTAGAGTGTGAGCACTGTCAGAACGTCTCATCTAGGATTCGTGCGATATAAAACTTTATCGAAAGACTTAAAGCATATGCTTAAGTGATCTTATGTTTGGCATTTTTAATTAGTGAAAGCTCAGCAATGAAGACGTCGTGCTGCCTGATGAGATTAGGTCAGATGATACATGGCTGTGTGGTGTGGCATCTTAAATAGGAACCACCTTATGGCAAGTCAGAGCTGTTTCGATGTCACATTTAAAGAAATTGCTTCTCGGGGAAAGTTGATTGGTTTCATAAGAGAAGCAGCAGGGTATTGAGGATTCCTGTGTGGGAGAATGGGGACAATGGGCAGCCTCAGACCGTCTCCATTTCAGTTTCTTTTCTTTCATTCATTCAATTAATGAATGTGCATACTTGTTACGAGAAAGGTTCTGTGCATCTTTGAACAGAAAAACGACTTTAGGTGGCCTGAGGAACCCAGTGCAGCACATATGGCCAGGAAGCTGTACTTTGCCCTCCAAAACATGAGCAAATTCCCTCTCCTGTTCCTCTGTGGTTTTGATTATAATGGTAAGGCATGAACTTTTGGTTGAATATCATAGATGCAAGTTTTCCTTAATCAGTTTTGCTCCAGTGCCTCTGCTTTTCTTTTTCTTCCTTTTCCTCTTTTACTCCAGTCATGCACTTGCACACTTTTAGACCCAGGCTGAGCTTTACTCTGACAGCTCATCCATGGTAGAGACTGTTTCAGGCAGATGATCCTCTACTGCTTTGTCCCCACAGTCTGCTTGTTCAGAAGATACTTTACGGTGCTTCATCACTTGGATAAATATCAGGAACATCCTTTCCAGGAAAATCTTGATATTTAGCTCACGGAGTCCATTTGATTGATATTTATGAAAGGAATCATTGAAACACAGAATCATAGAATGGCCTGGGTTGAAAAGGACCACAATGCTCATCCAGTTTCAACCCCCTGCTATGTGCAGGGCTGCCAACCACCAGACCAGGCTGCCCAGAGCCACATCCAGCCTGGCCTTGAATGCCTCCAGGGATGGGGCATCCACAGCCTCCTTGGGCAACCTGTTCCAGTGTGTCACTACCCTGTGTGTGAAAATCTTCCTCCTGATATCTAACCTAAATCTCCCCTGTCTCAGTTTAAAACCATTCCCTCTTGTCCTATCAAGAATGAAAATCCTAATTTGAATTTAAGCATCAGTTTAAGGAAAACTGAGACTGTCATTCAGCTGCAGCTCACTGATTTATGAACTGCACAGATTTCTTCCTTGTCTCAGAGTCCAGACTTAGAAAGTACACAACAGGTGAATGAGACCTCATGAAAAAAGAGAAGATGCTCCTGTACATTTTTATCAAAGTAATGTATTACACAGGAAATCCAGGATTGTTGAAATTTCTTTGCTGGCCTTATAAGTAAGGCAAATAAAGAAGGGAGATTTTTAGGTTACAGTAGATTGCTGCTTCTCTAGAGGACTCTGTATCAAGAAGTGTTTGCTCTGCTGATACTAGATAGCACCATTCATGTTTAATGAAAACGTCAGTTCTGCTTGAAACTAACTTACTGGTTTGTTGCATTCTATTGCACTATACTTTTCGCCCGTAAGATGGAAAGCTTTGATGGAATATCTAACGTACATAAAAGAAAATATCACAATTCCTTTATGTCGAAGAAGATCTCTACAGTAATATCCACTGCAGAGGTGAAAGCCTTACAGGGAGAGAAGTTTCTTAATTTATTGGCCTGCAGAGAATAATTTACTTGGAGATTCACCCGTTTTCTGTCTGGTGGAAATTAAAACGATATCCTGCTGTATCGATCTTCAGCGCAGTGTTTCCGTCACTTGAGATCGGTGGGGAACGATATGAATATGGATGAAAAGGTCATCAGTGTCAGGACGAGCCAGCCTGCTTCCACAGGGTCAACAGGAGGGGCAGCTTTAATTATTTATAGCATGCAAGCCATCAGCTTGAGATTTATATGCTTGCCAGGCATTTTAAAAGAGTAATATTTATTTCTTTGGGGGAAACAGTGGGATTAGCAGCACCACAGGAGTGTAAAAGTCACCAGAAGGAGACCAGCAGAGCAGTATTTTCATGTAGGAGCAGCGGATTGATTACCTGTAGGTTCTTAAAAGATTCAGGATACTTTGAGATAATCTTCTTTAGTCAGCAGGTGCATGAACTCCCGTGTTCTCCACATCCATTGAATCATCTTAAAACCCTGCAAAGTATGTGTGCCAGCTAACTACATGCACATGCTCAGGGCTGTGCTTTTCACCAAAGGTTTGATAAGCAGCTCCATCTGGTTCAGGTAAACAGAGCAATTCCTACTGACACAAGCTAAGGCAAGCCAGGCGTGGATTGTGGTATCGTTTCAATGCATCCAAGCTGGTCTAGATGACACAAGAGTGCAAGGTATTTTCATATTTTCCAGGGTATTTTCATCATGGGAAAGCTAAGTCCTGAAAACATGTGGGTATGTGAGATGATGGGCAGAGGAAGGCAAAGTGATCCCTGGACAAGAACCAGAGGTACCACAATGCCAGCCGTCTGGGCCCTTTCAATACCTATCACTCAGCATGGGTGCTCATCAGGAGATAACAGCGCCATCCGACTGCCACTGTTAGTATTGTTGTGTTGGGGGTGTATTACATTTTCTGCAGGAAAATCTTCAGGAGAAGCAGCTCTCAACTGATTGAGTCTGGTTACTGCAGGCAGGCAGGGCCATGTTGTATTTCAGTGGCCAGGTCACATATTGGAGAGTCTAGAAGCTCTCAGGGAAGGGTGCAGCCATCACCAAACTGCTTCTCCTTTCCCTGGAGTGGAGCAGATTTGTGCACATTTTTTCCCACTGATTTGTGCTTCTCTGTAGCACCAGTTCAGGAGTTCCAGAGCAACAAGGAGGTGTAACACCAGCAAATAGTGCCTCTGGGGAAAAACAGCAAATTTACCACCCATCCCTGCTGGTCACACATGCCTAACAGCCAATTGCTTAAAGATGGGAATGGATTATGCTGCTAAATATCACTGAGGAGGCTGTTGCCAATCCTTTTGCAACACATGACGGTGCAGGGCCTTTTCCATGGCACATCACCTCCCCTCTCTGTCTTGTTTAGCTGCATTTTGCTAAAAGCATTTTGCTTTTAGCTGCAGCCCCTAGCTGCTGTAGGCCAGATTTCTCCTCTTGGGATCTTAAAGAAATGTCCTTGAGCTTTCCACCCACTCACTGTGAGTTGAATTTAAATACAGAGACATTCATTAGCTCTGCATTGTGTTCATTTCTCATTCATTCTCAAGAGTTATCTTCTCCACTCTACATTTTAACATCAGGCGTTTCTCAGTACCTGGGTTTGCATACCCATCACCTCCAACACGTGGTGGAGATTAGAGGAGCAAACACAGCAGAGAGATGCCATGAAGAGGTCCTCCGAGTGGTGTGCTTTGAGACTGGACTGTATACTTTGTACTGTGCATTCAGTTGCTCAGCACTGCTACAGTATAAATCATCATTCAGCCGAACCTAATGTATACCTGGAAAAGATGAAAATCAAATCCCTCCAAGATCCTAGGTAAAGTGGAGAAAACTTCTTATTGGGATTTTAAAAATAAAGGCAATAAAGTGAGGAGGGGCAAGAGATGGTATGGTTAAGGCTGATTGTGTTGTCTGTAATTTCTTTTTTTTGTTATAGCTTGTAATAGCTGAACAAACACACACCAAAAAAAAAAAAGAAATTAAGCAACTTCTTTGCCTCCAATAATCACATTTATAAGAAGCCCTCTTATTAACATGAAGAGAAGATGAACAGGAAATTCTCCAGTGTGTGGTCTGACTGGTCCTGTGATCTGTTGTTCAGCACTGAGCTGATTGCTTGGGACACGTCTGGACAAGGAGAGGAGCCGAGGTTAACCGCGCAGAGCTCCCTGTGCCCTTTCACAGTGAATTCAGCAAAGTTTATGCAAATATATTCTGCACGTACTTGAAGGGAGGGTAAAGAGCAATACAGTGCTGGACTGGTGGGACAAAAGGAATTCTGAAATTTCCAGTTAATACTTGAAAGTGTTTTGAAGAGTGCACTGACCACGTTTGCCAGGTTTCTTTGTCCCTGAAGGACAAATGTCTCGCAGAAGCATGGTTCATGCTTTCTCTCCCCCCATAATGGCCACAATAGCTTTCCAGGAGATGTCATTTCCTGCTTTAAGGTGAAACCAAACCAAAATACACAATAACACCCAGAAAGCCTAGGTTTTAAAATATGCTTTTTGTTTGTCCTCAAAGGGGACAGAATTGGAGATCAAGAACAACAGTGTGATTCCTTGCACGCTGCAGAACCACGCATGCAGTGAACAGGAGGAGGGCACAGCACTTGCACAGCCAGGGCACTCCCAGCACATGAACCTCTGAGTGCCAGGAGTGTCCAGGAAGAGAGCAGTCTGCATGATGTAACCCAACCCACATGAATGGAAGTCGGCACCTTCAGAGCCCTAATCACAAGATCCGGTCACAGACCAACCATAGTCATTAACTGAGAGAGCACTGATGACAGCGGCCATCAGGCACTGCCTCACTGCAGGTTTGTAAGTCTGTGCCATTTCTGAGCTATGTTATCAAAGTTAGCCCATTTTCTTCTGTCTCTGTGCTGCAGCTGGTTAATTTTTTACACTGGAAGAACTTAGAATGGATGGTGCCTAGAAACCAGCTTTTAAAAACATCGGATGAAAAATGCCCGCAGTTCTAAAACAAATTTAAGAATGTCATTGGCTTAAGGAGAGTACAGTGCTGCCTTTCACACTGATTTAAATCTTGAGCTGCAGCCATCTTTGCCTTTAGCAAAATCAATAAGACCATAAGCTGTGTCAGCCATTGCCCATTTCAATCTGAAGTTGTATTGGCATCCAGAAGCAAAGATAGCAGCATCCTGAGAGGCTGCATTCATCTCTGAGCAGCCTTCAGGATTTCACTGCTGCAGCCTTGAACAGTCAGGTCCTAAGGCAGTCACAGGGATTTCAGATAGAGCAGGGCAATAAGCTGCCTTTTGGCTCTGGTTTACATGTAAGCTGGTACTTGTTTCAGAAGCACAAGCATCACAAGGTAGAAGCGGTCAAGTTGTTGATGTTGTTGTGAAGGTGGCTGAGGTGTTCAATAAATATTTTTGCTCAGACTTTGGAAACAAGAAGAATCACGCACTGATGTCATGAGGAGACAATGCACTTTCCATCCCATTAGTAACCAAGGAGGCTATTAGACAGCATTACTGGGGATAAACATTATTACCTTAACAGGTCCGTGCAACTGTCACCCTCGGAGCCAAAGTGAATTGGCTCAAGAGATCTCTGCTCCTCTCTCCCACTTCATCTTGGAGGACTTCAAACATTTTACAGGATTGGAGAAATGCTGCATTTGGACAAACTAATAAAAAAATAACTATGGCAGCTAAGTCATTCTAAACCAGTTAGCATAGCAGTTCTGGGCGAAGAAGTCAGCAAATGAAGAGTGTAAATAACAGAGGTCAACGTGATTTCTGGGGAAAAAAGTCTTGTGAAAGAAGCTTGATTTTCTATTTTCATGCAACTAGCGGTTTGGCTGATAACAGCAACCAAATAGATACGAGACATTTGCCTTTTGTAGACTGTGCAGTACTCTCACTATTATTTACTAGTTGTGGCAGCAGCTAATCACTTAGGAAGTAAGTGAATTAAGAACTGAGTAACTGGCAAATCTAAAGTAAAAGGTAAGGAGTTGGCAGGAATCAGAAGCGCAGCCAGGTTCTGACACTGCACCCAACATGGACTTCAGTTGAAAAATGACGATGTCACAGTTTGTAGGAGTCACTGCCAAAAGTGGTTTCTACCACCACCACCACCTCCACTGCAACTGGCTTGGCCTGGGCCCCAACTGGAAAAATATGACTGGATGGCTGCTCCCATACGCGAGATCTCTCCCAGCTCAGGCAGAAAGAAGGAGTGCCGTGACCCAGCTGCAGGGACCCATGGGAGAGCTCAAAAGGCACAGATTTTGGAAGTCAGAGTTTTAGTCATCAAAACAGTCATGCTGGGAATATTTAGCACAGCTGAGTGCTTCGTCCGAGTTCTGGCAGTTTTGGCCGGGTAGCTTAAAAATAGAAAGCTGGGAAGTAAACATGGACATGTCAATGTCCTTACAAAGCAAGATTTCACATCCCTGAGAACTTGGGCTTCAAATTTCTCTTCTGGCGTAGGGAGAAAGGCAAGGAAATCTTTGAAAACTCTCATGGAATAAGAGTAAATCCATGGAAATCTATTTATGTTAGCAGAGGGTCTGACTGTGCGCATTTATTCTGCTCTGTGTAATTAGCACCATTGCCTCCTGGTAATTATTTTACTCTCCATGAAGGATTACACAGCCATTAACCTGGAAGGAAGAGAAAAAGAAGAAGTAGGGGCATGTGGGAAAGACTTTGAACACCAGATTCATTCACTGGTTAGGAACAAAAGAGCGTATTTAGAAGCTTAATTAATGAAAAGTCTGTCTCAAGGCAACTGCAGCTTACTACTAATAGATATCATGAAAAATCATCAATTCACTGCTGCAAATGAGGGTTTGCTGGCTCCAGACTGTTGAACAGGGTTCTTCCCTCTATGCTTCTTTGCAATCTAATGGTAAGTGATGTCCAGAACTGAGTTTTCCTGCAGGCCTGTATGCAATTAGTGTGATTTCTTGGCACTGAATGCTAATGATTCACCTGGATTGAGTCACACATGAGGCAATGTGGCTCTGGAATTCTTCCCGCTACAACCGCTGTGCTCAGCAAATCTGGGAGGTGAGTACAAAGGATCTTGCAACTGCTAAGCCTTCTAGGGAAAAGGAGAGGCTTAAGAGGAGTTCAGCAGTCACCTGCACTGATCACAGCCATGGATTTTATAAATCAAATCTCCTCTGCTGGAGAAAAGTAACTTCTGGGTATCCAAGATTTGAAGGGAGATGCCATAGGTAGAAGGCTGAGCTTGGGAACAGCATGGGTGTTGGGAAGGTATCACGGAGCTCCACAAAACTGAGAGAAGCCAAGGAGCAAAGAGCAACAGAGGAGAGGTTCCAGAACCCGCCCTGCTGCATCAGCCATGGGGCAAATGGCACAGGCCTGGGGATAGGCAACAGCCCATTTGGAAAGAAGACAGGCAGAGATGCAAAGAAGGCAGGGGAGGCATCGCTTGGCATTTGGGGAGCATAGGGGCAGCTTGTGCTGCAGGTGGCGGTGCCATGAAGAACAGAGTGAAAGAAAATGCAACATTCTTAATGTGATGCTGGTTTTACTGGGCAGCTGAGGCTCTGTTGTTCTCAGCAGGGTGCGATGGGAAGTGGCACAGGGTTGCAAGATTTTCCATCGGTGTGGATGGATAACTCCAGCAGCCCCTCCCCTGCCCACTGTTATGCAGCAGCACTACAATCTAGATCAAGTATTTATTAAGAGGCTTTTTACTGGGCAAATTACACATCACTGGGCCCCACCTGTGGGCATTTGTGACGTATGGTTGTTGCAGTGTCCCTGCTATCCTCAGTGCCTCAATGACACCACTGCTGGTATAGGCTGAAAGCTGTCTGTGTGCTCTTTGAAAGTGGGATTGCAATGGGTTACCCAGAATATGTGCATGGGGCAGGGCAGGAGGTGAGCAATCAGCCTGAAGAGTCCATGAGTGAATATTCACATACATGCCCAACACACTGAAGTGTTCCTTTGTATGCAGGAGTGCATTAGCTCATCACATCGAGCAGTCTGCAATTGACTTAACAGCTGGAACAGGCGGATGACATGAACATTTCTGCTTTGGTTTTCAAGATCTGTGTTGCTTGAACCTGTTTATCCTGTGTCTAGCTCCATGATCTGATTAAATCAAAAGTCAGCAAAAGGATTAAGCTCAAAATTATGATGTTTGCCCAGCAGTTCTCTTTAAGGTATCGAAATAGCTTGCCTATAAAAAGCTGTACATGTTTTTTTTCCCAGAGCTACTTTCCTTGCCTTGTATGATATGCCCAGTATATCCCAGTATATTGGCCTTCAGGGGCATAGATGGCATCTTGGCCATCTTCATTTGGCCATATGTTAGTGCATCCAGGGGAGGAAGGTGTTCAGATGTGCAGGTGAAGCAGGCAGATCTCCTGCTAGGTCCCGCCATCTTGTTGACACAGATGGCATTACTAGGGTTTCTGAAAATAGAGGGTTACCAGTGGTTACTGTAAGACACCTTTTCCCTTCCTGTCTTTTCCTCAGAAATAGCTAAAGAAAGCTGGCCTCAGTTAATGGGCCCGAGGCAGAGATAGGATGGAGGGCTTTAGCCCAAATGACTAAGCCCTAAACAAAACATAACTGAGGGAAAATGGGTTTCTGAGAGGAAGTTAGAAGTAGCAATGCCAACCTCACCTCGAGAAGGCATTATGTCAACCAAGCTCATCATTTTGTGGTTTCAGTCCTCTGCAAGGTTTGTAATAGGCTGTGAACTTTTTCCCTCATATTCTTGATCACATCAAGAGATATCCTTAATTAGAAAATCATTTGGACAGTGCCTAGGTGAAATAAGGGATTTAAAGACTCTCTCGTAGTTAATGTGGTTTCTAAGTCCCTGCTTTTGCTATGATTCCTTCAGCTGTTTTAACACTGGTTCTGCACAGAGCAGCTTATGAATAGCACAATTGTTAGTTTTAAATGAAAATATATAAATAATTGTATACATCAATGCATGCAAAATCAAAAAATAAAATTAAAAAAAACCAACCAACCTGCCAAACAAAAACAAAACAAAACAAAAACCACATGGAGAATCTTTAAGAATATGAACTCTAATTTTTGAAAACTAAATAAGCTTATTGTAATGCAGTTCACCAGTATGAAGTGGTATATGAGGTGGTTTATGCCTGTCTGGCTTTCTTTTCTTCTAAAAATGAATACTAGAATTGTTACAATCTCTTTTATACTGAAAGTAGTGCCTTTGTGAAGGATGGAGATGGATGAGCAATTCTCTCTTGTAGTGATGCCAGTATAATTAAAGAGGTAGAAACAGGAGTGGAAATTGCTTCTTCACATGAATGATTGCATCAGGGATGCAATACAGAGGTGAAAGAAAAGCAGGGAATGCCTTAAGGTTGGCCCTCTTGTGACCGTCACACCTGCTGTGGTATATATGTAGATGGTCAGCCCCTTTCAGATCAATCACTCAAAATTGCCTTATTTGATTTTTTTTACCGTTCAGTATTTCACATTCATCTCTTCAAAGCCAAACGCTCTCAAATTTCAGGTCCTTTTCCCTTTATTTCAGGTCCCCATTTCCCTTTATTATGGACTTCTTTGTGTGCATTACAAAGCTTAGCTGCCTCCCAGGTTCTGGCTAGTGCTCTGCTGTCCTCAGGCAACCACATCTCAAAACCTCAAATATAAACAGCTCAGGCTCTACCTTGAGAACACTCTTTCCAGTACTCATCCCTACAAGGAGCACATCCTTCCAGCCCCAAGAGTTAGAAGCTGTCTACTTCCAAACCAAAATCCCTTGTGGGACAACCTGGCCCCACTGATCCTGGTGTCACCACTGAAGCAGAAAACCAATGCCTGCACTCTCCACAGTGCATAGCCCCACAGCACAGCATGGTCAGACACACAGCTCCAGCCCTGTCAGATCCAGTTTGCCCAACTGCTGACTGTCTCTGATCTCTTTTGCTCAAGAAGCAATGGTGGAAGATCATATGCTATGAAGTACTGGAAATCATCATCTTTTCTCTTCCCACTGGGGCCGCTGCTCCACACTGTGGATACTCCTTGCTTGTGTTAGTGCTAAATTCACAATAGACACATAAGGAAATACAATCAACAACAACAGCAACAACAACAACAGCACAAAACAAACAAAAAAACACACACCTTCAATGTCAGGACTGCTCCCTTTGGTGGCCACACCAGCCTCCTGAGAGAAAAATCCTCTTTCATTGCCTCCTATATTCATCTTCCTTTCACATACAGAACCAGGTTGAGCAGAGCATCCCAGACGAAGTCTCACCAGCTTCTGTACCTTCATGGCCTTCATCCTTCCTCATATCTACTGGAAACACATCCTCACCCCTTACATCCACAGAGTAAACACACCACCATCAGCACCATGCCATGTTGATGAGTCTTGGACCTCCTGCATGTGGATGAAGCACTGAGGTCTTCCCAGTCATTCCTAAGTGTCAGTGACCTGTTTCATGGCCAAAGCTCCATTGTTACTCTGTGAGCTCATGCTCAGAGCAACTAAATTTGATCCTCTTCTTCTGCCATTCATGCTCCACTAGGACATGCAAGCTCTCCCTCTCCACAGCCATTTTCCACCTTCCTCCTGTAGGAAGAGCTCCAGCAGCTTTCTCCCAATGCTAGTGCCTTCCTCACTGCTCACATCACCCTGGCCGGTTCCTTACGCCATCAAAACACTCCTACTAATTCCCACCTTAATGCATAATTTCCTGTATGGCACTTTATCAACTGCCCTGGGAAACAAGGTGGGTACATGCTGTACATCTTATCTGGAAGATCAGTTCTATCAAAGAAAGCTAACAGGTTAGGCTGGCATGGTTGACTTGGGGTAATGTTATCTCATCTTCTATTGCTTCCATAGTGATAATTGCTCATTTCTTCAAAGTTTCTTTCAAAGCCTTTCATTGCATTGAGGTAAGATTAATCTAACCGGTGGCTGTCCTGAGCTCACCTTTCCTCTCTACTTGTTTTAACTTTGTACACAAATGCTGTGTGTTATTTGCCATAATATTTGCTCCAGATTAGATCATGTGGGCTTTAAACCTTCTCTGCAGAAGTGTTTAGCTGTGTTTTGATGCATACTTTTAGCAGAAAGTAATAACTATGAAGCAAACATACAGTGCTCAAGAGCACACAGAGTCATGTTTTCTGAAGACTTTCTGCAAAACGAGCTGGCCAGAGGAAACCTTACCCATGACTTCACTGGAGAAAGGAGTAGTTTGCTCACTGAGGAAAGCCAAAGCACAATGGCACAGTGGGGTGATGAAGGAAAATATGGCATCACTGTCCAGGACTTGGAGAGCAGGATGTTGTTATTGGCCATGTATCTGTCCACCTAAAATATTTATACATCTCCCCATCATCTTTTAATTGAGCACTCGGCAGCCCTTAATGGGTTTATTCTCTTCTGAGGCAGGGAAATTAACATTTTTCACTTTACAGGATAAAAAGTAAGGCATGGGGGGGACTAGATTCATGCCATATAATACCATATTAACAAACATATACATAATAGCCTGTAATGGCTATTTTAAAATCTTTAGCTGTACTCTTTATTATGCACTGTTTCTTTGCAGTGTAACAAAAATAAAAGTGACCCAGTGTGGGAAAATGGCTTACAGTAACCAAACGTGTGGAGCAGGTTTTTGTGGCAAAAGAAAGAATCTCACAACCTCAGTGGTGCTGTAACTTTTACCTTTGCTAATTAGCAAAATGTATTTGTAGTCAAAACGCACCCCTTACAGGCATTAATCTGTAAATACATAATATGCATTTAAACTCATTTTAAGATGTTTCTCTGCAGTAAGCCTTTCATTTTTAATGCGTTTGAACACTTGTATGCATTTACCATTATAAAATGGATGATGCTCGGTGTTTCATTGGTGAGAGCTACACAACTGTACCATTGAAAGGCTTGGCCCCACAAGGTTTTTGGTGCTGCTAACTCATGCTGAAGCCATACTCCAACGTTAGCAAGCACTTACCATCTGTGTTTGCACTGCTTCCTTCGCTAACACCTTGTGTTGCCACTTAGCACAAACTCCACAAAGGATTTTGGTCCTTTACTCTATTTTTTAATTATTATTTTTGCAAACAGGCAGGGAACCTGGAAGTATTACCTTAGATATGCACTAGAGGATGCTCTTGGGTCATCAGTGAGAGACAAGCTGCTTCCTCCTGTTCTCAACCTGCAGTGGCTCAAGATGTTTTCCGGGCTCAGAAGGTGTTTCACGGCTTAGACAGTACTCTGAGGCTTAGAGGAGATAAGAACAAATGTTCACGTAGTGTAATGTAAATGATAAAGTAGTGACAAAACCTCCCCCTCCTTGCTTGTGCAACCGTATTACTGTTCAATATAAGTAGTACATGTTTAAAGTCTGCCTACATTCAGACAGGAACATGGACAAGCCCAATTGTTTGTTTGTTTGTTTGTTTGTTTTTCTAATCACCTATTGATTATACATTACATGGGATGAGTTGTATTTTGGCTGGAGCATGGAGGGCAAACGTCAGCTAAAGGCCATTTCTAACCTTGTCTGGCTGTCACTGTTAGTGCTGAGAGCAAGGAAGAAAGGACAGGAGGGGATCTGGGTGGCTCTGCACAGTGCCAGGAGGGGAATGGCTCATGTGGAGGCCAGCAGGATGTCAGCACACACACACTGAGCACCTGAGTGATCCTGATTGTTTTATCTAAAAGCACCTTTTTCATCAAGCTGCCTAATTTTACAGTATGGAAACGGCTGCAGTGCATTGGAACAAATTTGGTGTAATGGAACACCTGCATGCAAATGCAGGCTGTCAGGTGAGCATCGAACTGAGAGTAGAGAAAGGACTCCAAATGAAGGCCTTGTCATTTCTGGGGGAGCTGGAAAACCCAGGGGGGATTTTTGTTTTTAAAGAACAGATCAAGTTTTTTCAAAACAAAAGACAAAGGAAAACCCACCACAAAATGCCACGCTGATTTCATCATGAGGCGACATGAGGAGGTTGTGACTGTAATAACCACTCTGAAACTCCAGCCTGGGTGGCTTCTGAGGGAACAGAGCTTATGAGGCCATAAGAAAACTCTCTCAGGAGCAAGGAAGGCTTCATCCTTCACTCTCAGCACTCCATTCAGCAGAACTCCTTTCAAACACAAACCTCCTGGGCTTGGAACCTGCGTGAGAGACAGACAGATCATGAGGAAGGCCCTGTGTGAAGCGCAGGAGCACACACTGGGTTATACCACATCCCTGGAGATGCACAGGGAAAGCATCCCAGGGCAACATACACCTGTCTCACAAAGCTCCATGGAGACAGAGCTCAAACAGCTCTCCTTCTTCAAGCAACACAAAGGCAAACCAGAGATCTAATCAACATGGCCTGCTCAGGCTGGGACAATTGCACAAAGAGTCATCAGAGATCCTGAGGTAGGAGCTGCCTTCTCATCTCCACCAGACATCTTAGGGCAAGGGGTAATAGTTTACACTGAAAAGAGAGTAGACAAGATTTAGATTTAGATTAGATGTTAGGAAGAAATTCTTCACTCAGAGGGTGGTGAGGCCCTGGCACTGCTGCCCAGAGAGCTGTGGGTGCCCCATCCCTGGAGGTGCCCAAGGCTGGATGGGCCCTGGGCAGCCTGAGCTGGTGGGGGGCAATCAGCCCACAGCAGGGGGTTGGAGCTGGGTGGGCTTTAAGGTCTCTTCCAACACAACCAATTCCATGATTCTATGATTCTATGAACTCATTTGCTCCCTTAATAAATTCACAGATAAAACTAGTTCTTTGTGGCACAGGTGTACCCCCAAGGAGGACAGCGACATTAGCTGTGCCACTGCTGAAATGTCTACACCTGGAAAGTTAGTGCTGCTGAGTGAGCCACTGGTAGGGAAAACAATTATAACAGCAGACTAACAGTATAGCTTGTGGTCATGGTGCTCACCTGGGACTGCAGGTTGCAATTCAAGACCTTGCTGTGGTCCAGAGAGAACATACATTGCTCAAATCGAAGTTGAAACTTCTGCTCTGGACCTCAGAATCCTGTTGTGTGTTTGAACCTTTTTCCTCAGAAAATCTGTTTTCCATATAAATGCCCCGATACCCTTTCCTCCCCCAGAGACATGCTAAATGTTTGGTGTAAGCAGCTCCATGTGGTAACAAATCCCAAAGGCTAATTGTGTGGAAAAGCATTTCCTTTCATCAGTTTTAAATTTTCTGCCTTTTAGTGTTGACTGCGCCCTTTCCCTTGCATCATGGGAAAGCAATGCTCAATGCACAGAGCTGGAAAGGGCCCAAGACCACCGATTCATTCTGTGAAGACCAGCGGGCTGCCAGCAGCCTTAAACAACTGTTGATCACCAACACCAACAAATTCCAAACAGATTACCAAAAAAGGACAAGGCCAAAACCCATTTCTGGGCTATAAAAACAGATTCCTCCAACGGCTGTTACGGTGAGTAATTCAGCTTGTTTGCAGATGACAGGCAGAGCGGAGCTGTCAGTTGCTGGCAGAAGGAAAACATGCAAGCCCTCAGAAGTTGTGCAGTTTTCCTTTATTTTGCCTGAGTAGCTGCTAACATCACAAACAGCTTTTCTGAAGAAAACGCCAGATCTATCCTGTTTTACTTTGGAATGAAGCAACAGTTACTCAAAATTTCCCAAGCATCAACTTCAGGCTGTATTAGCAATGAGAAGATATTTCTTTCCTTCTCCCTCCCTAACTTGTCTTTCTCTTCCCAAGAGTCTGCAGCCTGCTGGCTCTGAGGGCACCTTGGGAAAAGGCAGACTAGCAACACCAAGCATCCTACCACATCAGACCTCCATTTGCTTTCATTCCTGAAATAAGGCAACTTGAAAAAGCCAAACTGAAAGGCAGGCCAATAAGTCACATCAGTGTGCTTTCTTCTCCTCATTTCCATGTGTGGCACCTGGCAATGAACCCATCTCTTCCAGTTCCACTTCCCTTCTGTACGCCTGGGACTGTGTGTGCCAGGCAGAAAGGCCAGCATCACATGCTGGAATGAATGCATGCAGCCCAAATTGAAAATCTGGGCAAGCAGGTGGGGCAGAGGATGTCTCTGTGTGCAAATCTCTGCTCACCTTCCTCCCCACACAGGGATGCAATGACTGGCTGGCAATCATAATAAAAACATAAGGAAAAATTAGGCATTACCACCCAAATCTTTTGCTGTGTCAGTGCACAAGGTAATCCTAGAGCAGATTAGTCAGCAGCTTCCCGCTATCCTATAATCCCATGCATAAACTCCACTATTCTAACATCGCTGTTCCTACAGCCCATATCCTCAGATAATCCACTGCTGCTGTGTTCCTTTCTCTGGGAAGATGTGGCATGAGGGGGATGCTCTGGGCTGAGGCAACTCCCCATTTATTGTCTGTAGATTGTCTGTAAACAGAAGGGTTGAAAAGAAGTCAGTACAGATAGTATCTGTCTACCACACAAGAAAAGGTTTGCTTTCGTTTAAGTCAATAACATCAGCTAAACTGCTCAGCAGAAATTTCTTCATGGCTCCCTTATTCAACATCCTTCAGTAAGAGAAAGCACAGTGGTGATTTTTGTAAGTTTATGGCCAAGAAAACATAACCAGGTTACAATAACATGTCACCTACATCACCATGGGGACAATGTTGAAGTTGTGGTTGGCATGGAAATATCAGTATGGATTCTGGGGCAAAGTAAAAGAAATAATTACACTTTTAGCTATGTTGTATCACCATAGATGGAAGTAAGCATATTGCAAAAGTCAGTCATCAGAGACTTTTTGCTGTTTCTGAGAGGTTCTTTGGCTACTGAAGTTTGAAAATATTCTCTTTTTCATTAGTGAGAGACGGATTGGCTGAATTCTAGCTTTGAATATGATCTCCTTGTCCAACTGTTCCAATTTCTTCAAATGAAATTCTTCAGGGTTAAAAACAAAATCCTACTTCATCCATCTTTGCAGTTATCTTTGCTTGAAAAAAGCTCCTACTTCAAGTTCAACATGAACTTCTTTGTACACGTCCCACACACACTCAGATGGGCAGCTATGCGTGTTCATAACCTCAGCAGTTAAAATTTTGTTTAAATATACCCTGGTTCAAGGAGTTCCAGAGCAAGCCAAATGTGTTGCCTGCTGTACACAGCCTTAAAAGCAAGGTCCGTTTGCATTCGTGTGTCATTAAAGACAATATTGACGAGCCAGTGAAAGGTAGAAGTGGAGCAAGGCATCAAACACTTGAAAATAATCCAGGGACAATTCTATATTGAGAAAAGAGCCGCCCTACTCTAAAGAAGCAGAAAAAGAAGTTGAAAACAGCAGCAGAAGTTCGAGCAGATGCCAGGGCAAAGGCAGGGGGTGAGATACGGGAAGAAAGCGAACTACAGGTTCTGCTTGCTGTCAGCTAACGCCAGCTGAAGGCACACAGATAATTTTCCCATCCCGGTTTATTTCCCTTTCTCTCTGCTTATGATGCAAGCACATATTGGCTTGATTTTAAACAAAACCTGAACTGCATAAAATGAAGTTCCTCAAATTGTCCTGAGAAAAGAGGGACGAGGATATGAAAACCAAATATTTATACAAATCTTTTCTTTGGGAGTGTGGAAGTGATTGTACTACTTTACTCTCAATATTACTACTTTGTACCTCCATGGGTTAAACTTTGACCAGACACAGACTGAGAAAGAGAGAAGAACTATGTTCTGTTAACAGTCATTTCGAAGATATCTTCCATTTAACTTTCATTCTGCTTTTTCTGTTTCCTTCCCAGTGCTTTTTCCCAAATCCCTTCTACAAAGAGGCCTGCACTCAGACACCCTGATACAAAGGTGAGGAGCTCCCCTTGCCATGCTAACAACTATCTGGAGCACAGAGGCGGGCTTGTCTCACTTCAGCTGGTTGCACACACACAAGGTCTGAAGTACTGCAGAAGGAATCTTGTGTGATTTTTCAGGGATTAAGAGGCAATGCAGAAAACAGCACATCAAGATCCTTCCATGACCCAGGTTTTCCTCTCCCACATCCCACGCAACAAATGCTCCAATGCCCTCAATTTGGTGTCTGTGTCACCAGAGGGCTCCCATCCTGGTATCAAAGTGGGTCTGTGTGATTGGCAAGACCTTGCTCCATCAATCTACCACATGCAGAGACCAGTCCAACACAGACACAGCTTTCTATGGGAGATCATAGCATTACAGAAGTAACTTGAGCATTATTAGCCCTATCACTGTCAAGAGACAAATGCTTTCTGCTATTTACCCCTCAAACTTTGGTCAATATTTACAGTGTTGTCCTCAGTGCATTAGCAAAGACATTCACTCACATTTGCTGTCTGCCAAAAAGCGAGTTAATTTAGCTCAGTGTTACAATCCAAAGCAGTTTGAGTCATCTACATCCCCGGCTATTGGTGTCCAGACAGACACCACATCCATCCACACACACATTAATAAAGGTGCAAAAATAGACCTTCAGTTCCTCTAGACCTGAAATAACATATCTGATCCCAGGAAAGCAAAAGAACTGAGAGAGAGGAATGACCTTGGCTGAGGAGCTACAACGCAGGTTTTCTTAATGCATCCTCAAGTGGTGGTGGCCAAGTCTTCCTGCTGTTCTGGGGAGGGGACACCAGTGATGCTCCAGCAGGGCCAGCACTGCCTCCTCACCCAGACCTCGGTACCAAGGAGTGATGGATCAATTATTCATCAGCTAAAAGGCACACTTCTATTACAGCAGATGTTTCTCCGAATGTTTGACACTGCCCATTAACTCACCCTTTAATTTTAATTGCTTAACTAATGGCTATAGTCAAGGTTAAATGAGTTTAAATCTTCCTTCTTTTCTTATGCTGCTTAATAAAAAGATACCATCTGATCTAAAGAGAAAAAAGGAGGAAGAAGGAGCTGAAGCAAGTATAATCTTTGACAGGATACAAACAAATAGCCAGTGAATGCTCCATGAACACAGCACTCAGACCTGGTTTTCACTACATCAGAGGAATGATGGAAAGTTGCCTGTGGCTAAAGGCAGCCATTAGTACTGGGGCAGGACCCTGGCTGCACGAGGGCAGGACACATCACCTTCCACCTGCTTGAAGCCAATAGGGAGAAGAAGCTCCTGCTCAGCAAGGTAAGAAGCATTTGTTTCAAACCAGCTGATTAGGTGGCCTCCAAAAGTTATGTGAGTAATTCAAGCCTATGGGTCACATTGATGTTTTTCCCCTGGTTCCTCCTGCACGTATCTACAGCCCATCTGAAGAGCAGAGCTGGTGGGACAAACAGGAAAGGAGCTATTGCATAAGAAGTGCTGGGCTGCAGGACAGGGAACGTCTGTCCCAGCCTTGCTGTTGCGATCACATTCTTCCAGCTGGTTGCTGCGCTAGCTCTGTACCAGGTGAGAGCATGCAGCTGGTGCTCAGTGTCCTAGAGAGAGGGTAAGCACACCAATTTCTGCAGCATACATAGCTGTGCTTTTGCTATCTGCCAAGACAATAAATACCATGCATTTTGTCTCTGCAACTCGGTACCCCCCAGGAATAAGCAATGTAGGTGCTGTGAGTGCCATAAGAAGAACACACCTTTCCCCTCACTGCTCCCTCAGCAAAGACAGCAGCCGTGGCAATCCCACCCAAGGAGGAAAACACAAAGAGGCATCCTGCAGGGGCCACATCACAGAGCAGGAGACTTTCTCTCAGCAGAGGCAAGCACAAAGCTACCTTCAGTGTCAAATTCTTTGACATAACTCAAGGATACACTCACAGTGTTTCTAGCAGGGTTTGTCTGAAAGGATCTCATTTGACCACATCAGGTCTGCCCAGAGAAAAACCTCACAGTGTAAATAGCAGAAGTGAGGCAGTGCAGACAAAGCTGTTCCCCAGCCCAGGGAGCAGCAACTCAATCGCACACCCATCCCAGAGGGGACTGGACAAACGGTCAAGGAAAACATTTTTTCTCAGCATCCTACCAGAATAAGAACACGAGGGAAGGAAAGAGGAAGCAGGCAGAAGAATAAGCTATTTTTTTCAACATAGAGGAGAAAAGGAAACATATATCTTTCCTTTCTGTCTTTCTTTCCTTCCTTGTATAGAATCATAGAATCATTAATGTTGGAAAAGACCACTAAGATCATCTAGCTCAACCATCACCACCATGCCCACTAACCGTGTCCCTTTTTGCTCCCTTTTCAAAAGGTGAGGGATCACAGATTGATGCACACCATACTCCAGGTTGTTCTCGCCCTTTGGTACCTGTTGGTCTCGATACTTGTCTGTTTTTTGTGAAGAATTTGGAGACTGGCATGTGCATGGGCACCGCACCAGGACTAATGAGGCAAGAGCCTGATCTCAGCTTGGCTGGTGCAGCTCAAGCTCAGTTCAAACATTACACCCAACCCAGGCTCTGGCACCATGTTCCCACTTCGGCTGCACCATAGAATCATTAAAGGTGGAAAGACCGCTAAGGTCATCTAGTCCAACCATCAAACCACACAGCCTCTCACTCAGGTTCCACAAGTCCAGTCCCCACTTTGAGCAAACACATTACAACCGGCTACCTCACTGCAGTCATGCATTAGCTGCTGCTACGATCACAACCTGGAGCAGGCCCAGGCCTCCATTTCCACATGGAAAAAGGGAAAACCATTAAGGAACATCAGCCTGTCCTCCATTGCCATATCAGTTACATCACAGCTGTTAAGATCAGGGCTGCCCACAGTTAAACATCCCTTTCATAAGATCACAGAATCACCAAAGTTGGAGAAGACCTCCAAGATCATCTAGTCCAACCGTTCACCTATCACCACTATTTCCCACTCAACTACGTCCATCCCTCAACCAGAAGCAGCTTAGCAGAGGAGAACACCCCCTCATTCCCCTTAGAATCTGCTTCACCCCAAAATGGTACCAAGGAGCTGAGAGCTGCTGACCTCCCAGCTCTGCGTGCAGCAGGCGCTCCTCTCAGCCTCATCATTTCTTCCCAGCTAAGCAATCACAGAGTGGAGCGAGGCTCTCTACTTTAGTTTCTAAACTGAAAAAAAAATAAAGTTCTTAGGTTTTTTGGTGTTTTTTGTCTTTTTCCATTTTTTTTCCTCCCCCAAGCAGGCTCACGAGGACATCCACTCATTTGCTTTTGGCTCCAGCTCAGCAGCGTTCAGTAGTGACAACCATCAATCCTGCCAGACAGCCGCCAGCACAGGCTGCTGGGAGTGGGCGATCTCCATTTTGCAGCTCTGCTGCAATGTGCGTGCGGCTCTGGGCGGGCTGGCGGGCAGCCAGGCGCTCGGCATCGCCCTCCCACCCGGAGAGGTGTCTCAACAGAGCGCGGTGCCAACCATGCCCATCCTGCAAATAGAGGCAGCAGCATGGCGGGGCTGCTAATCCCATGCGTTTCGGTGTCACCAAGTTCGCCGGTGAGATTTTTCCACCCACTAAGCGGTGCTGAGTTTAGTTCTATGGATGGCTCAGTGCAGGAAAGGGGAAGGCTGCACGAAGCACTGCCTTCAGCTGGCAATTTCAAGGTCCAGCCGAGGGCGTGCTACCAGCTTGCCCATACCCTTTGGTGAAGATCAGATTTCGGAGTGCAGACTGGAGGATTTCATTCTTTGTTCTTGAACTCATTCTTTCCGTCGCAGGGTCCAGTGGAACGTAATCTCTCCAGATGCCAGCACCTCTTAGGAAATTGTAATATAGCAGCTATGCACTCTAAGTGGCTTATTCATACACAGAGACTAGCAGTATCCTTAGGGGAACGTTTAGAAATGGTGCGCAGTGATGCGATCCCAGCACAGGCAGGCTTTCCTTCAGCAGAAGCTCTGTCCCAAAACCACGGTTGTTTTCAAGAGGAGCAGCAGAGCTTGCATTTTGCATTTTCCTCTCAGTTTGTTTAAAGTGTTTTCTTGCTGTTTAAAGCAACCAGCGCTTCCTTCCTGGGAGGGAGGCAATGCTTTTAGGGTTACTGTAAATAATCAGAGCCAGAACAATTGGCTGAGTAAATTATCCTGTCTGCTGACACTAACAGGCTCCATCGAGCTACTGGGAACTTCATCAGCTTTTTTCCCTCTTACTATTATTGTAACAAAACAAAGGTTTGCCGAGAGCTTTGCGGCAAACCAAGAGCAACACCTCACAGACAGCAGCCCCAAGGCTCAATTTGCAAAGACCTCATGTAGTGGGTCCAAATGAAGAGGTCCATCAAGGAGAGAACCGAGGGGCCCAACGAGCCAACTGGCAGATGATGGCACGACAAAGCCCAAAGGAAACTTCAATGCTGCCAATGCAACTGCCTGCAGCATGCACCAGGAGCCAGGTGCTGCTGCCGGAATGTCGTCTTGTGGGGCTGGAGAGCCAGGATAGCACTTTGCAACGTAAGAAGCTGATGGAGCTGTAGGTGTCCCTGTTCACTGCAGGGGAGTTGGACCCGATGGCCTTTGAAGGTCCCTTCCAATTCAAACAATTCTATGACTTTTATGATTTTAGGCTGACAAAGAGGGGATGGAGGGATAGCTGTGTTCCCCAAGCCAATTATATCCTGGGGATGGCAAGCAAGTGTGTGAAAAGACCTGGAGAGAGGCATAGGTAGGTTTCTTACAGAAAGAAAAAAGAAAAAAAAAAAAAAAGATGAGGTCTGCTTCTTACCCAGACACTAGAGAAGGAACAAGCTGCAAAGAAGCTTTGGTTAGTGTCTTTCCTGTTTGTGCAGAGTAATCTGCCGCTCACGAGGGGACAACCGATGGGTCAGACAAGGGGAAGGATGACACATAGGTGAAGGGGTGCAGCAGTCAGCCTTGCAGAAGGAGGTCTCACATTGAGTATATTCAGGAGCTCGCTGCTCATCCCTCTCCAAAGAGGAACATTATTAGCAGGCAGCTCTGCTCGGCAGCTGGATTATGCTGAGGAAAGGGCAAGTTAACGGTGTTAACATTACCCTTGGATGGAAGCAGCATAAATACAAAATATTTGTTTCTCTGCTACTGTGCAACATCTGTTCTCAATAACTCAGTCATTTTCATCTCGCCCTCCCTCGGGGTTTCAAAGTACACAAGGAAGTGGGAGCGACTTGCAGGTAGCCCGCTGTGCCCGCCTGAAAGTTGTGCAACACACAGAGAAAGGCTTTGCAGAACTGGAGTTTGCCCCAGCAGCACCTACCGGGGCAGAGCTTTGCAGGATACTGGCAGTAAAACAGGCGCCTTGTAAAGAGATATATTTTCAGCAGTTTGGTACATTCACATGTGAAAAATCATGGGGGATGGCAACCTGAAAGACTTTCATCTAAAAGGCTGAAAATAAAACACAGAAAGAAGAAAAAAAAAAGACTTGTAAACCTCCCCACAAATTAGACAGCTTTGGCTGCAGTGCTGAAAGGCAGCAATGCAGTAAGAACACTTGTTCGTCTATTTTTCTCCTTCAGCACAATGCAGTTGTAAAAGCAGAGGGAGCTTGTGCCAGGTCATGATGTGGAAAAGGGCTCTCCAAGGGAAACTCCCGGCACTGACATTTGAGCAACAAGGCTTTTGGATATGTCAACTTGAGGCGAGAATTAAGAGATCCAGATACCATGGCTGTGCATGAGATCATCCTGAGGGATGAATTCAGGTTTTGTAGTTACGTTCCTGATACCCTCCTGCATTCCCCTGAGCTCCATCAGCTACACAGAGCCACGCTACACACCCTGAAGACCAAATGAACAAACAAAAAAACACACATACAAAAAGGCACATTTAGAAGAACAATCTTCCAAGATAAATCTCCTAGGTTTCCTTATTCTGAAGGCAGCTGACATTTTTGTTGGGTTTGAAATAAATGAAACAAAGAGGCAGAAGTTTTTATTTGAAGGTGAGCAGTAAGGCATTGCAAAAAGTTGCCAGCATGCAACTGGAGGCACAGCAAAACACCTCAAGGAAGCTGCTGCACTCACACTGCACTTCAGAGCAGCGTTCAGCAAGTTCTGGCACCTTTTGATGTTTGCAAATACTGCAGAACAAAGCACAGTCTGATCTCATAAATTCTAGTTTTACAAGAGGGCTTAACAAAAATTGAGCTCCCCCTCTCCAAAAAAAATGACAGGTGATTGTTGTTGTTGAGAGTCTCGAGCTTTTTAGCTGCCCAGGGGGGCGATGGGGTCACTGTCCCCGGAGGGGTTCAAGGACCATGGAGGTGTGGCACTGAGGGACACGGTCAGTGGGCATAGTGGGATGGGTTGGGGTTGGACTGGATGATCTTAGAGTTCTTTTCCAACCTTAATAATTCTGTGTTTCTATGATTAAATTTAAAGATAAAAAGAGATTTGGATTCTGCTGATTGTGAGCAGCACTGCAGTGCCTCTGCCCTGCTCACTGCTGTGGGGGTACTCCATCCCCTACAAACACCAGGAGCAATAGGAACCAGAGCTGTTACTGTCATTTTAGAGTTAGACCATGCCCAGAGGCTTGTACCTTGCTCCAAAAAACAACTGCCCCTTCTGCATTCAAGTCTGCAGTCCCAGCTCCCTGCCAGGGTCTGGACAACATGACCTAGGCTGGGATCCCAAATCCCAAAAGGCTGTGAGGGGCCTGAAGCTCTGCCACCTCGCAACCTGCATAGTGGCCAGAGCAAAATTCAACCCCCAGGTGAACCCGGGCTTGAGCAAACTCTCCACACTCCCACAGAGCCATGGAGCTGACAGTTTGTCTCCAAGGTGTAGGATAGGCACCAGGAAACAAAACACAGCCCAGAGGAACCAAGGGGGAGCAGTGAACACTGCCTGGCCTTCCCCTTGGCCTGGAGCCGGCTTTAAACGACCAGAGCCTCACTGGGCCCTTCCCTCTCACACACATTGCCTCAACGGCCCGTCCCTCACATCCTGGGGCCTCCTGTATCTTTACTATCCATGAAATGAGGCATTTGAAGGCTTTAGAATAAGTTCATCCTGCAGTTTGGTGGATTTGCCCAAGACTCCGCATCCATGTTTGGTGTGTGATTTAGTGACCTCACCACACAGGCCCACCCTCACAGCTCAGCCTTCGCACTGCCACCAGAGGCTCTGGGAAAGACAAAAGCATAAGAACATGCACTGTGTGTTAGACACTGCAGGGAGAAACAAGCTCTCCAGGCTAAGGGAAAGGCAGACACTGCTGCAGGTAGCACAAGGAGCTGAGCCAGCCTTACACAGGAGTGGGAGGACAGAGCAGATGCCCAGAAAGAACTCTTCCAGCCCTCTCCCAAAGACTTTGTGTGTGGAAAGCAGCAGCGTGAATAGCTTTGCTTACAAAACAGTTGAAGAAAAATAAGCTGTTTGCCATGTAAGAGGATCTCTGAAGAAATGATTAAAAGGAAATCGGCTTCTTCTGACAGCTGATTCGACACCAGAAGGGTTGAAATCCCAGTCTTTGCAGCTACTCCTGGTCTATCAAAAAATAAGGTTTTTAAACTAATTTATAAATAAAGGGAGAGAAAAGTTCCCGCTCCTCCAAATGTCGGTGGCCTGCTGTAAATAGACTCCTTCTGCTACGTGAAAAATAGAGATGCCCATTCCCATTCCTTGCTCAGCGTTTGTTGCCATAACCTATAGCACAGATGCGATGGGTTTTTGAACACAAGATCTATTATGTTTCCTGCCAGAGGCTCAAATCCATACAGGTTTCAAAACACCTTGCCAGGCAGTTACCTTTTGTTCTGACTCAGGATTTGCTGGCAGCTGCTGCCAGGGACTGGCTTGGGTCTCACCAACGGGCTGGGAAGTCAGCACCACTAATAACATTCATTTTGTTATCTGCACAATCAACCTCCCCCCACCCCAGAGTAAGAGTCAAGCAATTGTCCAGAACCCAGCCCACGTAAATTCTGGATCTGTGCTGTCTAACAGGGAATTGGGATTATCCTTTCTCCCTCCTGCAAGCATGCTCTTACACAGAGCCCATACTCACACTGCATTTCTCCTGCAAAATCCTGCTGCACTGGAGCTGCTTTGTTGCCCCAGAGGGGAAACACGGTGCCTTATTTCCTCCAACTCGTGCACCAAGCACTGTGATGCTCTTGCTTCCAGCACGAGCTCCCTCACTGTGACCTTGGGGAGGGATGACAGCCCTGTCTGGCTCCTACCTCGTGCCAGCCAGGACGCCCAGTGCCTGCCAAGCACCGAGCAGACACCGCAGCAAATTGTGGCACAGCTTCTTCCTGAGCACAGCCCGAGCCAAAATGGTCATTTGATAATTAACCACTTGGCCTGAGCCGGGCAAGGCACTACTAGGGACACGGTGTGCACTCAATGGGGTAGCTGCAACCTGCACACCATCCAAGGGGCATCTGGGATGAGGCTGGGGGCTGACCCCAGCCTTGCTCACAGCCACAGCAGCAGATGTGCTGGGCTTCCCCACAGCCTCCCCCTTGCCTGGCAGATGCTGGCCTCACTGGGAAAGCACTAAATGGATTCTGCTGAATCACTGCAGCAGATGGTTCCTAACACCACCTGGATAGCTCAGGAAAGAAGGGAGAGATAAGGAAGGTTGGGGAACAGAGAGTACCTACTATGTGGGCTGAGCCATCCCCAGGGAGGAGTAACCTGTGAGTAAGGGTGTCATTTGAACTGCTGTTTTCCCCAAATTGTTAGTAAGTCTGATACCATCCCTTTCCTAGCAATGTTGTCCCAAGGTCTACATAAAGCACATTGCTCCAAACCCTCTTGGGAGAAGCCTCTGCCCCCAGGGCTTCTTGAGAGGGCTTGAGGAGGTGGACTACGAGCTCAGGAAGGGGAACTGGGGGCCAGGGGTGCTAGCAGTAAACCATGGGGCTGAAGGGGACAGAGAACTGACTGCCCACCAGGGAAGGCAGCGCCACTATCTCAGTGCATGTACGAGGCCCTTTACTCATCTGTAGTAATAGGCTTTTATTTCTAAAGCCAGGTTGGCAAGTACTTTTATTTTCTGCAACAGCTCCTTCTGAAAGGGCATGGGAGCCAGCTGTGTACAGCAGCGTGCAGCTGTATGACAGAGCATTTCAAACAGGAAACAGGTAACAATAACCGAACTGTTTGCTCTTTCTCCTCCTATTCAACAGTGCTACTGATATATATACTTTTTTTAATTGGGATGAAAAGAGCCAGTCAGGAAGACAGAGGTACAAGCTTGGAAAGCACCCTGCATTCTTCTTCAGCCACCGTCCCCACCTCAGTCACACACACGGGCAGCAGAGCAGCAGCCCTTGGATGCACTGTGGTGAAAGATACCTCACTGTGCAAAGTTGCTCAATCCACAGCACTTCCAGGCCAGTCCTCCCCAGCTCCAAACAGTGAGTAATTTGAGACAAAATGTTCCCCAAGCAGGTCACTATGTGCACAGTTCCTCCTCCTCCCAGGGCAAGGTGTTTTCACACACCAACCACACCATACTCCATTTCACTCGAGCCCAGCTTTGTCCTCCATAGGCTGTTTTTGCTGGGTCACACCTGCCATTGATTTCCTCAGATAACAGCTGCTGCTTCATGTTCTGCTGTGCACACACCTCAGCAAAAAGGCACAGAAAAATACTCAAAGGCAACTGAAGCTCAGGATGGCACAATGACAGCCATAGAAGCTGGACAGCAGATGTGCCACCACCGAGCTGGGCAAGAGATCCTCTCCACACTCCCAACCCCAACTGTTTCTCATGGAGGCATTCCTTATCACTGGCCTGGAGACTTGGTTCAGCTGCAAGAGTTTGATTGAAGGCATAAACATGGCCCATCTGCACTGTGCAATTCTACAAGGTAGGATGTAACAGCACAGGGGAACCTCACCTGGTGACATTCTCATGGGCCAGCATGAGCTTTCCTCAGTGGCTGGGATCTAACCTATGCCCTATTGTCCAAGCTAGGAAAGAGCTGGTACTCAGTAGCATTCAGATGTACAGTGGCACTTAATGGCACATGGCCACTGCTATGCATACCCAAGGCCAGATCACCTCTGGAAGTCACTTGAAAACAGAAGTTGAAAACAAAAACATCTCATAAGACTCACCCCGACAAGAGCCAAGCTTTACAAGAGCCATGGGGACCCACTTCGCCAGCACCTTGCAGGACTGACCCTTTCCAAGTTATGGAGCCCACTATGGATTTTAGTCCTGGAGGACACCTGCCCTTGCAGCCCCACAATGGGACACAGCTTGGAGGACAGACATCCCCTCAGGTTGGAGGGTTGGAAAAGTTGCTTCTCTTTAGGAGTAGTGAGGCATTGGCACAGCTGCCCAGGGAGGTGATGGAGTCACCACTCCTGGAGGTGTTAAGAACTACAGAGATGTGGCACTGAGGTACAGTCAGTGAGCATGGTGAGGATGGGTTGGAGTTGGACTAGGTGATCTTAATGGTTTTTTCTAACCTTAATGATTCTATGCTATTACCCCTCTCTCATAATGAAGGGCAGCAGCACTCCCTGTGTACCTGCAAGTCAGGAACCTGTGCCTGGAGGCATCCGGAGGCTCCTTCGGTCCCTCCACACACACACAGCCCCTCCAGCATCCACTCAGCAGCTGGGCTTCTCCTTTCACACTCTGCAGATTTAATTACGTTATCAGAACAACAGTCATCAGGATCTGGAGTGCCAGAATTCACATTAGCAATTGATATCAACAACAACAACAAAAAAAAAGCACAGCATGCCCACACCAGCATAGACGTGGGCTGCTCCCCTCAGTCTATGTGCAGTTATTTATAGCTGCCCACCTCCCAGGAGGAGCTCTTTTTGCTTCTTCTCCCTCCCACCTCCAGAGCCCCCCCCTTCCCCACCCCCACCAAGGAAAGCTTGCTGCCTCCCTAGCACAGCACAGCACCCAGATTTGAGCAGGGTGAGTTATACCTCCTTCCACTCACTTAAAGAGCGTGCCACAGACAATGCAGCTGCAGGGAGACTCCCACCCCCCTCCCTCCCCAAAAGGGGAAATACAAACTTTAAAGTATTTCTAAGACTTTGCCTCAGAACCAGATGTTGCAGGAACAACACACATATCTCCGTGCTCCCTATGGATGGGGATGGATGCACAGGCTGCACCCAGCATGACTGAACGCAGGAAATATTCCTGTTTTGATAGCACTGCAGAGAAGCAACTACCTGACAGCAGGAGGGCAGATAGCTGTGCCTGCACACCAGAACCACCTCTCGTTTGCCCTTCCCTTAAGGAGCACCATCCCAAAGCAGCCTGATTCCAGCAGGGCCCTTTGCCTCGCAAGAACTAAGCAATAAAAGGCATAATACAGGTGCAAAAAGATCCGTGGGCTCCTCTCCTCCCCCCAAGCAGCAGCTGGTGCACGCAGCTCGTGTCTTCCTCCTCCCAACCCCAACTCCTGCTGAAGCCAAACAGCTGCGGGACAGCAGGAGCTGGGGCAGAGCTCAGCTCTTCCAAACCCACCGAGGTTTTGGTGCCCACACAGCTCCCTCCATCCATGCAGGCTCAGGATCCAACCGTGCACAGCACTTTGCATATCTACAGTTCCCACCGACCCTGAAAAAACAGAAATACTGGAGCATCGACTTTAGTGGGCCATATTGGTGGCAGGTGAACTAGACGATCTTAGAGGTCTTTTCCAACTTTAATGAGTCTACAACAAATGCAATGAAAGCAACAGCACCAGCTGTACGTCACAAGAACAACCCCAACCGCCCCCCCCTTCCGCTACAGGGGGAGGAGGAGGCTCAAGTTTACAACTCTAGCACATTTTATTTCGTGGAAATCCTTAAAGACAACAATCCTAGTCACGATTGTCACATTGTACAGCACATACCAATACAGTTGCAAACAGAACTCCACGCAAAACTAAGCGCTAACAACAGCTGAAGTCGCTCTCCCTGCGATTGTCGGACCTAGGCTAACAGCACAACGCTAACACTGAAGGAAGAAAATAGTTCACTATAAAACAGTGATAGAATGTTTTTATAAAATATACTCCATTCCAATAGCTTTTTCTACATACTGTATACTATAAAACTCTCCCACAAAAAAATTAATGTCTTTAAATATACATATTTAATCTGAACTGCACCAAAGATTAAAAACAATTAAAAATATCAATGACTTTTTTTTGTGAGTTTTTTTTGTTTGCTTGTTGTTTTTTTTTTTTTTAAACATCAACTTCACAGTATTTGTTTGCAGTAGAAGACAAATCCAGTGTTTAAAATGCAGCGCAGCGCCATCCCCTACTGAGACGGCGACTGCCCCACAGTGACAGAGCTCCTGCAAAGACCAGCCCAGTGTGCAATGGTTGGAGCACTTCTCTGTAGAGCCACGAACCCCTTGGAAAACACGCTCAGAGCTATTGCAGCTTGAAGTCAGAGACACAGAGACAGAGAGAGAGAGCCAAAAAAAAGTCACCTTAAGAACAAAAATAAGTGCAAACATCTTTACTTTAGAAATTCAAGCTATGACGAGTGGGAACACAAATACCAGACTATGAGAACAGCGTGTTTGTGAAGGAGGAAAGAATGAGAAAGTCTTTTTTTTTCTTTTTCCTTTTTTTCCTTTTAAAAAACTTTTGTCCTGTATTCACTGCAGTACAGAGTATGCTCACAGCATCAGTTTAATGAGTTATTCCTATGCTAACGTCAGACACAAACTCGGTTCAACCTCTCCCTGCTCCACACACCGAGGGATGTCTTACGGCACATCCTCTTTTATGCTCTTAGGAAAAATAACCAACAAAAAAAAAGAAAACCCAACGAACCAAAGACTGAAAGGCAAAAAGCATAACAAGGATGCAAAATTAAGATCTCCAGCTCCAGTAATGCTGACTCTACATTAACTCTTCACATGTTGTTCAACATGCAGAACCGCCGTTATAAAATGTAAAGTAACTAGCTTTGAAATAGATTAACAGGAACAATTCCACTTCAAAAAAAAAAAGCTAATAAATACTATATCAAGTATCTTCAGGAGAAAAAAATAACTTAATTTTAGTAGAAAGAAAAAAAAATAACTTAATTTTAGTAGATTTTGTTCAGTGCTATTTCCAATCACAGCAACAAAAGGAGAAATAGAACAGAAACTGATTAAGTAGAATAAGACCACAGTACCAAAGACACTTAAGCTCAAGATAAAGAACTCTCCCACGACTTCCATATGTAACAGGTTCAGCAAAAATATTTTACAGTTGAGAAATCAGACTGAAAACAAAACCCCAAACTATAAATAGAAGCAAAAATTTCACATTACATGTACATTCATAGCTTAAGAGATGAATGGGAGGAGGCTGCAACAAGTATATCTCAATTCTTTAAGAGGAAGTACTTAGTTATAAAAAAATAATAAAAACCAATCCCGTATTACTCATGTAGGTAGTGCTCAGGTTCTGGACCAGAGGGGGAAGGCCTTAGGCAATTCTTTATAAGGTGAAATACAGTATTTTAAGCACAACGTTAAGGGAAAAGGAAAGGAATCAAACTCAGTGCTTCACGTTCATTTAAAAATAAACTTATGTGTTTCACAGAACAGTTCCAGGAGTGTCAGGAAAACTGGTGAAGAGCAGTCATGGAGAACAGCAGTCGGAACCCTCAGATGTCACTGCTGTGCCTCAGCCCCACGCGCACATACCTCGAATGGAGAACTCGATGGGGTGGGAACCATCTGACATAAAGGATGCTCTCCCAGGCGAGGCACTGAGTTATGAATTTGGAGTAATGCTGGTTGTGGTTACAGGCAGCCTCAGCTTACAGGAATTTAAAAGAATAATAGTAAAAATAAAACCCCAAATCCAAAAACCTCCCCTGGAAAGGCGGTGAGTGGCTGGGTGGGAGGGAGAGCTGGGTGGGATGGAGGGGAGAGCTGAGCCGTGCCTCCCTCCAGCAGTTTCCCTTCATTCTGCCCTCAGGGATTGCACGGATCTGGGCCCAGAGGGATCACCAACTTCATGAAAAACAAAAAAATAAATTAAATCCTGAGCTGCTGATCTGAGTAAGGCAGCAGGGCATCTCCTGCCTTCTGGAGCAGCACCAGTCCAAAGCGGTTCCCAGCACATCAGTCCCTGCGTGGGGATAAAAGCAGCCAGGGACAGCATGGATCTGTGCCCATTGGGGCCACCGGGCAGCTCCGCAGGTAAGGAAGATGGGTAGGAAGGAAACAAAATCAGGCCTGAAGGCAAACCTTCACATTCAATAGTGGAGCTACTCCAAAATAATGACAAGAATTTACGAAGTGAGCAGTACCAAAGGTGTACCCAGGAATTCTCACCCCACCCCTTTACTCTCTGGGCCTGTTACAGTTTCCTGCAGCACCATAAGGCCGCTGCCAGCTACTCAAAGAGAGAGCACTACAGAGAACTTCCTCTGCACTGAAATGTTTGGAGAGGTGAGCGATGCTATCAGTACATCTCTGGGCAACGTGCAGATGGATCAGGGGAGCTTAACAGGATCCAAGCATTTCTCCAGAATCAACAATCAATCCTTCTTCCAACTTAAAATAAAAGTTAATAAATAAATAGAACCTCCCCGACCACAAAGCGAGTGCTTCCAGCATGAGAACAGCCGCCAAATCACTGCAGAACTACTGGGGTTGTTTCACATTAACAGCGGAACGCGGGAAGATCTGATGGGCAGAGAGGTGAGAGGGGCAGGGCTGGGGAAATGGGGGGCAGGATTGTATTGAAAGGCCTCTGGAGTGTGTACCTCTGCATCTTTTAAACATCAAATACCTGAAAAGTGAATATCACTAAAATAAAAGGGGGGAAAAAAAAAGTGGGAGGGGGGGAGAAAAAAAAATTCAAATGCTGCCTTTTTTTCCCTGCTTTAAGAGGGCGGGGGGGGGGAAAATAAGAAGAATCCCACGTCTCAAACAACCAAAGACTTGACAAGGCCACAATGGAACTTGCGGATGTGTCTGTACAGATCCCCCGACTGCGTGAAGCGTCTCTCGCACCACTTGCAGCCGTGGGGCTTCTCGCGGGTGTGCACGACCGCGTGGCGGCTCAGGTTGTGCGAGTACTGGAAGCTCTTCCCGCACTGCCCGCAGGTGTAGGGCTTCTCGCCCGAGTGCGTCCGCTCGTGTCGCTTCAGGGTGTACATGCAGGAAAAAGTCTTCCCGCAGAGGGTGCAGGTGGGCACCGCGCCGTCGGGGGAGAGGCGGCTCCTCGCGCCATCCTTGTCGCGGAAGTGGGAGCTGAGGTGCAGCTGCAGGACGTGCGGGCTGGGGAACACCTTGCTGCACAGCGGGCAGATGCAGATGTGCCCTGGGGGCACCAGCACGCCCGCAGAGATGTCCGCGGGGTCCATGTCGTCCTCGCTCTCCTCTCGCTCTTGGTCTAGGTCCTCCTCCCGGCCGTGAGAGCTGCCATTCCCCGCGAACATGTGTCCTAACCCTGTCACCAGGCTCTTGGCCGAGTTCCCAAAATGCTGACTCTCCGGACTGCCGGCTTCGCCGTCCTCCCGCTCTGACAGCGACTCTTGTTCATCCTTCACCAGCGGCTCGGTGCCCTGCTGCTGGCTGTCGGAAGCCAGCTGTCCGAAGGCATAGGAGGGCTGCGAGGAATCTCTCCCCAGCACGGGCTTGAAAGACAAATCCAGCGCGCAGTCGGCCTCGCTCGACACCGGGGGACGGCTGGCGGACCTCTGGGACAAAGGTCCCGCACAACTATTGACATTCGCCTTTGTTTTTCCAGCTGCCACCGCGCAGGGCTCTGCCTCGGCCGGGCTGAGGCTGGGGGGGCCGCAGGGCCAGGTGGGGTGGCAGCCCACCTTCTCCTTGCCCACGGCCCGCTCGTATTCCGACCTCGCTTTGCCCCCCGGCTCAAACTCATCGAGGAAACGCTCCGCTTTGTCCGGCACAGCCGCCTCATCGCCCGGCTTCTCCTCCGAGCCCGATTCTTTATCTTTCAACTTGCCCTTGCAGACTTTCACAATGTCATACATGTGGAGGTAGCTGGCGGCGGCCAGCACATCTTCCACCGGGAGGCTGTGGAACTCCAGCTTCCCCTCGTACATGAATTCGAGCAGCAGGCTGAAGGCAGGGGCCGTGACAATGTCACTGTTCAGATGCACAATATCCCTTTTGTCTAACTGGTCCCTGTAGAAAAGATGGAAGTACATGCTGCAAGAGGCGAGGACGGCTCTGTGCGCTCGGAACTGAGCTTCTCCAACCAACACAGTACAGTCACACAGGAAGCCCTGGTGACGCTGCTGACTCAGACACTGCAGCAACTGGCGGCTATGGTCTGGAAACTCCATTCTTCCTTCATAACCTGTTCAAAACAGGAAAAACTTGAATGCTACTGTAAACTAAAGCCTCCTAGCAGCTGGAGCAAACAGATCGGCTTTGGGGTAACGCAAGGCAAAAGGAGAGGCGCGGAGAGATAGCGTTTGCTGCTAATTGGGTGTAATGGTTTTATTAATGAGGGGAGCTGGAAGGGGGGTGGGGGGGGGAGAAGGGGGGGGAAAAAGAAAGAGAGAGAAAAAAAGGGAAAAAACAGCACAACAGCTCCTCATCCCCTCGCACCTGTTCCAAACAGGAAAAACTTGATTGGAAGTAAACAAAAGCACCAAGAGCAGCAGCCCCTCCACCTTTGTTTCTTTCGCTTAATAAAATTAAGAGGAAAACACCGGGAGAACAAATGAAAAAAAAATAAAACAACAACCAAGAACCACCACCAAACTCCGCAGCTCCTCCCGGCCGCCCATCTCGGGGCATCCCCCGGCACGGCCCATCCCCGTCCCGCACGCAGCCCCCGTTTAAACTTTCTCCCCCGTCGTTATGCACCGATCCACAACACAACCCGCGGGCGGCGCTGGGGACGGGGCGGTATCCCCGCTATGGGAAGGGGGGGGGGGTGGGGAGGGGGGGGGCAGCGCGGGGTGGGCAGAGCGGCGGCACCCGCCGAGCTCCGCGTGCAGGAAATAAGAGGAAAAAAAATAAGAAAAAAATAAATTAAAAAAAAAAAAAAGAAAGAAAAAGTTTCCCTCGAAGTTATTAAAAAGCCGAGGGGGGAAAAGCGGCGGGAGGAGGGCAGGGCCGGGTGCGGTGCCCGCCGGGCTCTTACCTTCCCGGGGCGCGGAGCCGGAGCCGTGCGGGAGGAGCGCGGAGCGGTGCGGGTGCGAGCGCGGCGCGGCGGGAGGGAGGCAGGCGGGCGGGCGGAGGGAAGGAGGAGTGCTCGGTTTGCTAATTACACCGCAAGCTGGAGAGTCAGCTGCTCTGACTTCACTGCGATGGAAATGCTACCTCCAGCTGTGCGCCTTTTAATGCCATATGTTACTCCAAATCTCGCTACCAGCCAACCACAGCTTGCTGCCTTTTAAAGTTCCAGCAGCCCCATTTATAGCCCGCGATTAAATCCCACAAACTTGCCCCGAGCCCGCCCCCAGGACCCCCCCCCGCCTCCCCTCCAGCCGCAAAGCTCGTTCCCCGCACCACCGCGGTGACCTTCGCCGGAGCGAGCGAGGGAGGGGGGGGGGCACCGCGGAGCCGCTTTTCGGCCGCCCCTCCTCTCCCGGCTCCGCTCTCCGCAACTTTGCGGGGCTCTCTCTGTCTCTCTCCCGGGGGCCGCGGGGCTCGGCCGCTCCGTACTCACCGGCGGGCGGCGGCGGGGCTGTGCGGCCGCATGTGCGCGGTGCGCGGCGCTCCGCGGGCGCGGCGCGGGGCCGGCGGGGCTGCGGAGCAGGTTGTTCGCCGGCCGCTCTCGCGATACTTTCCCTCCGAGCCGCGGGTGTGAGTGAGTGAGTGAGTGCGTGTGTGCGAGCGTGTCTGTCTGTGTGTGTGTCTCTGTGTGTGTGTGTGTGTGTGCGTCCCCGGCTGGTGCACACAATAGCCCCCGCCGGCCCGGCCAGCCCCGGCGGCCGGTGCGTGCTGCCGGCTGCTCCCTCCTCCTGCTCTTTCTCCTCCTCCTCCTCCTCCTCCTCCTTTCCTCCCCGCCCGGCCGTTGCGTTGGCCGTCCCGCTCCCAACTCCGGCGCAGCCCCGCGGAAGGAGCGCTCCCCGGTGTGTGTTTTCCAACGCACAGTGCTGGCGTTGGCACCTCCATACATCACGTTTATCAACGGGCATATTTGTTACTAATTTAATCCAGCTCGTTGCTCTTTTATCCTCAGGCTCTGCGTCGCAGCAGTCGGTGACTATTTTGCCACTTTTCCCTTGCAGACCTCAACCATTGCATTGGGTTGGCAGTGAGTGCCAGCCTATTTGGAGCGCCTTTAGTGACAGCGTCATCCCAAAGCTCTGCATAATGGGATGCCGTTATCCACAGGGCTCCAACTGGGAAACCCAGCCCAGAACGGGGAGGTGCCCACTCCAGTGGGCCAACTGAAGGTGCTGGGGCCACATCCGTCGCAGTTTGGCACAACCGAGGGCTTTAAAAAAGAACGGAGGGTTTAATTTCCTGCTTGGATGCTATAAGCTAGGACTCGTAGCTTCACAGAATATCCCGAGTTCTTAGAGACCCACAGGGATCATCGAGCTCAACCCCATCGAGCTCCACACAACATCACCAAATGTCTGAGAGCGGCGTCCCAGCGCTCCCAGAGCTCCAGCACTGGGGCTGTGCCCACTGCCCTGGGCAGGCTGTTCCATGCCCACCGCCCTCTGGGGCAGAACCTTTCCCTAACCCCCACCCGGCCCTCCCCTGACACAGCTCCATGCCGTTCCCTCAGGCCCTGCCGCTGCCAGCGCTGCCCTTCCGCTCCCTGTGAGGAGCTGCAGGCGCCATCAGGCCTCCCCTCATCCCCCTCTGCTCTGGGCTGAACAAACCAAGTAATTGGCTGCAATTTAACAGCACTTTATTTTTAGTAAACTCATTCCAATTTCACAGTAAACCTCTGGTCAGTACCCAGGTTGAAATGCCATGCCATACACCCGTGCCTGTTCCTTCTTAGCACCTGCTCTGCACGATGCTGGCTTGCTTTCCAGAACCTCCCAAGCCGTGCGCTCGCCTTCACGCCGGGCAGCAGCAGACACACAATGCAGGTGTTGTACCGATTTACCTGTGCCTGTATAAAATACTGGTAGTACAACTTGCTAGTGTAAACAGGCCCAGAGCGATTACTCGAGGCAAGGCAACAGGAAGAACTGCCCCAGAAGCTTTATTCTGTGAGCTGCTCCATTCTGAAGGCCCTTGTGAAAGCACGAAGTCACAAGCAAGCCATCTGCTTCCAGCCCCAGCCCCAGGCTGGGGACCCCATACGAAAACAGGCTCCATTTCCAGCCTTACCCCGAGGGGGAGGAGCTGCCTGGCCCTCATATCCTATAGGGAACACTGGGACCAGGGCCCAAGCTGGGGGACATCGCCACCATCCCATTGCCAGATGTGGGGATGGCTGCATGGCACGGGGACTGATGGAGAATGCTGGGAGCTGACGTATTGGTCACCCTTTGTGCCACGTGCATTCCTGGGCTCCGCTAAAACCCTTCTGCAGTTTCAGGGCAGAGTGGAAACTTGGCCGTAATGGCAGGGCTTTCCTTTGCCAGCCCCAGTCCCTGTTCCGCATGCTGCCAAAGCCCACAGAAATTAGTAGAAAACCAACTGGATTGGGTCCATGGAGCCCGAGGACTCGCTTCCATTCCTTCCCCTTTGATCCCAGGAGAGAGCATGTTTACCCAGTGGGGCCTCTCCGTCCCTCTTCGTTGGCCAAATGCAGAAGTGGTAGCAACAGGTTTTTCACGCGGTTTAATCGTTTTCTTTCTCACCTCATTGGGTAGCAGCCTCTTTGTGTTTGTTTCTACGTGATTTCCGTGCTTTTATGTGATTTTTTTCTCTTCACTACGGCACCTCCTTTGTGGGAGTCTAGTCACATTTCAGAGGGAGAGGCAGGAACTGTGTAACACTGCAGGCAGTGGAGATGTTTCAGATCTATTGGTCATAGCAAGGTTGATTTGCAGCAGTTCTTCCCAGCTTTTCCAAATGTTGACTTATCCCATGCAGACATCTGCATGCATTAGGAGAATCAAATGCTTCATCTCGTCATCTGAAATAGCCCCATGCTGTTAAGAGAAGGAGATGCCACTGGCATCCACGGATCTTCCACACTTTATAATCTGTTCCAGCACTTACCTGCAGTCAGAACCAAGGTCAGCTTTTAGGGGTTGCCTGGTTTACATCCAAGCCATAGACAAGTGGGGTGAACTTTCCAAAGGTCCTGTCCTAGCACATCCTGTGGGACTCAAGGAAGCATTAACATGCACTATTGCCATCCCAGACATTAATCTGAGTATATACTGCAGACATCCTCCTGAGCAGTGTGTTTATGTATGTCCTATTAGCTTTATGGCTGTCCTGCTGATTCGTCCCTGATAACAAGACCCGTGTGCGCTGGACTGTTGGTGAGCCTGTATTGCAGTGCCTTATGTCTCCGCTGTCAAACCATTCTACAGAATGCATAGACTCCTGTTAGCCTCAAGCTGCATATATAAATTGCATATTAACTCGTATTTTCTGTAACATCAATAAGGACAGGCTGATCTAGGAACAAGCATTAGAGGTGCAATGGGCTCTGCAGGCTCTGAGCCACCAGGCACTTCCCACTGCACCTGCACTGCATCTCCAGCAGCAGCAGCTGGGAGAAAGCTTCTTCCTCTTCGTTATTCATCCTTCACAGTTTCACTCTGCCTGCCAAACCCTCAACTTCTGCTTGGTCATGTTACAGTCTGCTGTGTTTTGGATTTCTAGAAAGGGTAAGCGAAGGTACATTTTCGGCCTGTAAAAATCTGTTGGTGTTCTTTTCACGTATAGGGTTTGTACAGGTTGAGGAAATATGTGTGGTATTGATAAGGCACGGTCTCCTCTTTGGGAGGTTTTTCCCCTTTTGTCCTTGCTAATCACCCTGGCACCATATTTCAATGTTGCTCTGGTTTGCTTGCTTACATTCAGAATCTAATATACATTTACTTTGGAATTATCTAATACAATTAAGCAACTTGCTTCCTTTTTGATATTTGCTTTATTTATTTATCCATCCATCAATCCCCAGGAAGCAAAACCAGGAGCCCATGTTATAAATTAACAGGTGGATGGAAGTTTGTAGCAGGATATATAGAGGGTGACAATGGGAGGCTGTAAATAACGGCAGATTGTAAGAGACAAAATTGGTGTCTGCTTTGGGACCAGGCATAAAATTTACCAGGCCCAGGCAAAACTCTTTAAATCAGCATCTGATGTGTTCTCAGCACTGTAGGGTCCACTGTGGAGTTACAAATATTGTGCTAAAGGAGAAGTTCTTAACTGGTGTTGCTCTATTTGTAGGCAAACAGTGCTCTTTGTTAACAATGCACTTTATTTTAGTAACTCTCAGAAGAAAGCAGAGCTAAATATTGCAGACGTGTTTTGCTATGTTGGAACTGGGAAATCTCACAGTGGAAACACTTGCTAAGCAAAAATATAACCTAGAGTAAAAGGCCCAGTACAAGTGGTGTTTGGGTGCCAGTTGAGCACTTGGAAAGTGCTTTGTCCCAAGGTAAATCAACCTCACCTCCAACTGTTACCCTGAGCTTTGTGAGGCAGAGGGTTGGTGTACCCATCTCACTGCCTGCAAAAGGTCTCTTAAGTGAGATGAGTTGTAGGTTGTTGGGTTGGCCAACTATATTAGAATGAGCACTGTGATCATGGTTTGATATATCTGCCATCTCAGGTGTGAAAGGACTCCATCTTTTCCCAAATGCATGGCATATAATTTTACTCTTCTCTTGATTTTTGCTGTTCTGTGGCAGTTTTGTATCATAGAATCACCAAGGTTGGAAAAGACCCACAGGATCACCCAGTCCAACCATATCAACCATCATCCATATCAACCATATAATCAAACCAGGCTGAGCAAATATAAACAAGTGTAAGCATCCCAGATACAAGTTAAAACAAACAAACAACAAACACACATACGTCTCACTTATCTCCTTTTCACATCCTAAATCCTTCACTCATGCCCTACACAGCTCACACCATGCTTACTACAACCTCTTGGTTGTCCTTATTGATGCCCATTTCTGCCCTCTCTAAGCCATGCAGATGGCTGCAGGAATCACCTCTATTTCTTTATCCTTTCTTTATTCAAGTTCTGATTCACAACCAAGCTCCTTCCTCCCACCTTCAAGACCTTCTGCATGTGGAGTGCTTACAGTGGGATCATCTCCTAGCCCCTTCCCCACTCACCCCAGGCATTCTCTCATACCCTTGTTTCATTTTTATGCTATCCAGTGGGGTGTCCCTTGCTCAAGAATCCATGCTTCTTCACTATTTTGTCTCTAAATACGTCAACTTCCAGTTTTATAATGTAATAGGCTTCTTCTGCATGGGCATCTCCTCCCACTGTGTCAGCCTACCTTTGCTCTCATTCTCCCTGATCTGATCAGAGGAGATGGGATGAGGATTTGAGAAGAAATAGCACTGGACAGGATTTTGGGGGGGAGTGGGAGCTGTGTGCAGAAAGAAGCTGGGTTCACTGTGTTCCCAACCTCTGCTCAACTCCTCTGTGAGCCTGGGTCCAGACTGGGCTGCGAATGGAGAACTGGGGGCTGCAAACGGGGAGAGCAAGGCTGACCATTTTCCTAGTCGAAAAGAGCTGCTGTTGTCTTATAGCAGCCATCCCACTGGTCGCTCTAGTTCCTTCTAATGTATTCCAGGTGGAGGGAAAGTCCAGAGAATGTAATGTAAGAAATGCAAATAAAAATATCTTTCTAGACTTCCTTCTCTTATGTGCTGTCTGCCAAATCCTTCACTCCCCTCCTTTACTGTTTTGCCTATGGATGTTTTACGCTTTTATCTTGCTGTTCTGGTAAAAGAAGAAATACTTGCTGTGAGTTTACATAACTTGCTTTTTACTGCTCTGGAAATGAATGTGGAACTTTGGTCTTAATTAGACTCTCAGTGTAGGTCCTGTTCTAATGAATTGCTGAGATATGTGAATAGCATTAAGAAGGTGGTTGCTGAGTTCAGTGGATGTTGGCCACTGTTGCTGGTTGCAGGGCTGGGTCTGTGGGGACATGAGTGCAATATAGGATGGTGGAGATGTTAGCAGAGAGTTAGAGAAGCTGTGGGTGCCCCATCCCTGGAGGTGGCCAAGGCCAGGCTGGATAGGGCCCTGGGCAGCCTGAGCTGGTGGAGGCACCCAGCCCACATGCGGGGGTTGGAGCTGGGTGGGCTTTATGGTCCCTTCCAACCCAACCCATTCTGTGATTCTGTGATTAGGAGCTGGACTCAGTGATCCCTATGGGTCTCTTTCAACTCAAGATATTCTATGATTTTATGATGGTCGTTTGCAGAAAATGAAAAGCAGACTGTACTAAAAGTAAAACTGAAATCCCAACGATCTCTGTCTGCCTCCTGACCAGGAGGTCGGATTGCTGATTTAACTCGTCTCTACAGGTAAGGCAGACAAACGTGGAGAGATTTATACAGAGGAGAGATGGCAAAGGAATCACAAGTTAAATGGTGTTTGAAGTGATGCGAAAATGTGGGTAAATAGGGAAAACCTGGCAGAACAGCAGAAGGACAAAAATGGTGAAGTTCTCAAGGGAGGCCGATGAAAAGTGTATTTTACATCCTGGAAAAATAAGATGGGTGAAGGCTAAACCCCACAATCCCTTACTCACGCAAGGAATCCTGTTGACTGAAATACTTGTGTGGAAGTATTTCTGTGGGTAAGGATTTGTTGGACCACCTCCAGGCTCAGGCTGAGGCCGATGTGTTCGCAGGGACTTCCGCGTGCCACCTCAGCAGTCGCAGGGTGGGTTTTGCCAAATAAACCAAGAGCCCCTCAGCTCAGCGTGAGGGGACGTGGGGCGGCGGGACGGCGACGCCGGGAGCGGGGCCTGCAGTCACCAACACAGCCCCTCTGCCCGGGGACACCGCTGCCAGCACAAACTTGCACAAGTCGGTTTGGCGGCTGGCCTAGAACAACACGGGGCTGTTTTTTCCCTTTTGTGCCTGACTCTCTTAAGCTGGAACAATGTGAGAGTTTTTAGTTTTGTACGCGGGAGGAAGAAGGAATACAACCTTTTTTTTTTTTTTTTTTTCTTTTTTTTTTCTTTTAAGTTATTTTTTTTCTCTGCTGTACTCATTTCTGTGCGTGGTCTGGTACAAAGCCAGGTCAGCACATATTTTATCCCGGCGACAAGTGTACGTGCAAAGGGCACAAGAGGCAGCTGTGGTCGAGCAGGGCACCTGTAACAGCCACGGACACCAGAGCAAATCCACGGGGTGTGACCCAAACTTTTATTTTTCTGCAACGGGCTGTTGAAAGGCTACAGCAGCCCTTCTGAGAGAGCAACCAGTGGGCCCGCAGGATGAAGCTTTCAGGTGCTTGATTGATAAATGCGATAAAAAGTCCCACTCGCTCTTAGCACCAGTGACTGAGGGAGCCAAACTGCAAATCCTGCACTCATCCAGGGGTTGCATGGATGTGGGTCTGGCCATACACAGCAATTCCTACACCCTAATGCAGCTGGCAGAGTCACCCTGCTGCTGACAGCCCTGGAGCACCAGCACTGGGGTAGCCCAGTCCTTCCCCAAGGAAGCCAGGGGAGGAATTGCTCCTCAGCAGCAGCCGGCACCTGACGTCCCTCCAGCACTTTGCAGGAGGAGCCGTGGGTGCATGAGGCCCTGATGTGCTGGGAGCCCCTCCTGTGCCTAGTGCCAGGCAGGTGCTGCCTAGCCCAGGACCTAAAGGGTTAATTTCCAAGTGGCTTCTTAGAGCAGATGTTCCCATGTGTATCCCCTCCTTCCCTCTTCTGACACATTTCCTACACAAACAGCAGATTGCATTGCTGCTGTCCTTTTGATCTGCGGGAGGGGGAGGAAAATCCCACACAAATGATATTAGTTCTCTGCTCAGGCAGCCTGGTGACGGCGCACACAGCCGTGTGCCTCCCTCCTGCCTCGTGCTACCCAGATGTCTCCTCTGGGACATCTCCTCTGGTCCTTGCACACCCCTGGAGCTGCTCTCCTTACAGCCTGTGAGGGAGTGGGGCAGTACAGCTGGGCAAATTGTGGCAAAATTGTTGTTACAAAGCGTTGCTTGCTGTCTGATCACTGAGAGAGTGCTCTCACACCTCCCTCTTTCCTCTGATACAAGAACAAGACCAGATCAGATAAACTTAGCAGGATGGCTTAAGGAGAGCATCGCTTATGGGACTGTAGTGAAGATGTGGATTCCCTTGGCACAATACCTTCTGGATGCCAAAACTGCATGGGGCATAAGGGCTGCTAGAAAGGATATGGTCAGTAAACTCATCGAAAGGCATTAAACACAAGGCATTGGTTTTGACTGGGAGAGCCACAGAGTGCTGGCAGCGCGAAGAGTGTTCTGGTGAAGTATCATGGTTTGACCACCCCATTTGTGCGCTCAGCCCTCCATTTCACTGCTGTTCTTTGCTAGAGAGAAAATACTAGACAATGTGTGCCTTTGTTCTGACCCAAGGTGGCCTTTTTTGTATTATTATCTCTAGATAAAGATAGGGAAGGAAGCTTGATGTCACTCAGCTCCAGGTGGGAGTGAGAGAAACCCTCTAGATGTATGGTGGAGATAATCATAGAATAATCCAAATTGGAAGGGACCCACAAAAGTCATCAGGTCTAAGGAGGTGGGTGAGGTAGTCACTGATTTTTCTTGTATCATCCTCATAATTTCTTCCTGTGACTTCACTGGTCTGAAAAAGGTCAGCAGCTCTGCCTAGAAGATCAAGCATCATCATTCCTTTGGGATGGCTTCGGGATGCTGAGAGCTGCCACATGAATGCGAGCACCTGGTTGTTATAAGGATAATGTTTTGAGGCAGAGATTGGAAAGGCTCGGACATGACATCTTGACCAGCCATAACAGCAAGGAGGGCAGTGACTGGTTGAAATGCTCTAAATAACAAATTATTTTAAACCAGAAACAATTCCAAAGACTCTCTGTGTATTTGCAGATGTTATTCATATAGAAGGAGAGTCACATGTCATCAAATAACCCAAGCACTGGCTTGGAGAGGAGCTGGTCCCTTGCAGCAGTCGTGCAAAAATTCACTTTGCAGTGACAGCAGCAAAGGGAAGAGCACGCCTGTCATGTTCCTGCAGGGAGAAGTGCAGGCTGGTTTTCCTTCGCAGTGTTCCAGCTGCAACAGCTTTTCCATGAGTTTTTGTGATGGTTCTTAGACAGCATTTCTCTGTCATTTTCTATTTTTCCATTATCTTTGGATTTACCAAATTTCTGAATTCACCTTGACTCCAGGGGAGAGAAGAAACCTGCCCAATTCTTCACGCTCCTCATTTACACTTTCTCACTATTTTTCTATTGTAACCCATCATGTGAACCCTTATTACAAAGTATGGGAGTAGAAAAGCTGGAGATTGCCATGCTTTCATTTCCCTGCAACTTTTCCCAAGCTGATGAAATGATGGCAAGTTGGAGACTGAAAACAAAAGCAGTGGGGAGAACGGGGACAAATGGATCCCTTCTAATCCTCACTTGGCATTTCCCCAGTATCTTTCACTTTATTTTGTTTAGCAGTAGCAACAATAGGAAACAGAAGTTTTTATCAAGTAACCAGATGTTCTTTGCAATGCTCTGAAAAGTGAATGTTTAGATTATTTGTGTGTTGGCCTTCATTGCTGTACAGTCTCAGGACTATTAAAAATAGGCTTTGTTTTCTGGAAGCAGAAAAGACACCAGAGTGCTTGAAGCAAATTAATTTCAAGTTCAGAAGAAATAAGGTGAAGGAAGGGGAACAGTAATGGGAGAAAAATGGAAAAAGTTAAAAATAAATGCTCTGGAGACAAGCGTGTTCAGGCAGACATCCTGGCAAGGGCAGTTGCAGCCCCCAGGAGCTGTTGTGGAAGACAGCTGGTGTGGAAGGTTGCTCACCCAGTTTGTGGGAAGATTCCACTGGCCATGTGGATGTACTTGCGTTTAGGTGTTATTCTGCCCAAGAGATCATGTTCTGTGATATCAGTAGAAGCTGAAAGCAATTTTTTGTGCGTTTCCCAAGGTAGGCCATATGCTTCATTCCCATCTTCTGCTCGACCCACTGTGTAGCCCAAGCTCTCCTCCCCAGCTGCTTTCACAGGTTGTCCCTAGCAGAGCTCTTGGTTCCAGTTGATTCAGGAGACCGTGGGATGCATCTCAGCTTTGACTTCTGGGTTAAGCTGTACCGCAGCACACATATGGCACAGCTGAGAAGCAGAAGGCAAGGTGGTGTTTTTCAGCTGGTAGGAAATGTTTCTTCCTAGATCTAAATTTTATCAATTTCACTGCATTACATATATTTAGAGATTGCACGTGTCCATATATTTCCAACCAATGAGCCTACAACCTTGCGGCAGCCCATAGGTTTAGTAGACTTGCACGCAGTAGACTCAAATTCTTTCCTTCTAACATCAAATCATTCATTCATTATTGTGTGATTTATTCAAAGGCTGTAGCATGGAAAGTAAGAAATGCTCGTTGTTGCCAATAATATAATCACGTGAGGCTTAATCCTGTAAACACATGAAGCAAAGTTACTTACATATCTAAGTCTTTGCTGAATGCAGCCATTTGAATGTAAACTCCTCAGCCTGAACATGCATCTGTACAGTATTTAATGCAAAGGGTTTGATCCAGCCTGGGGTCTTTGTGCTAAATATATAATAATTATTATAGTGAGTGTATTAATGATTTGTTTGTGCGCTGCTCTTACATCTAGTGCCAAATAATATAGAGATCGTGTATCTGGGAAGAATTTAGCCCTTAGTATTTTATATCTGTAATAATCCATGACTGAGTTGCTGGATTCCATCTCATTTGTATATGCCATATTTTTTTTCCTGAACATCTGTTTAAACCCACACTGGATAGCTGCCAGATTAGTGGAAAGGATATGATATAAAGAAGACTTTTGTTTCCTTCAAGCAAGGAGAAAAAATAAGTTACAAGTTGGTGCATATTGCCGAGAAGAAGCAACTTTTTCTCTCCAGAAGCAGATGTCCTGTAGCGTTTGAAAATGAAATGTTTTTGTGTCTTGCAGGCAAAGGTTCTGCATTTCAACAATATTGATTGTCGGTTCTTACAGGCTGTCAGCCTGCCGTGGTTAACCTACCAGTTGTTTGAGAGACAATCAAGAGCAATTAAGAATCACATTTCGCAGTTTCAAATGCATCCATATTGCCACTTTATTCAAAATCCTTTTTTTCGTGTTGGAAAGTACACTGGTGAGAGAGAGGGAGTTTTCCTTTTTCCCCCTGCCAACCATATTTTCATTGCTGGCCAAATTAAAAGAGATATATATTGCTCATAAACTTGCTGCAGTTTCTTGATTAAAATCTCACATGCAGCACTCCTTTCAACATCAATCTATAATAATAAGGAGTGAGCACATTGCATTTCATTTCTTTGTATTGTGCCTGAGATGCAAAGCAGCAGGGAAACATCATGGAAAGATTCAACTGCTGAACAGCCGCACAATGAGAAAAAGGCCGTTCTTTCCAAGGACAAAACTTAGTGATTTGAAATGGGGAAAAGAATAGGTAAATTAAAATCAAGAGGAGCCACGTGCTGAGCAACTGAGGTCACAGCGGTGCCAGCTGAGCAGTGGTTTTGCAGCTGATAGCAGCAAGGTAACGAAGTGCTGAGATCAACCTGTTGCACCAAGACAAGCAGCCCACATGGCATGAAGCATGGCGTGCTAGCACAACTCCAAGGCCAATGGTGGCTGGAAGGCTGTTGTCACCCCTCTGCCAAACACCTTGCAAGGCTCTGCTAGCTGCTGGCCTGTTGGAGGGACGTTGGGGACGCTGTGTTTAGGTGCTCTCTTAGCACGGATCAGTGGTGGGGATTGTCTTTTTTCCCAGGTAACTAGTGATAGGACAAGTGGTAACAGCTTTAAGTTGCACCCGGGGAGGTTCAGGTCACACACTAGGAAAAATTTCTTCTCAGAAAGCATAGCGTGGTATTGGCATGGGCTGCCCAGGGAGGTGGTGGAGTCACTGCTCCTGGAGGTGCCCAAGAATGGTGGAGATGTGGCACTGAGGGGCACAGTCAGTGGGCATGGTGGGAATGGGTTGGATTAGATGATCTTAGAGGTCTTGCCAACCTTAATGATTCTAAGTTTCTATGATTCTATGATGTGTTGCAGCATGCCGGGATCTGTGCATGCTGTGTTGTCACCTTGACTAGTAACTTCAGTCCAAATACCTAGGAACCATCTCAGCCTCATGAGCCAACATGGCTCAGAAGGACTTCAGGCAAGGACCAATGTTACGTGGAGTAACACAGGCAGGTTTTGCTGCTGGGATTATGCCCCTTGCAGAACACAGCATTCTGCATTATACACATGGAGGCTACTAAGTATAAAGCCCTAAGCAAAACCATATATATAAATCAGAGATTGCCATATTTCTATGAGAGCAACTAGCAGAAGATGTCAGCACATGCTCGACAATTAAGGGGCTCAGAAAGGCTCATAGGCTGTGATATTATCCATGGAAATCGTTTGATTCCTGCCTTGCTTTCCCTTCTATCCCATCACCATTTAAACAAGCAAGCAAACAAACATACAAAAGCAGCACAGAAGGATTAACAAAATGAAATCTTCATGATTCAGAATCTCAAGATATTATTTCAGAAATGATTGTTGCCAATTTTGGTCAGTGAGAGCATCACATGAAAAGTGCTGAAAATGGGGAATCACAAGAAAAAAAGGGAAATTATGCAGCTGAATAATATTGTGAAGCCATCTCCCACACGAAAATGTACACAGGTTCTGATACCAAAGTTGGTGCGAGCATAAAAGTGAAGAGTTTCACATTCAGTAAGACTTTGTCAACTCAAAACTTAGATGACAGGGATTTCTGTGCAGGACCCTTCTCTGAGCATCTTCACCTCTCCTCTGCGCAGAACACAACTTCGTGGTTTCACAATCACATTTTCCTATTTTTAAAACATGTTTTCTCTGCTTCTTGCTTTATGAGAAAGGCAGCGAAACTGTAAGAGAAACTGTCTTGACAGAGGAAACAGAAATGGGTTTACATGCGAGCGACTGAACAAAGTAAACACCGACGAAAATAGAAAGCAAGGTTTATTTTCTCTCTGATCTTTCATTTTGGTGATATTTGTGATTAAGGAGAACTTCCAACATTTCAGACAAAAGGAAGATTTTTAAGGAAGTGAAATAATGGAGAGTTCAGATGTTATCGTACAATGAAGCCGTATCTTCTTTTTACTGACAGCAGGATACAAACATTTCTTGTATTTAGAACTCTACTCTAAACCAGCAAGAATTCTCTATTTAAACGAACTGCAGGTCTTTGCATCACACTCAATAGCTCTGTCTCTTTGAAACCGATTCTTCCAGGATTAAGCATTCAAGAAAACAAAACGTCCTTTTGGCCCCTTCTCCTGTGTTTGACCTGAAAAGTTTTCATTGGAGTGACTTAAGCCGGAGAAAATGTCAACTGCCTCAAAAACATGAATGTGATTTATGGTCCCCAAATCTTGGTCCTGATACCAGAGATGAGAAATGTAAGCTTGCTTTGACAAAATGTCTTATGCTGATCTTGATCCAACTGTTGACACTGACATTAAGCAAACATACTAGGCTATAATTACATTTTACACTGATCCATAAAATATTCATGCAATAATAATGAATACATATATGCAATCATACAATATCATCACCATAAACTGTGGTCAAATACATATGATATTTGCAATGCTTATACTTTGTGCATATAAATACGTATTCATTAGAACTGAAACTAATTAGTGCACGGTCAATGACAGCTGAGAATATTAAGTACCACACCTGAATTATGCTTTCACAGGCAATTTTAAAATGACATTCATTTTCACGTTGTGGGTCAGTTTACTTCTCCAGCTATGACAATATTTCTTTGCGATGGAAAGGATAATGTTTATCCTAACTGTCATGAGAATGTCCGAGGGTTTCTGTGACTGGTAACCAAATTAGGGAGTTGAAAGTGTCTTTAACTATACCAATGATAGTCTATTTTCATATTTAAAATTGGCCTTTCCCACAGCTCATTCAAGTTTATGTTCTAGCCACATGTCCCGCAGATAAATAAACAGATGCTCTATATAAAGAGCTAGATCATATTCTGAATGAGTGAGGAACATATGTCATCATTAAGGGAAGCTTCAGTGCCAGTGCTGGCAGTAAGGTAAAGGAAAGAAAACAAGAACTTGAAATGGAGCAGCATAATCCCAAGGAAGTTGTCAGACCCAGGAGAGAGGTTATTTTCACTGGAACTGCCAAGAAAATATCCTTCAGCAGTTTTTTTTTTGCCGGAAACAAGAGAATAGCAAGAGAAACGTTTGATTTTTAATTAAAAGATGTCCTCTGTTGTTGGCAGGCTTTGGCTGCAACCAAAAAAATATGTGTTTTCAACGTGCCCAAATTGTAAGCGTTGTCTGAATAGGTCTTTTTGTGAGAGATTTTAAGCGCGCCGTTCTCCGATTAAAACGGTGACGGAATGACTAAAACTGACATTTCCCAGGAATGCTTTTCCTCGTTAAAAACCTAACTTTCAAGTAAGGAATCTTCCTAATTTATCTTTACACACACTACTGATGAAAAGTATAGCTGGTAGCAGATCTTTACTGTCCGAACAAAATTAGATTGGTGCCACTGGCAAACTTGCAGAGGGTACTCTCAGTCCCACTACCCATGACAAAGATGTTATACTCTTTAAGTTCTCTAAGCCAGGGTTTACGTCTTGGATGAAATCCGTAAGGATTAGGGCATCTGTGGGTGGGAAGGGAGAGAAGGCAGCAAGGAAAGGAAAAAGCCCGTTGCTTGCCTTTGGCATAACACAGTGAATTAAGGAAACGTGGGTGTCGGGCTGCAGAGCCCTCTGGCCGCGTGGTGCTTGGGAGAGGTGAGAAGTTCTGCATCTGTGGATCGTGCTCCAGCTCTGGAGGAGGCTGCTGAATTTAGCACGCCGCTGTTGGCTCCTGTTGCGTTGGTCAGTGGCAGTCTGCAACGGTTTGGCAGTACGTAGCTGGATCTGTGTGAGACTTGGCTGCCTGTGTGATGTTTTTATGTACTTAATTTGAGAAGTGAGCGCACGACAGAAATTTCTGATGGCCTGATGCAACTGAAAGTGTAAAGTGCTCAGTGTGCTTAAAGGGTCCCACGAAGCCCCAGATTCAGGTGTAGCCCTATCTGGAGGAAACACATGTCCTGCACTCCTGATGTGGAAGGGAAACTCAAGAAAGATGTGGGAAGGGTTTTTGGTACAGAACCATTCACACTGACAAGATTTGGGCTACTTCTTGCTGAAGGCTGTGCAATCACCCCTGTCAATGCATCCCAATCTCTGGAGAGTGAGGGAAGAGGGAGCATGGCCCAAAGCTTGAGCTGTTTTGTCTCAGAGACTCCATGGGCATGTTGGCCAGGCTGGCAGCTGAGCTCGTCCTTACGTCGCTACAGCTCTTGCATTCTGTGACAGTTTGTGGGAAACATCTGGCACAGCATCTGACTGACAGCTACAGAAAACTGAGAAATATCAAAGCAGCCACCAGGGATAACAAAATGCCATTTTAGGCATCTTAAGCCTCATTTTCTTCAAACAGCAACCAGAGCTAAGCCAAGGGTAATTTAGGCAAAGTCAGTGAGGGACAGGCTAAAAGACAGTATGAGTGTTGGTAAAAGCGTCACTGCCTTATGCTCAGAGCACTCAGCTGGACCATCCAGGTTCTCCTGTTTGTACCATCTCTGGTTTGCTGTGTGGCTCAGGGACAAGTCTTTTTTCTTTCCCCCACTTTCTCTCTCAAAACGAGGAAAGAGACAGCTTTGGTCACACTGATATCTGTCAGTGCAGTATAGACAAGTTAATCACAATTATGGAGCCATTCTACCTCAATTTATGACTGTGTGTAGCTTTTGGTGATAGTCCCATAGCCAAAGGGAAAATAGGACTGGGAGCTGGAAAGGGAAACTTCTCACAGTTCAGCCTAAATGCATATGCATGCGTTCAGGGCAGATTATGGGCCACTTGCTTGAACTTATTACTGACTATAGCAGATTCTCCACATAGAGTATCTACAGGAAGTCAGGCATTAAAAATATAGGTTCTAGAGGACCAGAATCATGTTTTAATATTTGGCTTTCCTTCATCCAACACCTGACTTCCTTGCTATCACAAACTAAAGCTAATAGTATGATGTGGAGGGAAATAGGTCTCTGTAGAGCTCAGGTGCAGGATCCAGGTAGTGAACAAGCTACCTCTTGTCAGCTGAGACGTGGTAGCTACATGGGTACTTGCTCCTACAAGCAATAACAATAGCTCCTTACAGCAAGCGTGTGCAATTTCAGCTCTGCTCTCCCCACCACGAGAAGTGCCATTCCCCTGCACTTGCAGCGTGCACATGGTTGTAACAGCTTGATTCAGCTGACAAGTGCTAGCTTGTCAAATCGCAGTAGCTCGATGAAATGTCTGAGCGCTAATAGTGAAACCTCACTGAAAAGACCTCCTTGAGGACACGTTCATTCTTAAGATGTGCTAATACTGGATGTGGTTGTACAGTGAAGAAGCTCTAGCAGGTAGCCCACAGCCTTCTCCCCAGGTCTACAGGAAGCTCTGCAGCTTCATAACCAGTGACTGCTGCTGCTATCCAAAGTTGTTGCTTAAAATACTCTCTGCTGTTGGAATACACCAGAACAGCTCTCCTCCCACATCCAGCCCCCATACAGAATGATCTAAATGTTAAAGCAGCGACAAAAAGAGTGTTTTTGGAAATAATTAGGTCAATTAAAATGTAACAAGGAGAGTGGTCTAGACACAGAGAGCATTTAAATTAGCAACAAACTGCTTCGTTTGGGCTCTTTGGTTCAATCGCCTATTTAATCATCAATTCATCTATGTGAATTCCTAGCAAATTTGCTAAATTAACATACCCTGAAGGTGGTGACTAAATTATGTATCAATGTCAGTGATGCCTGTTCTGTCTACAGTGTGAGAGAAGCACAGCCAGGCTGTTCAGAGAGGGGCTTTGGTGCTACACGTTCTCCAGGGGTCACACAAAACGCTGCACTTTAGAAAGGTCTGCAAGGTTTAAAAAGAATCACTTGGTTCTGCATTAGCAGATTGAATTTTCATTTAAGCACTCCTCACCCAAACCTGAAGCCCGTGCACAAAGCCACTGCTAAAACAGAGAGTGCTGAAAAAAATTCATCCTCAACCTGTCCTGTACCCCAAAGCCATATTTGAAGCCGATGGTAATGGACAAATAAACACTTTTATAAGTGATACACCTCTCAAGTAGGTGGGTTGGAAGGCAGGAACTAGGAGGGTAATGCCCATCCCAGTGTAAGAGAAGATCAGGTTCATGACCACCTGAGGAACCTGAACATCTATGAGATGCATGCCAGAATCTTGAGGGAACTGGCTGATGCAGTCACCAAGCCACTCTTGATGGTATTTGAAAAGTCATGGTGGTCAGGTGAAGTCCCTGGTGACTGGAAAAAAAGACACTGTCACACCCATTTTTAAGAAGGGTAGAAAGGATGACTCCTGTCAGCCTCACCTCTGTGCTGGGGAAGATCATGGAGCAGATCTTTCTGGAAGATATGCTAAGGCACATGGGTGAGTGGGAGGTGATATGGGATAACCAGCATGGCTTTACCAAGGGCAGAGCCACTGATGTCACCTATCTGGACTTCAGTAAAGCCTTTGACAAAGTCCCTACAACATCCTTCTCTCCAAATTGGAAAGACCTGAGAGCAGCCCTTCAGTATCTAAAGAGGGACTGTAAAAAAGAAAGGGACAGACTCTTTAGCAGTATTTGTTGTGATAGCACAAGGAGGAATGGTTACAAACTAAAAGAGGGGGGATTTAGGTTGGATTTAAGGAAGAAGATTTTTACAATAAGGGTGGTGAAGCACTGGCACAGGTTGCCCAGAGAGGTGGTGGATGCCCCATCCCTGGAGACAGCCAAGGTCAGGCTGGACAGGGCTCTGAGCACCTGGTGGAGCTGTGGGTGTCCCTGTTCATTGCAGGGAAGTTGGACCAGATGGCCTTTAGGGGTCCTTTCCAACTCAAATGATTCTATGGTTCTATATGTAAATCTAAAAGTGGGAGATGATGCAGGAACCACAATGATATGCCAAGAAGCTAACCTTGGGCCTTGTACAGCCCTTCTCTGAGGCCATACCAGCTGCCAGTGCCCTCTGCAAGGGCACTAACTCTCAGCTGGGGTGAAGCTGGCCCTGTGGATAACATATGAAAGAATAAGCATCATTTAGGTCACCCCTCACAGGCAGTGATACGAGCTAAGTGATGCAAAAAAAAAAAAATCTGGTTTGGTTTTAGAATCAATGCCCTGCTAGAAACAAAAGTGTCCTCCAGGGCTCAAATATCATCTTCTCTAATGCGGTCTGAGTCCTTCAGGGCTGTAATGGACTTCAGCAGGACTGAAACCACCTCTGAAGGAAACAAGTACAAGGTGCATCCCAAAAGGCATCTTTGAAGGAAACATGGGTGGGGAGTCAAGGGAGGATAAAGAAGATGTGTGGGGAAAAAATATGAGAGGAAAACAAAACTGGAAACAAAATGGTGTTTGAAATGCCTACCTTCACGCTGCACACTCTACATGCTTTACTCTCCCTCCAGTTTACTCTCATTTTGGCCTCAGCAATTTGAGGAAGCCCCTGCTGTGCAGTCAGCAACAGATCTAGTATTGAATCTCGAGCTTTGCCTAAAGCGAAAAGGATGACATTATTTGTCACACGCCATAGCCCTTCTTAGAGATTCCCTGCAACGAAACAAGCTTGCCTGGTGAGATCAGTCCAAGGGATGCTTTCAGGTGCTGCTCCCGAGTGAGGTGCACGTTGCCAGCAGGCAGCCATCCTCACCAGGTTACACGGTGACCTGAGAGCAGGGCTGCTGCCGAAGGGCTCAGTGCTGCTCGGGTGGTGTTCAAGTGCCTAGAGATAGAGGGATGGGTGCAGTCTTGGCAAGATTTGAAAAGCGAGATAAGGAGAAATGAATAACGAGGCATCTGACTTGAGCTGAAGATTTGCTTCTCTCCTCAGGATTGGTGAACTGCTTTGGCTACAGCGAGATGCAGTTTGAATCTTTGCCAGTTGCCTGTATTAAACTGAACCCATTTTTTTTTTCTTTCTTTCTTAAGATCAGAGATTGCTTTGTTCAATGTTGGAGCACGTCAGAAATTCTTCTGCGATCCTTGGAAGTGTGAGTGCAGGGGGGGCAGCGAGGAAGGAGTTGCCAGATTGCTGCCTTTGGCACCGGTGCTGCGATTCAGTGAGGGTTTTGAGAAACAAGAGGGCTGCATAGATGTGGGCAGCTCCCTGGGTACCCCCTGTGCCCGATGCAAGGCATTTGCTTAAAAAAAACAGGATACGGTCCCTCTGCACAGCTTGGGCTGGCTGTTTTCAGAAAGGTTTGCCCTTCAGAGCAGGACCTTTCAGAGCCCTGCTTTCTTCCGCAGCCACTTGCTGGCTTGCAGAATACTTGCTGCCTTCCCAGATGGGTCCGATAACGGCACGGAGCTGGCTGGCCCCAGTCCCTGGGGTTTTAAAGGGCAGCCACAGCGCTGCGGTGCAGAGCAGAGCCAGGAGGGCGGCTGGAAGAACTTTGACTTCAGCAGAAAGTGAAATGATTTGGGCAGTGGATGAATACGGCAAGTATATGCTAACACAGCCAGATCTGAAATGAAAATAGAGTAAACTTTGGCATTCCCTTGCTTTACAATGCCTGATTGAAGAATTTGGTCACATGGCAGGAAAGAAGGTCACTGAAGGGAGATGTTTTAACAGAAGCTCATTCGTATTTTAAACTGGTCACATGCCTTTTCATCCGTGTCCTCTCTGACATGAGTCTCCTCTTCCTTCATCTTTATTTACATTGATCTATTTTGATATTTTGCTGTGCATTGTAAGCAGACTTTTATCTGTTAGCAGCGTGAGAGAGTGGCTGAAGCATCCCCGCTGCTGGCACTGCATACAAGAGGAATCATTTCTGCTAATGAAGGAGCATTATGGCAATTGCATTGACACGACGCATTTTATGCTGACTGGTCAAGATCAATTTTATAAACAAACCAGCACTCAAGTGTTTCTGCATTTCCATTTGTCTCTGCAGTCAAGCACACGACAAATACATTCCTTGTCACGTTCCAGACTGGAACAAAAAGTATCTATCTGAAACAGTAGGGCTCGTTAGCTAACATTATCAGAAGTACTGCATAGAGATGCAACCATAGTGCAGTACAGACTGAGAAACGGGTGTCGTGCTCATAAAATAGCAGCGTTTGTAAAGCATGCCATACATAACAAGGAGAATCTCATCCTGCAGAGCAAGGAGACGTGTTAGCTGCTTCAAAGGAATAGGTTTAATTCATACCTGAAAATAATTTGATCTTCAGTTTTTTTCCACGCTACTTACTATGTCCGAGCAGCTTATACAAGCTATTGACAGCAGAAATTGTTGGGGAGTTATGGCTTTTTAAAATCTGACTTTCTCAGCAGTTGCAAATACAAGACCAGAATGCTGATGAGCTCTAAGATGACATATGCATAAAATAAAGGACCCCAAGAATATCATAATTCAAGGCTACTTAAAGCGAAATGTGGTTCTGTAAACATGACGCATATAGTGACTTGGGGAATCTGAGCCCTGAGCAGAAAGCCAAGCTGAATACATTTGCAGAGAATGTGCAGTTAGTACCTCCACCGTGATAAGATTACAATGAGCATTTTCGACTCCTGCTAACTATAAACAGAAATCTGAGCCGTGTGGGTCAACGTGGTGACTCAGCAATCCAAGCACCTCCATCCTGCTGCAGTCAGAGGACTGCGGTTTGGTTCCCAGAACCACGTTTATGATTTCCAGGGGGAACAGGAGATGAGTCAGGGAATTAGAGCAACCTTGCACCACTTAACTAGCACTCGTGGCTTGATCAATGGCACTGGGAAGCACTGCTGTAGGGAACCCCTGCAACAGTGTCGCAGTGTGCTCGTGGCTGCAGAGCACAGTGGAGGCTACCAGTGCTGTCTTATGTGTGGGGGGAAACTGGGGAGAGAAGAAAAAAACGACAGCAAGGAAATAAAATGAGGATTTTCTGTAGCATTGCATAGCAAATAATATTTACCCTATGAGCATGAGATAAAACATACTGCATGCTGGCCATGATGCAGATAGGAACAAAACTTTATATCCCGTAGCTCAAAGAATACTGTTATTTTCAAGGTACCAGCAAGCTGGAAAGCACAGCAAGAAAACCCCACAGCATTCCCCTGTGGGAGTGTGTCCTCAGCAGTCAGCTGCAGCACCGGGCAGGTAATTAACAAATGCCTGGATAAAATGAGCAAGGGCTTGTTTATCAATCAACATGCTATTAATTATCTCACGTGTCAATTTTAATTGAAGCGATTTGTATTAATAATAGCAGTCTGCCCAACTTGTATGGCATACCTGCAGGGATATGTGCTTTCTCTCATGTTTTCCTCTTGGCACATATTCTAACCTGGATAACATCTTCCCAATTTCAAAATACTGGGTATATATATATATATTTTTTTTCTGGAGATAACCAGCTGTGTAACTAATGGTTATTCATTAATAGAACCTATACATGGAAAACCATCACCTAACAACTGCCTGAAATCAAATAAATAAATAAAAAATAAATAAATGATGCTGTTATGTAAGAAGCTGTCTAGCTGAAGACATGCCATAAAAAAAAAAAAAAAAAATCTCCAATGGCACGCATAAAGGGGTAACATTATTTGCAAATTACAATAATAGCTTTCCACAGCTGTTCTCCTGAAGAGGGAAAGCTGTGTGGCTGATGGTATTTTATTTAAGATTTGGATCCATATGGATTCTGGTTTTTAAAAAAAATCAATGCCTCTTTTCATTTTACCTTTTCTTACTTTGCTAGAGGAAACGCTGCTGCTCAGTTACTCGGTGACTGTCATAATCCCAGGATCATGTTGAGCCTCTTCTGGAACTGAATCATCCCAGGTGTGCTTTCAATTTAAAACTGATTCTATGAGGACAAATATTAGGGCAATCACAGCTGCTTCTGTGCTACAGAACATGATTATTATTTTAGCATTTACGCTATTGCCAGGGCTGCCTTGTGCTATGTGGTGCCCTGGCACCTCACAGGAGGCAGCATCTGCCCCTATCATCACACAAACCAGAGAGTGGGCCAGGGGAAGGGAATTAATCAATTATTGACTTTGTATTAAACACAGGAGTGTCTGAGGTATAGAGATTAAATGACTAGGCGAGGTTATGCAGAGAGCCTTTAAAACAGATGGGAATTGAAAGTAGCCCTCTTCCATCTAAATTCAGATGTGTTGAGTCATCAGTCAATAACAAGACTGATTTTCACGGCAGGAGCTTTTGGAAGCTTTAATCAGGTTTCATGTCCTATTATGCAGGGTACCATGTAAATATAGAATAGCAGAGGCTCTCTGCAGGCATGTCCTCAAGCAATCCCCAATGATTTCAGGGGAACTCTACACATCCAGAGGGATGTCCTGGGGTAGACCTGATTCCCTAAATAGGGACAAAGTGAGAGTAACACCAGCATTACGTGCTGAGTATGGCAAGAGCTGAGAAGGTGGTAACATCCAAACAGGTAATTTTTATAGTAGCAGAAATGTAAGTTGTTTTCAGCCTGAATTTTGCAGAGTTTCTGCACTTGCCTGATTCTCATTCCTAATATCTTCTTAAATTTGTGAACAGTTTCAGTTCATGTGGCAGCATCCTTTTCAGTGGCTGTGTCTGTGTTAATGTCTTGGACTAGAGAATGCACTTTGGAAGCGACTCCCTGATCATGCCAATTCATAGCATTATAAAATCATAGAATGGTTTGTGTTGGAAGGGACCTTAAAGCACACCCAGATCAAGCCCCCTGCAGTGGGGGGAGGGGGGGGGGTCCCATCCAACCTGGCCTTGAGCACCTTCAGGGATGGGGCATCCACAGATCTCTGGGAAGCAGTGCTAGGGCCTCATCTCCCTCTAAGTAAAAAAATTCTTCCTAACACCTAACTTAAATCTCCCCTCTTTTAGTTAAAAGCCAATTCACCACGCTTTGGTTCATATCACAGAGCAGCCTTGGAACACATGTGCTGGGCTCCCTTTCAGTGAATCCAGAGCAGAGATGTCCTCCAGAATGGTTTCTATAAGCTCTGACCACCACCAGGCATTGAGCCCATGAGACCCATTTACACCTAATCTGAAGCATGACCCTTCACCAACACACAGTGTGCAGTCAGGACCTCCACATCGCTGCATCGCAGTAGAAGACAGCTCCTCAAAGACCACGACTGCTCAAGCAGATCCGGCACATCTCGCATTCTTACCCACAGGAAACTTCAGGCCAGGGGGAGAGGAAGAGGTTCAGACCTGGAGCGGAGCCCTGTCCCTATAGGCAGGATGGAGTAACTTGCTCTGGCCACAGAGTGCTACAGCCACAAACCTAAATGTAGGCACAGCTAAGAAAAACAGCAAAGATGTAGCTAAAGGCTAGTCAAAGCTTTCAAGAGTTTTCTGACTGCAAGAAATCAGTCAGAGGAGAAGATCTCAGCGATCCCACTGAAGACAAGAGGTATCATCCAGGCTGGATGTGTCCGTGGGCAGCCTAGTCTAGTGGTTGGTGACCCTGCACATAGCAGGGGGCTTGAAACTAGATGATCATTATGGTCCTTGTCAACCCAGGCCATTCCATGATTCTATGATTCTACGACTCATGAGGTCAAACCGAGACAGTCACCAAGGAAATACAGGAAAGAGATGCTAAAAAAACAAAAAGAAGAAGAAGAAGAAGAAGAAAAAAAGCTCTGAATGGAGTTTGCTCTTACTGCACCATATAGTATTATATTACCAGGGCTTTCCTTTCACAGGACAGCTTCTTGTATTATAAACACAGCCAAAACACCTTTCTTGTTGCTTCACAAGCTGTTTTTTGGCTGGTGTCTGTCTGCAGAAACAAGGACATGTCAGGGCTCTGCTTTAAAGAGATGATATGAAGATATGAATTTATCCTTCTCCTCTTTCCTGGCTTTTCCTCGGTTCATGGCAGTGTGATCTCTTCTACCCATGAGGTGTGAATACAGATGAAGACATCACTAAGTGCAGTTTTACGGCTGCGGGAGCTGGGAGGTCAGCCCAGAATGATGCTGCCCTTCAAAGTTTTCAAACTATAACATTTTGATGGGGTGATTCAAATTGTAGCAGATTCTCATGTGCATGCAGATGCCATTAAATTGCACTGAGGAAATTAAAATCCCTTCTCTCCCAGCATTAATATACAAATAATAACAATAAAAAATCCTGCCTGTTCACTGGATCAATGTCTCAGGTACATGTTAAAGGACCTATGAAGCCTCTGTTGCCCTAATGCCTACAACATTAACAGCTCCGTTAAAGCTCCTGATCTCAAGGAAATTGTAAAGATCATAAGAAAGACTGACTGGCTCTGTGTTGGTTCCGCCTGGAGCACAGCATAGCCAACACTAGCGCTCCAAAAGCCTCTCTTGCTGCACCCGTGCCCAGCTGTGCTGCTCCTTCTGCATTTCCACGTGGCGATCTGCAGGGGCAATCAATCACTAATACTGCACTCAAGTTAATATGCCCATATTTTGCTTAACTGCATAATTTTAAGTGAAGAGCATAATCAGTGATGGATATGTGAGAGACAGGAACGCAACAGGAGCCTGACTGTTTTTACTCTGTTGGGTGTTTTTTTTTTTCAGTATATGTATATAAGTTCACTATTTCAGTGTCATAGGATTTTCCCTTCTGAGTACAGCTAGGACTGTGATGTTACCTCATACAGGTTACTGGAATTTCAGCAGTCTCAAGCATTTTCCCAGAAATAAGCACTCATGTAATGTTACTTCACAAACAAGGGGGGAAATCAACAGCTTGAGGTAGAATTCAGTCCATCAACATCAGAAACTGTGTCTTCTGATGTGTCTCTGCAGACCCGAACGGTGACTGGTGTAGAGTGGGACATGTGGTTATCACTGTAACAACAAAAACAGCTGTGGTGGTGTATGGGACAGAAGTGATACATATGCTATTTTTATATGCTCTATATCTAACTAGTACATTTTCTATACAAACCGATTCAGTTCCTGTTTATGTTTCCCACAGTGTGTTTGCTGTGCTACGTTATGGTTATCATTATTCTGAATAGAGGACTGCACAGCTCTCACTTCGGAGTTTGTCAACACCATTCCCGACTCAGCCAGACAGGCTCATTGCAGGACTGGGAAGTGCACCTTCTTCCTCCTGCTCCAGTTGGAGGAAGCGCACTGCCTCCCCAGGGCTCCCCAGCTTCAGCATGCTGGCGACCAGGAAACAGAAGCTGGCAACTGAACAGAGGTCTCCTGCCCGACCTCTTCAAGGGCTTTTAACAAGCTATTAGGAAGAGCTCCCCAAAACATTCTAGCAAACAGCACAATTCAGACCGCTGCTGTTCGAGGTGCCAGTTTTGCTGACACTCAGCCTTATATGGACAAGACAAATTTCTAAAAAGCAAAGTCGCAATGTTTCAATATGACTATAATTATTAGTTTTTGTTTTTTTTTCTAGATAGCCTGCTATTGTTTAGCTGCTGAGAAATACACCTTCGAGAATCGGATTTGTTCAATTTTAGAAGCACAACTCTGTTTCTTATAGTTGGCACTACTAAACCCACTCTTAATTTTCAAATTCATTAAGCTATATTTTTGTCCTAGACCAAGCCTGACTTGTTCATCTAAAAACTCTTAATACTTAGTTCAAAAACCCCAGTGGGCTGTCACATAGGCTTTCCACTTGAGTACACCCCACCTTTTAAGAAGGGAGGAACACATTTCCCGATGGCCCATAAATGTGCTGCCGCTACTTGCATCATAGAACAGAACTTGTTCTACTGGTGGTTAACTCAGTAATTCCATTTCATCTTAATATGTTATTCCTTTTCTTTATGCCTGACTGGGTACAAAACTTTTTTTTTTTTTTAATCCAAAGCTGAATAATTTCAACATTTTAACATAACTTTAACAGTTACATCAAATTATATCATAGAATCATAGAATGGCCTGGGTTGAAAAGGACCACAATGATCATCGAGTTCCAACCCCCTGCTATGTGCAGGGTCACCAACCAGCAGACCAGGCTGCCCAGAGCCACATCCAGCCTGGCCTTGAATGCCTTCAGGGATGGGCATCCACAACCTCCTTGGTCAAGCTGTTCCAGTGCATCACCACCCTGTGTGTGAAAAAACTTCCTTCTAATATCCAACCTAAACCTCCCCTGTCTCAGTTTAAAACCATTCCCCCTTGTCCTATCACTACCCACCATCGTAAGCAGCCATTCTCCCTCCTGTTTATATGCTCCCTTCAAGTATTGGAAGGCCACAGTGATTGTTAAAAATGGATGGGGATGATTCTTCTGGTGTGGCATCAACTGTTCTCTGCCATCAGCCATTGCATTCATTATTTTAGGGTGATATACCAAGGAAGACTTGACGCACCTTATCCTGAAGCACGTAAGAAATGAGAGTAAACAGATGAAATATGAGGACGCGCCCAGGGAATTTTAGGGACTTCCCTCAAAATTAGGGTTTATAGACTATAATCCCCTTGATGATAACTGAGTGATAAAACACACACTGTTTGCATTTATAACAATTAATGAGTGATTTCATTGTTCCCATTGAAGAAAAGGCCTGCTTTTGTTCGTTGTTGATACAAAGTCGCTCTTGTTGCAGACCAGGCACTTCCTACTTTACCTGAGTATTTTTATCAGCAGTACTTTGCTGTGTCTGAGACGAGCCTTTCCCCCGTCTCTGAATCTAACTTCCCTCTCAAATGTGGGGAATATCAGATCCACATCAGGATTCAGACTGTTTAGTATGGACCTGTCTTTCATCATGGTAAATCAACAGTCTGCGAATCTAAACAATGTCTTCGTGTTGAATTATTTTTTAATTGCACTTCCTTTTTAGCAAACAACTGAGGTTTATTTTCTTCTCTTCAGGACTGAAAACAGTGTTTACTGTATGACCTTATTTTAAAAACTGCTGCTTCATTTGCAGGGGGAAGTCCTAATGACCTTCATCACCATGCAGCCTGGGAGCTTATCAATCAGAACTGGGTTTGGCAGGAAGGTAAGAAGACCTCCTGCGATCAGATCTGTTACCAGAGGTCCCCCCTACCTACACAGAATCATCTCACAGATAGTAAAGTCCAGTACTTACACATGCTCTTTATTGCTAGGCACAATTGCAGGCTGAAGACTCAAAATTAGTTCATAAGTGGCTACTCTTCTTGTAAGTTCTATATGTGCCCTGTTAGCTCTGAGCTTTGCACGCTGACAATTAATTTCCTTTTAAAGATATCTCTGATACCTACCTGCATTTTATTCTATGCTTAATATTCTGAACTTAACGCATAGTATGTAGAAATAGGATCTCTCTTTTCCATTATGTTAAGGTGTGGACAGTTCTCCGCCATTTCACTGTGTTCCGATATCAGTATAAATCATTCCACTGACAGCAGATGCAGATCTGACCCTATGTCAGGCAATTGGGCCTACATCAGGGGGATCTGTGCATTCTGCCAAGCTGCCTTAATGTTATATATTTAAAATTATGCTGAAACTAAAGGAGAGCTACAGAAAATACCACACCAGTGAAGCATTCTGTCAGGAGGAATCAGACTGTTTGCTGGTGGGAAAGGAGGCTTTTTTCCCCCTCCATCCTGAAGAAGGGCTAACTCTTTTCTCCTCTTTCAAGCTCCTTCAGTGCAGTGATGTACACACAGTCTGATGATCCACTGGACACTCAGGAAATTAGTGACAGATACGATTATTTGGACAGACTTCCTAGTTGATCACAATGGAAGGATATAAAATGTGAATTTCAGTAAGAACGTACAATCATTCCCAATGACACAGTGGGAGAATCTCTTAGTATATCAAATAGATTTGCTGCCTGTGTAAATGCAGAGCTGTGTTCCCCAGCTTTACTGCTGTAAATGCATTTTACGCACCTTTATTTTGTTAACAGTGCAAAGCTGTGGGAAGATGTGCCATTTTCTAAATTCTAACGAGCTTCCAATTACAGAAACACGATCATCAGTGATCGTATGCTTCTGAACAAATCACATCACTCTTACGGCCCAGTTAGATTTTATGGCACTGTCAATTAGAAAATAAACAAAATCCCTTAATGAGTAAACAGGGAAAATTTTGATACTGGAAGCACAGAGAAATCATAAATCTGTCAAAGCCATTTCCACAACATCGTTTTTCAGAGCGGAGCAGCTCTTAAAATCTGACAAAATACTGCCCTGCTGCAAGCAATAGTTCTCGTTGCTGCAGCAATCTGTAACGTTTTGGGAATGGCTTTAAACTAAAGGGGGGGACATTTAGGTTAGATGTTAGGAAGAAATTCTTCACTCAGAGCGCGGTGAGGCCCTGGCACTGCTGCCCACAGAGCTGGAGGTGCCCGAGGCCAGGCTGGATGGGGCCCTGGGCAGCCTGAGCTGGTGTGGCAGGGGGTTGGAGCTGAGTGGGTGTTGAGGTCCCCTCCAACCGGAGCCCTCCTGTGATTGTATGAGATGTGTGTACTGAGATTAGAACGGCCTAGAAAGCAGGAGGGAGGCTGGGAGGCAGCACCTAGACTCATGGCCTGGGCTCCTACCCAGTCGCCAAGCAGCCCTGCTTGCTGTGGGAAGGGATATTGAAATATCCTCTAAGTGATACCGCATTATTGAATCAATCAGGATTTAGGAGGCGCAGGGAAAACCTGCAGTGTGTTAAGTGGATTTGTACGGCTTCAGGAAAGCTTCAAAAAGTTGCTCCGGCGCTGTAAAGCAGCCACACGCTTTCTGAGCAGCAGAGGTGCCACGAAACCACCGGGGCCCACGCTTTATGCCTGCTTTTTGGAGTTCACTGCCAACACTCTGGGAACACTTTGGCAAGACCAGACAGCAGGCTGTTAACGCCGGCAGCTTCCCGCAGCCCGAAGCCAGGAGAAGCCACAAAGTGACCCACACCCACGACTCTGGCAACGGGACGCCCCTCGGCCGGGGGTGCCTCTCAAAGAGGGCAGCCCGAAGCGGGGCCCGAGGCCGGGTAGGCGGCGGGCTGAGGGGAGCAGCGAGGCGGAGCAGGGCGGCCCCACAGCGCGGCGGGGCGGGCGGGAAGCGGCGCGGCGGCGGTAGGACCCGGCGGCCGCTCCCCGGAGGATGTGAGCGAGCGCGTGTGGGACGAGCCCGGCTCCGGCTGCGGGGAGCTCGGCCCTGCGGCTCCGGGGGTGCTGCTGAGCGAGGCGAGAGGCAGCCTCCTCCTCTCGGCCAGAGGCAGGAGCGAGGCGGAGCGGCGGGGAAGGCAGGCCCGCAGCCCGTGTGAGCCCCATGGGCCGAGCGCCTGCGAGAAGGGGAGGAGGAGCCGGCCCGCCGCCCGCCGCCCGGGGATGGTGAGGAGGCGGCGGCTGCCGTGAGCCCAGTTAGGCCTTCGCTCGGCGCCCGCCCGCCAGGCTCTCCCTTCCTCCGCTCGCTCGCTCCCCCCTTCCCTCTCCTTCCCCTGCCGCCGCCGCCGCCGCCCTCCCATCACCTCCTCCCCGGGCTCCCGCAGCCATGTAAGTGACCCGCTCCCCGGGGTGGGAAGGGCCGGGGGAAGGAAGCGCCGGGGCCTGCTCCGCCGCGCATTGTGCGGGGCCGGGAGGGGCGGCCAGGCGAGGCGAGGCGGCCGCTCTACGCCTTCCCCGGGCGGCGGCCGCCGAGCTCCCGCTGACCCGCGTAGGCCGCGGCGGGGGCTGCTGCTGGCCCGGGCTGAGGCACCGCCGGGTGTGTGCGCGGGGGGGGGGGGGGGGAAGAGAGCTGCGGCCCCGCCGGAGCTGGGCCGGAGGGCTCGGGGCGAACAGGAAGCTGTTGGCTTCCCCGGGATGCGGGGAATGGAAGTGCTGCGGGGTTGGGGGCTCCCCCCGGCCCCCCTCGGGGCCTGCTGCAGCCGCGTCGTCCCCGAGCATCTCCGAGGGAAAAGGGGCTTGGGGCAGAGGGAGGCACGGGGCATTTCCCAAAGTGTGGCAGAGAAAGTGGCCGAGCACTCCTCCATCTACTCCCCCCGCCCCCATTTTCTCCCTTTATCTTTTGTGCGGCCCCGCGCTGCGTTGCGGACCGGGGAGTGTTTGCAGTCGGGGGTGTGAGTCTCCGTGTGTCGGTGCTGGGCAGTGCTGCTGGGCCCCATCGCTTTGACTTCTTCTTGCAGTGGTGTTGTGCAGAGCTGCGGGGAGCTGCCTGCAGCCAACCTCCCCCACCCCCCAGGTGGAATTCTGCAGTTGCTGAAACGTTCCTGCAGACTTCTAGGACTTTTCCTTTGGATTCTTTGTAGAACGCAGAATTCTAACAGAGAGTGTGAGCATGCTGTATTTGCTGTGTGTTTTACTGACAAAAAGGTATGAACGTAGGTTGTACCTTATTGGGATTTCCCCCTGCCCTGGGAAAGGATTTAACCATTTTTATCTCTGCTTTATTTTTCTTCCGTCCCACCAATACAAGAAGCTAATCCCTGCTTTACTCTTGTTTGTTGTATTCATGCCACCAGGAGGGATGTACGTTTTGAAATACAGTTACAAAGGGGCGTTACTAACACTTAATTCAGAAGAATATTTGTTTACAGGTAAATAAATGTAACACAGCCTATGACTAGTAATTACTTTTTTGTAGCAGCTAATTTCCTGATGACAGCCACAGCATTTGTCTGAATTAATAGATTTAAAGGCACTGTGGAACTACCTTTGATTTTTTTTTTTAAATAGGAGGGTTTTCCTTGTGTACATTGTGTATAGAACTGCTTTTGGTTCTGAGCTGCAGCAGTAAATCAAATCTAAGAATTGATCCAGTGTCCGCAAGTAACCTGTAGCTCCGGCGTTGCTGGCTTATAGAAACAACCTGTAAGTAGTTACGAATAGGATTAAATAGGCTCATGAGTGACTTGGTTTGTTTGGGAGACAGAACAAAACTTCCGTTATAAATACTTTGAAACAGAATTTGATTAAATGCATCTTAAGTTGGTACAGAAGTTCTGAGCTGCACAGTCATTAAATTATACGAGGGTAAACTGTAAAAGGCCTTCTTCTTGTTTTGGAACATAAAGAAGATTTTGTCTAGCCTATGTCTTTGACAGAGAGTATGAAGAGATCTCTTTTTCTGCCATTGCTTAGTTTTGAAATACGCAGCTCTGTTTGTCCTATCAAACTGCAGTTGTGGTTGCAGCTTGGACAGCTGCATGTCGTAACTCTGGCCCCTCACCTGAACAAAATCAACCTCCTGTCTATTGATTAGTGAAGACATGAGAGCACAGGCATTCCAAATTGCAGCTTTGTAAACTTAGATTGTGCTGACGGATTGGAAGAAAAGTGGATGTGGCTTTAGAGATCTTTTCTCCGCTTACTGTTTTTCCTGCAGTTCTTAGTATCAGAGAAGCATTTCTAAACCTTGTGATAAGCTGCACGTACAGTCATGAAATACTCATTTAGACATCGTGTTGTTCTAAATGGAACATCACATGAGCTAGTAGCAAATATTTGTGATCATGCCTAACTCATGGTCCACAATGCATTTTTGTAAAGAAAGCTAAGATGCTGGAATAACCTGGTCCTTCTGTGCTCTCTTGAAAGCTGTCTGTCCAGATTGAGTAACTGGGTCATGGTGTGAAGCCACTGTGAGTTCATGGGGCCTCCAGTGCCTTGGAAGCACTGCTTCTCTTGGGTAGGATTTGCATAATGCAGGAGATGTACTTCACCGGTCAGAGCCTGGTGGAGATACTTCTCCGTACGCTCTACTTAAAATGTTGGCTGGAGCCCAACTTTGTTGTGCTTGTGCCGTTTGGATGCCGTTGGCTGTAAGCTTAAAGTGAGACTGGGGATATGCTGCAGAAAGAGAGTGCAGGTTGCTTGTGCGATGCGTGGGCCTCAAAACACGCACCTCTGCTCCCCTGCAGTTCTTGTGCATCTTGTCTACTCGTGTGATGTTGCCTTGCAACCGAGGTAGGCAGGTGGGCAATTGGGTCCTTTTTTGAATGGTTCTGCTGTTGTGTGTTAAGAGAACATGCATGGATGTGTGTCATGTGAGGGCATCAGGGCTGCCAGCCTGCATCCCGTAATGGGTGTTGGGATGGGCAAAGCGTTAGTCCAGGAGGGTGCTTTGCTGTAACCTGCTTTCTGATCTGTGCTGACTGGCACAGCCAGCATGCTGAGTGAGGCAGGGATGGGACTGAGGCTGGTAGGTTTGATCTTCCTCTGAGAGAGGCTTACTCCTTCACAAGGATGAAGTCATTATCGCGATGCTCCTGCATCCCGTAAGCTTGTTTCAGATTCACCGTCAATGGGAGAATTAATTTTCTTCCTGCTCTGCCTTAGGGTGTGAATAGAAAGGAATGTAAAATTTGACCTTGGAAAGAAGGTAAATTGAGAAGGACAGATTGATCTCTTGTTTTCAGGGGTGTTTGGGAACAAGAGAACATGAATGTAAGTACAGGAGCGTACAAGAAAAGGAGCTCTCCCAAATATAGGAAAGATTATTCTACTCCACCTTCTGCTTAAGCTGATTCCTTAAAGCAGGCTTCATTGTTTCGGTGTACAGGGAAGTGAGTTATCTCATTACTTACGAAAGTTAATAACCTTTAAGGAATTAATGTATGCATAAGATCAGTATTCACTGTGATACAATGCTGATGTTGTGCTATTTGTGATTTACTGCGCTTCCGCTGTGTGAGGAATATTTTGGTATTGGAAAAAAGGTATTACAGAAAGCATATTGAAAGTCCAGCAAACTGAATGCTGAGAGAAAGAGTTGTTTAGCTTTTGACAGTACTCAGTCATGTGCAGATGCAGACTGAAGCAGCCAGGTCATACTTACCTCAGATGCCCTCTGCTCACTGGGAACCATTCCTAGATGGCCATAAATGAGGGCTGTAATAATTCTTTTTTTTTTTTTTTTTCCTTCTCTCTAAAGACTTTATACAAATGGAACTTTCTCTGGTTTACACATCTTCAGAAATACATTGTCCTGTCGTTAACTTACTCCTCTATTCCAGGAAATTACCATTACTTGCTAGCGCTCTATTTGATTGCCTTTTATTTAAATACATTTATTAAGCACAACTTGGAGGTGTATTTTGAAGTACCAGATAGAGTGAGTTTGCTGCTGTTGGAGCTGTGTCTTTGGACATTCTATTGCACAGCGAGAAGGCATTCCCAGCTCTAAGAAAAGTTTCCTCTTACGAAATAAATGCTTTGGCATTGCTGAAGGAATAAGGTGGAACAGATGCTGCAGTGTGCTGGAAAGAGCTGGGCAGGTAGACACATCCCTGGTGGCAGTGCTGCACTAACAAGTGGGGGATGCTTCTTGTAGAGGAATTGGAGGCAGAGGGCAGTCCAGGCTTTTTGCACATCACAGAAGCTGGAAAAAGTAGTCCCTCTGAACTTTGAATTTTGTTGCTGGTTTGCTGTTTTTGGTCTGCATAGTCACTGATTCAGGTTGAGATGACAGTTTAGGCTGTGAGGAGCAGGAGGCTGCCAGGTGGTAATCCTAGCAAGAGTTAACACAGGAAAAACCTGAAGTATATTAGTTGGAGGTCCATGATTTTGTCTCATCACACTTTTATCTGGTATTAGTAAAAGGATGGTCCTTTCTACAGGCTAGTTTAGTTCATAGCTTTCTTTTTCTTTTTTTTTTTTTTTAAAGTATGAATCTTGAAAAGGATGTTGATTGCTTAACATGTTGAAATTGTTGAATTGAAGACACAGAGGTAGGCTACGCAGACCCCACTTTCTGTTACAGCACCGTGTTAGATGCATTTATTTTCACACCTTGGTGTTGTGTTTCCTTACCTAAGCTGTGATAATCTTAGGGGTTTTGCTCAACACTTTGCAAATCTGTCGATGCTTAAGTGAAGCCTTTAGCAAGGTTTGGTCTCTTGTTGATGTCAACAAGTGGATCTAGCTGGCGTGACTATTGTGCATGCGTTTTTGAAAGGAGAGTGGAAGCCTGCTGTGTTCATCAAGTTGTGTCTTAATTGCTCTGGATCTGAAGGAGTTTGTTCGAAGACAACTGGTGGCTGTGGGTTGCTGGTCTCTATTCTGCAGCATATGGTTCTCACATATTTATTTATGAAATTAAGAATTCTTACAAATCTCTTGTTCCAGTGTCATTTTTTTGTGTGTTTTCCCTCCCTCAGGCAACGTCGTATCTGTTTCTTTGAGATGATAATTATAAGCAGTCAGAAATGGCAGATTCGTAATTTGGAAAAATATCTGCTGTTTCCAGGGGGGAAAAAAAAGAACCAAAAAATAAAATGTTACTGGAAATAGTGATAAACAGTTCAAGTTCATAGGTAGAAATACTAGGATTGGCTTTCCTTCTCTCCCATCTTCTCCCAGACAATTTCTGCTTCTAGTGACCATTCACATTTGACTTCCTTGCTTTGACAATAGTTTTAGAGCACTGGCAACGAATGGTGCAGGCCCCTCTGTCCTCACTGATGCCTCAGTTCTGGGTTGGATTCATTTTGACCACCTGCTTCTTCCATCCAGGGTTGTGTCTTAGTGAGTTATGTGAAATTAGTTGCTTTTTTAATCTGGTTTCTGATTAGTATCACCTGCGTGCTCACAAATAATTGATGCAGACACGCCAAATGCATGCAGAGATGATATATATTTGTTGGTGGGGATGTGATGCCTCAGTGTTTGGAGAGAGACTGGTAAAAGCCAGGTCTTTGCTGGCATGTTACAACTGCTGCTATGTTAGTTATTACGTAGTTATTGCTTAGAACGTGCCACTAGTTAGATTTTTTTATTGCCTAAGCAGTACCAAATTGGATGAACAAATGGACGCTTCTGAGAGCTCAGAAGTCCTTAAAGAAAAGCAGAACTATAGCACAGGCAGAAAAAATAATAATATTCAATTTAGAAAAAGAATAAAAGCTGATGTGTCTGGCAAGAGCTACTTTCAGTGAGGGAGAGAAAGATGAAGAACATTTGTGTGATAGTCAGCCATGAGATGGCCAGAACTTAGTGAAAATGTGTCTATTTTGAGCTATTTAGATACGGATTTCATCTCATAAAGCAAAATGGTAGAAATCCCAAGGTGTCCTTAGGTTATTTCATTGCAAGAAGGAGCAGCAATGTGCAGTGACTTAGAGAAATATGATAAAATTGATCAGGGTGCTTCTGAGGGCTGATTTAGGATAACATGAGCTTATCTGAGAATCTTTGTAGAGGGGCAGGAATTATAGCAAAGATAGAGAAGGTGATTTTGGTGGAAGACAAAGAGATTTGAGTGAGATAACAGGATAACGTGCAGCACAGTATTGGGAATTTTTACTCTTGGGAGCATATCCCTAAGATGCACCGTGTATTTGTTGCTAGACTGATGCACAGCAGGCTGTAAATAAACCTTCCTGAGGGGATTCTGGAAGTCTTACCAGGAAATATTTAGAACTCGATTTTGCTGAGTCTTGGATTTTTTTCTTGTTGACGGGAGTGTGGTGTTGTTGAAGGGCTGGAAGATGCCTACTGGGCAGGGACTTGCAGCTGCCTCTAATCTAGACAGGGTGGTGATATTGTGAGTCTGCCAGCGGTCAACCAGCTTAGTGGAGAAGCAGGGCTTCAGCAGGCACTTCTTCCAGCACCTTCACCTGCTGAGATACAGCAATCCCTGCGAAGAACAAAGCCCTCATTTAGGATTTGTAATAATAGTTTAAAAAAAAACCAACAAAAAACCAACATCCGAGCATTGAAAACTGCTCCCTGTTGTATCCCTGATTTAACGTATGTGATGTACTTCAAGTAATGGTGGACTTCTTTTTGTTTGTTTCTTTGATCCTTTTAGAAGTAGCTGAGAAGGAGAAAGACAAGAAAAAGAACATCCCTTTTGTGGACCCTTCTGCTGGAGTTCAGGAATTTCAACGGTGATCTTTTGACTGATCCACCAGTCTGATAAACTGATCCACCAAGAGACATTCCCGCCATTATGAATGAAGTAGCGATAGTGAAGGAAGGATGGCTCCACAAACGAGGTAAGTGGCTCTCCTCTTCAGGACGACCGATGTTGGGTCCTGCAACACGGGATCTGCCCTTTAGCAAGGTTTATTCAGATGGTCGGTTCTTATTTTCCTGCTCGCCTCAGTGGGAAACTGCCTGTAAGGAGTGTGTGTGACTTTGTGTCAAGCTGAGAAAACGCGTTGCAAGGGGATTTCTTTGGGTTCGTGCATGTGCGTGTGTTCACATAAAACTGCGCCAGCTCTTTGGTTTGAAAATGATTATGAAGATAGCAACCAGAGACGATACTTAGAGTGTTAAAGGTTCAACTGAGGCAAATCATTTGTTTTATATGTAGATCTGTAGCTTTTCTTTTTCCATTTGTATGCTTTTAGAAGGTAGAATTGTCTTGAAGTGAGCCTGGATTTGAATGGTGATCAGTCTTTGCGAGCAGCGCTGTTCTCTTGCAGAGACTTGCCAGGGAACGTGTTCTTCTGTTTGCCTGAACCTCTCTTGGTACTGGTGCTCTGGACACAAAGAACAACCTTGAGTTTGTGCACTGTGTTTCTGGTTTACTGCTAACAAAGAATGATTTTTATCAAAAATTTTCTTGACTGGATGGCAAAACTGCAGTAACGTAGTCACATGTACCATTATGCTTTTTGCATTCTTAAGTGTTGTATTTCCAAAATGCTGGATTTGTACTTAATTTTTGAGAGGATAGGTGGATGTTTTCAACGCTGCTCTTGGCTTACCTGCTTCTTTGTATTCTGCTATTGTTTCTTATAAGAGAGAGAACGGTGTTAGGTACTTTCCTTAATATCGTCATGTTTTGGACCAAAACCAGAACCCGTGTGCTCCAGCAGTAGGGAAGCTTGTATGGTTTTGCAAACTCAGGATTTTTCCAGAGGGTTTGCAACAACATGCCTGAAGGTGCAAAGGTATAGTGTAATTATTTTTGGAAGAAAATGGAAATTGATTATCATAACCTTGATAAAGACTGATCATTCATCTGCAACAATGAAGCTTATAATCCATGGTTTAAAAGGGTGGAAGCTGGATGCAGTTTAGCAAATTATCTGATGCTTGATGTAAAAGTGCTTTGATAAGTTTTTTTTCATGTTTTTGTTCCGGTCTGTTTTACTTAAAAGCAAGGATAGGAATGCTCCTATTCACTCATTACCTCCAGTAATGCACCAGATAATTCTGGTGTACACAGGCTCCCTTATTCTGCTGACAAACTTGTGAATTGCACTGTTTGGTTAAAACAGGAGGAAGAAACACAAAATCATGTTTCCTCTTCCCATTTATGTATCTTGAAACTCATTAAATAAGTGATATATTTTTAGTTTTAAATGGCATATTTAGTCTGCAGTGTTTTTTTTAATCTTCTTGTTACAGCTTTTTCTGTACTTTTTTAAATTTTTTTTTGAGGAGTACTGCACAAAAATGAGAGAGATGTGTTTAGTTTTAAAGATCTGAAAATGGAATTGGAAAACCACACAGATTATCAGGATGATCCAGATGTTTCTGAACCTTTAAAGCAGTCATATTTCAATCTCGTTTTTATTTAGCCTTGAGTACTGAATTTACTTTGTTTCTGGAATTACAATGAGTCTACTTTCATGTAAGGAGACCTCTGCAGGTCTTAGTAAAAGATGCTCTGATCTCTTGATCTGATATTTTTCTTTTTCAAATTACCTTACAGAAACAGATCATTGTCTCGGATGGCTTGCTGATAGTACTTTGAGATTATCTGTAGAATGCATTTCCATTTCCAAAATGTTACTCTGCATGTTCTGCATAATTGAGATTGCAAATTTGTGCCTAAACTGTCAAATTTATCTTGGTAATTCTTGGATGTCAGTTGTCCCAGCCTTTTTTAACCAGTTCTTCGTTGCTTTTTTGCCTTCTTGGTAGGTACAGTGACTCCTACCTCACCCTGCTTCATTCATTTTGCCTCTATTAATTTGGCATTGTCCAATTGGTTTTAGAAAGCAGTGCTGTATCTCCCCAGCTTACTCTGATGTACTCTGTGTGCCAGTTCCGTTACTCTCTTAATTGTTGTAGCTACTGTGAGATCTGTTGAGAAACTCAATTCTTTTGGCTTGGGGGAGGGGAATCTGATCCATTTGTGTATATGTTTTGTAAATGACTTTTCTTTTTAATCACTTATTGTCAGACCCTATCAGTTTGCTTGCTCTGCAAGATGAAGTGCTACAACCACAGGATGTTTCCAAAACTGATGTCTGATACTGTGAGCTTCTGAAGTTAAGGCATAAACAGTAATTACTGCAGGGAGGGACTGCTAAAGGATTTTAGATTTAGGAAATGTATATTGTTTGTCTTATAAAAGTGAAGGTTGGACTGCTTGTGGTCTTTGAAGATCCTAGGGCTTTTCACATGCAAATATTTTGTAGCAACTGGCCAAAATCCAGGTTGGGCAATTAACATTCTCTCTACCTAAAATTTCCCCAGTAGCTTTGGTTGGATATGGTATCTCTTAGTTCATGTCCTGAGCAGTTGAACAGTGTGACTGCGTGCCGTTAAACAGTTGCTACATCTCAATTAAGCAGAAGCTCAATTTTGGTAGTTTTAATGATTTGTGTATGTATAAATCAGCTGGTAAAGTGCTCTGGAGTCCTTCTGGATGGCAGGTGTATGTAAGCATAAAGCCATCATTATCAGGAGCAGGTGTTTTGGCCTGGCAGAGAAATAGCAGGGCTTTCTAGAATTCTGGGGTTGTTTTCTTCTGTCAGCTTGCTTTACATTTTGGTTTTTGTTTCCAAGATTAAAAATACAAATGGAGAAATGAAATTAAACATCTCTGTCTGGCTGTGAGCTCTTGGCAGTTCTGTAAGTCAGTTGCTTAAAGGAAGTTCTACTTCCAGTAGCACAGATGTTTGTTTGTGCAGAGGCCAGAGTCATCTCCATGACATGCCTAACCTCAACCAGGCAGAAATGTAAGAATTCATGAATGAACTTTTTTCCCACTTGGCAGTACTTGTTGCTATTACTCCAATCACAGTGAGGCGACAGACTCTTGCAAGACAGAAACGGTAGTTAAATTACTAATCGGTTTGTTCAGAACTGCATAGCTGAAGGCTTTAAACACACACATGAAAAGCACGGAGTGAAGAAACTCTGATTTGGGGCGGTGCATTGTGTGTGTATTCAGCACCTGTAGTCTCTGAGAGTTAAGCAGGGGGATTGTTCATTGGGAGATATGGGGGAAATGGGTAGCTACGGAGGTGCTGTACTCATGATTGTATATGAAGGAGCAAGGAGAAAAATTATCTGTCCAAATTGCTGCTTGCTGAAATATTGAGATTACTTATTTTCTAGTTGTTTGTAAGGAGTATCTTTACTTCTGGTTGTGCTTGTGGAACTTTTAGATAAAAGAGAAATATCTGAGTACATTTCATTAACTTTACTGCTTCATTTTTAAAGATCTCACTGGATTTCTCATATATTCCTGCTCTGGTCCCTGCTTATGAAAGTCCTTCTATTGTCTTCAGTCTTCATCCTGTTTTTTTAAGTCTTTCTGCAAGGCTAACAAAGAGTGGGATTGTGCATGCTGATGCTCTGTCATCTCTGTCTTCCCTACTACGTCCGGCTTTCCTATTAGGGCATAAACTCAATGGAGAGAGGAGTCTTTAGGAGAGAGAGGGTAGGACGGAAGGAGGGGGAGGAAAAATGTACGCTGACATTTATGAAAGGAAACAGAAATCTAGATTTCTCACTCAGGGAACTTTGAAGCAATTTTGAGCAGTAGGAGAAACCTGTGTATTCATCCATTAATGTTTGGCAGCAAACGTGGAGCTACTTATTTTGTTTGTTTTCAAATAGCTTAAGAACACAGCACAGTGATTTTAACCATGAAAACCAGAACGTGTCCTCCAAATGTTGATTTGTGTGGGCTTCAGGCCGAACAATTTGAGTAGTTGAAGTCTAGCTGCCAATCTGATGAAAATTGCTAAAGATCCTTAAATGAGAAATTACACAAAAGATACTTATTCCACTGCTGGAAATACGACTAAATTTGTTAAAGAATTGTTTCTGTAATGAAATGGAGCAACACAGATGTTCTAATAAATAACTACAAGTCCTTGGTGGTTTGCCTTCCTACAGCTACATTGCATAAAATGAATGCAGGATCCTGATAAAAAATAAAAGCTAAGAGTTAAACGCTAATTCTTGCTCTTTTCACCTTATTTAGCAGAGTAATGCAGACTGTAAATTTTACTTCTGTTATTTTGAGCACAAGTTCACATTTCTAGTGTTCTGTTAGTATGAATCAAAATGGGATCATAAGATGTGTGACCAGAAGTTAACTCTCTTTCAAGCCAGTGGGTGTCTTGTGTTGCCATTTTCCTTCACCTCTTCTTTCTTCTCTCTTTCCTGTTTCCATCATGTTCCCTACCTCTTTGTGTGTGTGTGTGTGTGTGTGTGTGTGTGTGTGTGTGTGTGTGTGTGCTTGCTTTATTTTGGGGTCTTTTTTTTTTCTCTTTACCTTGGCTTCTGTCTGTCTCTGGGATGTAGCCGGGTGCTTTCTTGATGACCTGTGTAACCAGAACCATCAAAGTTCACATTAGTTCAAGGAGAGTCTGGCTTTCATGGTATTTCAAAGGAGTGGCTGGGGCATTTGATACAAAGGATCCTAAAACACATCTGAACTATGAAGATGCCAGCTATAGAGAAGCGCAGCTGCTTCAGAAGGAAAACTGAGGGTAAAAGGAAGGTAAGAAACAAGACAGGAGCTGAACAAAGAGTGGAAGGGGGAAGTTTGTAACAGAGGGAAACAAACTGATGTCACTTCCAGAACTGAAGGCTTGGGTGTATAGGGAAATCTCTTGCTGTTCTTCTTGAAAACAAAAGATAAGCTGTGTCAGTTAGTGGTTTTTGTTGTGTGTCTCTTTTTCAACACAAGGGGCAATAGTTTTGCAATGCTAGCTCTTGGTTGCTTTCATTTTGCTAGCACTGTTCTGGGAAAAGGGAACTGGGGAGGAACCAGGAAATTATCGACCAATAAATCTGACCTCGGTGGTAGGCAAGATGCTAGAGACATTAAGAAAGGATGAGATCACAAAACATCTGGAGAAATATGAGCTGATAATGGCTAGTCAGCTTGACTCTTGGAGGGTAAACCTCATATGACGGAATTATTTGTGGAGAGATCATAGGAAACAAACTGGGTACAGTGTACTGTAAAAAGTCTGCTTTGGACAGCAGGGAGGCCAGATGCTGAGGATTACCTAGCACAGCATAACTGTACTGTACTACATCTTTGAGAGGAGAAAGAGCTAGTGCTGCCTAGAGATCACTCGTCTTCCTACCACTGAGCAGCAGACTGCTTCAGCTTTTGACCATCTCAGTTACTTTCCAGTGTATTTTTTGAAATGTCTTTCTGGCCAGGACTTCTTGGTGTCACAACTTTGCATTTCTGAAAGGCAAAGTCTGAATACTTGTTTGTTTGTTTGTTTTCCCAGAAAATACTTACTCCCACCAAAATTTGTATTCCAGTATTTTTCCTGCCAACGTACAGTTCTTCAGTAAGAATAAAGTTCTTAATCAGTTCTTTGGAGAAGTCATATTAGGTTAGGTCTTCTTCTGTGTTTGTAAACTGTTTGGAACTTGGGGGTGATACCAGGCCCACTCTCGGTTTGAATGACAAAGAGGAACAGCTCAGATGTAGCTGCTCAGATTGTTTGTGTCAGTTCTGGAAGTTTACTTTCATATTCTGCATTATTGTACGTCAGCAGCCAAACAAACTAGGTCTCAGTTTTATCTCTAAAAGTGAGGTAGCATCATAAATTGCTGCTACTTCTTGTTAAAAGAGATCTGTGAATGAGCGATCTAGGACATAGCAAGCCTTATTTAAAGCGAGCCCAGCAATGCTTTATACAGTGGTTTGCACAGAAACCATCTGCATTGTCTTTGATCCTCTCCTCTCCTTCCTGGTTCCTTTATGTTAGAGGAGAAACAAAGTAAAAGCTAGGCCTGTGGGGAAAAAATAAAATAAATATTTGTCCACATGTGGTTTTCTATTTCTTTTTTTTCCCCTTCTCTTAGTGGACATATTGAGAAGTCATCAGGTCTGCACTGAGGAAGAAGTAAGTACTAAGGGAGCATGCCGTTTTGAGGTGAGGAGAGAGAAGAGAACAAAGCTTTGCACGTTGTTCTTGCAAGAGTGATTTTGAGCAGGGAACAGTGCAGTGCCTTTTGAATTTGGTGCCCAGTCCTTCCTTTGGAATTCCTTCCCTGCAAACCTGTGTGAATGCCAGATGCTTCCCTTCCCTTCCTTTTTCATGCTCATGCTCCCACTGTGTCCACACCTCCAGCTGCGCTCCTTGCCTGTGCCAACACTGGCTCTGGGTTAGCACCAGTAGCCTTAGACTTCACCATCTGGAAGAACTGGCCAGGGCTTACACTGTTAGAGTAGGTGGTGACCTGTAGTAAGGTCTCCATTTACCCACAGTTTGTGTTACTGTCAAGTTCTCCTAAAAACTGCTATGGTGGTTGTTGGTCTCAGGATCATCCAAGGAATAAAGAAACAAACCTTATATGTGTTGGAAAGAGAGTACTTAACATTTGAACTTTTCATTTGAATGCATTTTGAAAGATGGAGCATTGTTGTAAGAAAATAACTGTCAGCCTTGTGGTTTTTTTTGTTTTTTTTTTTTCCTTTTATGTATTGAATTAACTGATTTACTAAGAAAAGAAATGAGTTGAGCTTTATTGAAAAATAATCTCTCAAGGGGTGAAGACAAGAGGAGGGATTATTATTTTCAGATGCACATTGTACCTGAAACATAATGCATCTTAAAGGGGGAACAAAAAGCAGGAAACTATACGAGGAAAGAGGAAGAAAAAGAATGAAGGAAGAATGACACCATATTAGGTGTGAAGTACCATGCTGCTGTGAGAAGTGTTTATTGCAACTGAAAGGGGGAAATAATGAAGACCAAATTTGAATGAAAACATATTACGAACTCTTGGATTGTTCTCCCAACTCTTCAAGTTGAGCCAAAAATGTGAAAAGATAGCTGGTCAAACAAGGTTGTGAAATTTGTCAATTTATGCAAAAGTGCATGGTCGTGTTTGCAGACAGTGGAGGTAAACAATCATCACAGTCTACAGGCAGAAGAGAGCTGCCAGTTGCTGCTTTCTCAGTCTCTTGGGTAGGTCAGGAGAGTGATTCTGAAGTAGAGATGTGCTCTGAGCCTGTGGTTCTGTGTATGGCTGCAGAGTTGTTGTGTGGCTACTGAGGCTGAGCAGAGCACCTAGTCAGTCACAGGGCTATCAGATCACCACGCTGTTCAGCTTTAATAACATACTCTTAATGGGGACCACAAAACATGCATGCCAGGGAGCTGGGTTTTGTGTTGGCTGTGAACCACGACCTTCACAGGAGATGGTTGTGCTGAGGACTGGAGCTTGCTACCAAATGTGTGGTGGTGTGCTGATAGGAAAGTCTGACTCACTGAGTTGACACTGTGGATTTCAGGTGCTGAATGGGGTTCATGGCTGCTTGCAGCAGTCGTTGTTACTTCTCAGATTTTTAGGTGCAGGTCTTACGTGTTTGCAAAAATCAGTTCCCACCAATAGATGTTATGAGATTTTTGTCAGTTTTGCTCCTTTTTCTTAGGTGGAGAAGTGTGCTAATCCTCACCAACTAGAGGAAAACTGGAAAATGTAACCTGAGAGGTTTAGTAACAGTTTAGACCAAGGAGAAGAAAAAGGGGTGCTTAATTGTTAATGATAAGTCTTAGACCTTTATATGATTTAAAACAGTTTTGAAGGTATGCTTGTATTTTTCTGAGTTCTTCCCTATTATATCTGCAACACTGTCAGAGGATGTGGGGATCAAGAAAAATATCCTGATTACGCTTCAGAAAGTTGCTGTTAAGGCAGAATAACTTTTATGTTTGCTGGAAGAGGTTTGATGCCTCTAATGGATAATAGACACATACAAATAAAACTATATTTGAACTCATTTTTTTATGCATTAAACTCCAGTAAAGTCTCAAGACTTAATAGGAAAAAGTACTTGTATAGAACACACATTGCAAGAATTTTAAGTCTGTGTGTGTGCTATACTACATCTGCAAACGTACCACGACCATGTTTGGAATAATTAAGTTACACTGGTCTGAAAGATGCTTACACTAGGTAGGGTTTATGCCCTGAAATACAGGAATTCTCACTGCTTTATCTATTGTTGCCATCATTCCTTGGTTGGACTTTACCAAGTGGAGAGTCAGTAAAATGTTACACCCTTGAACAAAACTGTTGAGCAGTTCAAAATCTGTTGTTAGGCCTCTTCACAGCTGCACAGAGGGAACGCTGCCTTGTACTTGCTTGTTGCTTTTCATGGACTTGCAGGCACAGATTGTTCTGTCTGGATTGTTTTTTGCATGTGTGTCATAGGAATACCCGCTCCTGTCTGTGGGCTGAAGACCTTCTGTAAGTAGTTACTGAAATGGAAGTATTTCCATTGTATAGACTATCTACATTCTTTTTAAAATGTTCTGATCATACTGGTTTAATGCTGCCTTTGATGCCTTTCAGGCAGTTGAACGAGTAGGATAATAATGAACTTTTTCAACCTGAAGTTTTCCTTGCATCAGAGATCTTTGTAGTTCTAGACAGTCTTTTCTGGTACAGATAAGGCTTTAGTGCTGCATAAATGTTTGAAGATACACAACTGATTTATCTCCAGGTGTGGAAGCTGAAGTTGTCTTGTTACTTGTGTGGTAGAAGAATTTATCCTAAATGAGAATTAGGAAAAATTACTTCTTCATACATGGAAAATCCCTTGAAAACTTGTCAGCAGCAGCCTTCAGTTAACTTGTGGAGGCACTGCCTACCAAACGCTATTGTGACAGCTTGTGTCTGTTGTTTCTGTAAGGGTTTATCCTGTAAAGTCAAGATATCTTGCTCCAAGAGAAAGGGAGAGATGGGGAGATTACATCATCATGGAAGTATACCAGAATAGTTAGCTTTAAAGCCATTCAAGACTACATTGGCACCCCTTTGTTATACAGTGTAGCTGAAAACGAACTGCAGCAATAATGAACCAATCCATCTAAATCACAGCAGCTGAACAACTGACTGTTCTATCTCAAAATGCAAATGCGTTGTGCAGAATGGATTTAATTGTAAATGTTTACTTAGTAGGGAATATGAGCCTTTTAGTTTGTGACAATAATCATGAATACAAAGACCCAAAGAATTTTAGGGTTTACGTAGCTTGTCCCTGTTCTCATAACAATATTTCAAAGTCAATTTTTTAAAGAAATATGCCGTTTGGCCTTTTTTCTAGCCAGTGAATAGAAATCCTAAATGCCCAATCACTGAGCCACATGTTGAAAACCAAAAGATAAATTTAGCTGTGTGTATTTAGATCAGGCAGGCTTTTCTGTTGTATTTCTTTCACATCTATGTTAGGGCTTTTTAATAGCTTCAGGTAATAAGGAAAAAAAATGCTGATTTTCAAGGCTCAGATTTGTTTTTACAGTGCATGTAGTGTTACACAGAGTATTAGCATTCTCTTCCAGGTTCACACAGTGAGGTGCCTCTCAAACAAGTCAAGGGTTATACTTAGGAATTTCTGCTCCAGTTTAAAACAAAACAAAAACAAACCAACATGTTGAAATCTTCCTTTGTTAAATTCTTGAAACTGAGCCCCAGATTGCAGCTCATGAGGATGAGTCTCTGTCACTACTTTGATTTTTTTAATTAAAATAAAATAGGATTGCAGTCTTTTGGGGAAAGGAAAAAGCTTACAGAGCTTTACCAGTAAAAAGAAAGAGAAAGCAGAAATATCTGCCTCCAAGCTGTTACTGAGTATCTTTTGGTCTAAGAAAAGACACGTTGCTTTGAAAACATACACATACCAAAAAAAAAAAACCCAACAGTGTGCATGTTTACGCTTCTGTTGGCATTTTTGTGTGTGCTTTCTTTAATACATTTCACACGTGGAGTAGTCCTCCTGAAAAAGAGACAACAAACCCCCCTGAAGAATAGGCCTTTGTGACACTGGAGAAGTTTACTGTGCCAAAGTTATGGTAAGAATTTGTAAATTTTGGCTGCTGGAGTGCTTCCTTCCCCTGCTATGTTTTTAATGTTGGAAACTTAGAAGTGTGGAATAGAGAGTTGCTTTTTGTTCGTGGTGGTATTTTTTTAACTGACAATGCAAACATTTATTTCACAAACTAAACCACCGTCCACGTGACGCTGCTGGCTGTATACAAACACCCTGTTGAGCTTGTTCTGCAGAAGTCCTCTGTGGGCTTCCTGGGTAGCACAGAAATGGTTGGCTGCTCTTTTCAGGGCCACGGTGCAGACCCAGCCCGTAGCTGCTCAGATTGAGTGTCCCTGAAAGAAATGCTTTTAATAGGAGCACAGCCCTCAAAGCCTGGCTGTTTTTCTGCATCTCTTTTTCTCTGTCTGTTTCACATGCTTCATTTCTGCTATCTTGGGGATTGTTTTGTTTTGCCTGTACTGCTTGGACAAAGCTGAACCTATGGGGGAGATGTGCAGTTTTTCCTCATCACAAAATATAATTCCTTCTATATATCATGTCCTTTCTTCATCTTGATCTTGTGTTGTATGTTTTAGGTTTTGGGTAGGCAAGATCACTTGAGATCAGTACCTGTGGCCTGAGGACTCAGTGACGAGCTAGCCAGCAGCACCTTGTTGTCCTCCCAGGGTTTTCTGGAGTTACCAAGGGCAGGATTTGAGTCCAAGGCTGGACTGTCATGGTGACAAAATATTTAGAAAACATTTTCTTGCCTGAAACAAAAGCTTGGATTGTGCAACACAAAGTACTGTCCCAGTGTAATAAACGACTCTGTGTGTGCTTTAAAGGGTTCTGTGTGTTCCATGACTGTCAGCTCTTACCACATTCAGTGTGTTCAGGTAAAACGATGCTTTTCCCCTCTGAACTCTCAGCTTTCCAAGCTGGGTTAATTCTCCCCCTTTACACAATGGCCTTATGAAGTTGTAGCAGCCAAATCTGGCCTCATGTTTTGAACAAAATGGACGGTCCTATTCAAGGTAGATCCAGCCGAGCTGCTTATTCTCTGCATCCGTGGTAGCCCTGCTGCATGGTGGGCTGATGTGCCAAACATCAGCCTTGCCATTGGCATCGGTTGCTCTGATCCTGAGTAACCTGTAGGATAAGGTAAGCACTTCTGTTGGGTTAGAACGCACTGTTCTTGGTGCAGGAAGAGTCTTTTGTACTGTAGGTGTTTCAGACTTTCACAGTAACTGCTAGTACTTTTTAATGCCTGAGATTTTGTTGTGTCCCAGCCTTCCTGATATCTACCCTCTGACCTGAGAGGAAGGCGGTGATCTGAAGTGACTGCAGACAGTTGCAGTGGCTGTAGTAGATCGTTCATCGGGAATCTTTAAAATGATTTAAAGGCGGGGGAAATCTGTGAAAATGAGGTGAGGATTGTTAGCTAGCCAGTTCATCATAACTGCACCATTTGAAGTTCGTGCAATTTTTTTTTCCAGCATAGTCTATCTTCAGTGGAAATACCAGTTGTGATTTTGAAGGAGGGGATGGTTTTACTTATGTGCTACCTATATTGCTGTCTCTGCTCAGAGCAGCAGGTGGCCAAGTTTCTTTCTGAAATAGTGACTTTTCCCAGCTCTACGGCAACTACAACCAGATTGTTTGCAGAGGCTGTATTTTTTTTTTTTTTATCTTCAAAGAAACTGAAGTTACTGTAGTTGTTGGACCATAACGTTCTTCAAGAAAACGGGAAACAAAAGTGAAACATTGAGGTGGTGGTGCTGTGGAATATACTTTTCTTAGATTTGCATCATCTTGCAACTTTATATGCTTGGCATGTAACCCTGTCCCATTCAGAGTGCTGCTGCAGAGCTAGTTCCTTTGGACTGCTGCACTGTTTCTATCTGCTAGTTCCTCTGTTGCATTGAATTGCAAGAGCAGCTGCTTTTCCTTTTCATACCTATTTTTACCGTCTCTAATTTGCTATTAAGACGTTAACTTCTGCCTCCAGTTAGCCTAGCATGTCTCAATGCGGTGACTACAACATGGGGGCAAGCAAATACTTCTGTGCTTTCTCTTGTGCTACCCTTTCACACTTGGAAATGTTCCCTGTAAACATCTGCAGTGCTGCTTTATTATCCTCTTCAAAAGCTCTCGCTCCTTGTGTTGCTTATAAAAGGCCTTGATGAACTTGAACTGCATATGTACTGAGACTGCTCTTCACTGTGATGCCCACTGTTCATCTTCTTTTCCCCTCTTTTTACTTTTTTTTTTTTCATTGTCCCTGCCTTATGACACAAAACTCTGCAGAACAGGAACTGTCTCATTGTTCTATTTGTACAGCAGGTGGTTCAGGTCCAGATGTTTATCTGAAATTGCAGTGTACTGCAGCAATACAAATTAGGTTTTAGAAAGCTGTATCTAAACTACAGAGAGAAAAAGGTCACATTTACTGTGGTTATTTTTGTGAGGCTCTTATAGTAGCTTTTTTTTTTTTCTTTTTGTATTCTCTGCTTAACAGGTGACTAGTTGGAATGCACAAAAATTAATATGTATGAAGTTTTCTTCCCACTTTAGGGCAGCACTGCTCCCGAAGGCCAGAGGAAAGCTTCCTTCTCAGAAGCAGCTCCAGGCTACTTGGAGAGGGCTTCTTCAGCACTTGTTAGTTTCTTGAAGAGGTTTGTTTACTCCCTTGACGAGACTGGGTGTGATTATGGCAAAACCTCATGTTTATGGAGACTCTTCTCTTTCTGGGTACCATTTTAGACGTGGAATGACACTCAACAGGATGTGTGGTTGTAGACATGTATTCAGACTTCAGAGGCAGTGCATACCTTTTTGACCATGCACTATCCTGTGCTATTTCTCTCACGATTTATGTGGTAGAATAAAACATGGAGGAACACAGAATTCATTTCTCTTCTTTATGCTCACTATGCACAGGGAATATTTATTGATACTCATCCTTCCGCTGACTCTTGAAACCAGTTACTGGAGGCAAGGAGATTAAAATGAGGACAAATGGCCAAGCAGACTTGAGGTTTTGTTTCTTGAATTTGGTTTGAAAGTTGAAGTTTGATAAAGTTGCACCTCTAGTAGTTCCTTTCAACATAAAGTATTATGTGATTTTTATTGTCATTTTTTGACCAGTTTGATATTGGTAATCACATGTAAAGCTAAGTCAGATTTGAAGGAGATTAGCAGACTTCTTTCTAGGTGAGAGCAGTTTGGTTTTTGTTTTGAGATTCCTTGTGATGACCAGCAAACAGAAAATAAACAGTAGTTTATCTGTTGTCAGCAGGCTTTGTCATTTTTCAGCGCTGTCTGATGTGATGTGTTCAAATACAGAAGTCAGGATTTCTCAAGGCAAAGGTTCAAATTGTGTAGTAGTAAACAAACCTCACTAGTTCACTACTTCTTGTTAGTAATCTGAATCTGTGCTTTGGAACCAAAAGTTGCTTTTTCCTTTAATTACTGCGATGTCAGGCTTACTAAGAATGCTATGTAGGTTTAAAGCTGCTGGGATTTGTTGTTGTTATGTTTATTGTTTCTATGAGTAAGTAGGAATGTTTCTAACTTGACTCTTTTTGCTCTTCTGGGAGAGGAACGTTCTCAAGTTGAAATATGGGTTGCAGGATGTGTTGTGGGGCCAACTCTGTTCTTTCCAGTCCTCTCCAATTAAGGCTGGAGATATTTTATGTTGCTTACAGAGATTAAGCGCCTTGACGGTCATCTTCAACTACAGCTGATGCTGCAACTGCCTGGGACTCTGACCGTGGCTGAGTGGAGTAGATGAGATGAGCTCTGAGTTCATATTGTGTTCGTGGTGGCTGAAGTTTATAGAAAAAGCGTGTTAGGAAGATGAGGCTTAGGCCAATTTATCAGCAGAGATGAACAGGATAGTCTATGGTAGCAGAGGTGACCTGGAAGCCTTGCATGGCTATCGGGTGCTCTCAGCTAGTACCAACCCACTTGTTTCTTCCTTTGCACTAGTCAGGGTAATGGTAACATCCTTTCTCAAGGCTTGCTCGTGATGAGATAGCAATCTGTCAGCCCGCGTCCAGGATGATGAGCAGCCACGTTTTGGAGTCAGACTTAGTACACCAGGTAACCCGTACGGTGATGGATCTTTTCTGTTTGTATCAGGGAAATAGTGACCACAAGCAGCTGACACTGTCAAGTTGCAGACTCTGTAAAGTTACAGAGACTTGTTTCACAGCTGGTTCTCTAGCTGGCTCTGGATGGTTGGAATCACAAATTTTGGGACCTGAAGTGACATTTCACTCAGAAGAGAGAGCCTTTGAGGACAGGGTTAAAGTCTGGCTGATCCCAGAATGAGAAAACTTGAGCTCTTTGCAGCCTCTGTAACTTTTTTTTTAAATCTGAAACAAGGTTGTTGTGTGAAGCCTGGAGCAGAGCCTGTCTATGCGTCTCCATCAGATCTGCATTTAGATCCCTGTCTGAAAAGAGACAGCCATAGTCTGGAAGGGATTTTTAAATTTCTTATTGTTTTGTTACCCCAAATCTCCAGAGTAGGGAGGTTCATGAAGGATGCGTGTCTAATACCAGTTTCCTATTAAAACTTTCACTAATTATTTTAAAATTGTACCCATGACTTGCCAGGGATTATTTTATTTTTCTACTTTGGAAACTTTGTATGTCTTCCTTCCTTTTCCCACAATAACAGGATAGTGCTGACTATTTTGGAAATTTTCTTTGTTCAGATTTGGATTTCTGAACACAAACAGCGCACATGTCTGCTACCCTGTTCCATTTCTGATGGGCTGAAAGCACTGATAGAAGGGGTAGGCGCTCCTCGTTGCAGAGGGAAGGTAGGTGGGGCAGACTGAAGGCTGAGCGTGCAGAAGCTGAGGCGGTGGCTGCTGTATTAGAGTACCGTCCTGGAACTGAGAATCGAAGCCAGTCCTCCCCTGCTCCACCATAAACCTCCTTCTGTATGATCATCTCGGATAAGGTTATTTTTACTTCTCTGCACCCCAGTTCCCTATCTGTAAAATGGCGATAGCGGCACTTCCCTACTTCACAGGGATGTTGTGAGGACAACCGCAGCTCAGACTGTGGGGCTCTTGGATTCTGTGGTAACTTGGGGCACAGATGGAAGAAGGGAAATGTTCCGCATAAAAGCTTTCTGTTCTTTAAGCCCAGCAGTAGGTTACAGCCCCGATGCGAATGTGGTTTCCACTCATGTCATGACTGGTGCCGTGTCTTTTCCCTGAATGTTTCCTTGCTGAAATCGTGTGTGCATACCAGCAAAGCACTTAGTGTCCTTATGGGAAGCCATTGTTTGCATCATTGGCTGCAGGCTCTGAGCGAGACTTACTATTTGTATTTGCCTGTGTGGGCCGCTCACAGGGAGTGAATTGAGTACGTGCTTCTGGCAGCAGCTACCGTGTGCATCTCATGGGCTGACTCAGGTGCTGGAAGGAGTTAAAAATCGATGGATCTTCACTTGTGAAATTCCAACTAATCTAGCAGTTACTGTGAGCAAGATGTGGACTGCAGTCTGGCCAGAATAATGCAATTGTACTTGACATAACTGGTTAAATTTCACAGAAACCACATCCTTTTTGTTGCCACTGACAACATAACATTCCCTAACGTTTGATTTCAAGTGGTGCTTTATTACCCAGATGTACATGTAAATGTACTTCTGAAGAATTTCTGTCCAGAGACACTACAGGAAAGTGCTATGCTTTTTCTATTTTTACATTGTCTTCATTGTACTTATATATGCCATCTTTCTTGTTCACCTGCTTTGATAAATTCTATGTTTAGTTGTCTCTGCCCATTCACTTGAACAGGACAAAAATAACTTCAGTGTAATCCATCCTCTCAGTCCTTTCCTCTCCACCCCTTCCCTCCCCTCTCCTTTCCTGCTGCTGGATTTAAGGCATTCAGCTGTTTGGCTGGTGGCAGATTTTTTTTTGTTTGGTTTTGTTTTCTTTCCTTACAAGAAGAGCTTGCGAGCGGGAGGAAACATTTATACTCTGCAATAAAAGTGTGAAGAGTATGCAGGCTATCAGAAACACTTCTTCCTCTGTTGCAGTGCTTGCCTAAGGGTCAGAGTCTGTGCAGAGTGCATGGAGGGAGGTGGAGCAGAGGGATTGGGAAATGACTTGGATGTGGCATACATCTGTCTGACAAAAAGCCAACCGTGCCAGGGGAGAAATGGACAAACAAATCGTGTTTCAGTGCTGAGCTCTGAGGCTGAACCTAAAGTTTGCACAGGAGCAAATCTGCAGATAAGTTTCCGATGGACCTTGGCTCCTGTTGTGCAAGTGCTGCGTAGTATTTAGTGCAGAGGAGATGGCCGTGGGCGTCTCTGCTCAGGCCTCTGCTGTGTCCTACTGCTGAAATGCTCCGTTGTAATTAGTGCCTGTCACAAAGCAGTGCTGGCCCAACCACCAGGAGCGGGTAGGTGCCCAGCCCCTTGACTTCAGTATGCTTTAAACACCAAATTACTTAGAAGCAAGTTTGTTCACCTAACTTTGGATGTTGACTGTTTTAATCTGCAAATTGGAGAAGGACTATCCACTGAACTGACCAAAACATTTGCTGCCTATTTTATCTGAAATATTATTGCCTTCCACAATGAAGCTGATTGTGATTTGAGGGAGACTGTATTGTTTTGGTGAAACTGCTTTGGGATGCAGCCTGCCAAGTTTTTGTATATCTGGGGCTGAGTGTTCGGTGTGTTGTTACTGCGAACAGACACATTGTCTGGAGATGGTGGGGGTGCGTTTGTTCCCACACATGCACACACGCACACAGACTTCTAATTTAAGCAATTTTTACTTTGTGTTAAAAGTGATCATGAGGAACAGAAAGATTTAGGGAAAAGCCTTCAGCCAAGACCGTGAAAAACTTTTGCTTGTTTTTGTGTTCATAGAATTGCTGCAGGACAGGATGTCAGAAGGGTTGTGTTTGGAAACCAGTGATAACTTCAAAGATTCAGATTCTCCTTTCTTCTTCCTCTTGTGCCCCAAAAGCCCAGGAGCAGTGGTGAAGCTCCGACCTAGTAGACATCCCTCAAGGTGTTCAAGGCTAGGTTGCATGGGGCCCTAGTGTGTGATTTAGTGGGTGGCAGCCAGCCCACAACAGAGTGGGGGGCGGGGGGGGGTTGGAACTGGATGATCTTTGAGGTCCCTTCCAACTCCAGGCATTGTATGATGTGGACACAGAAGACGGCAGCCGTGGTGGCACCAGTTGGCACTTCTCGGCATGACTTCTGTAGTGGAAGCGTGTTGGGCAGTAAAGAGAAACCACTGACCAAACCCAGTTTGCACTTTGGAACCTAAATCCAGATTTGATCCTCCGGGCCACACGTTTGTTAAAAGGATATGCTGCCCTTGCCTGCTTATGTGCAATGGGATCGCATTGGCCCCCGTGCTCTGTCCTGCTTTTCAAGTGAAGTTCGCTTTAATTTCTAGGAATGTTAATTCCTCACTTCAGAGGCACAAATATGCATTTGGAGCGTTTAAAAGGGAGTGGGCCCTGAATTGAAAGTGCACTTCTTCTGCTTCAAGGCATAGCATAATCCTTTTAGTAGTTTGGATTACTGAGATTGTAGTGGGCAGGCCGGGATGCCTCACAGACATCTGTTTTTCTGTCTATTCAGTCAAGTCAATATCCTCAAAACTGTAATTTTCACTGTAATGATGGATTACACTTGTCAGAGCGTATAGAGTTTTGTCGTGTGTGCTTAATAAAAGAAAACAGATTCTCGTGCTTATTTTTTCTGAAGTCAGATACATCTGAACTAAAGCTCAGCGTATGCAAGACAAACTACGCTTTAATTTTACAATTGTCTGATGGGACTTTGCGATTTATTTGTTGTTACTTCCTTAATGATGTTGCAGTCAGAGGCACTGTTTTGCTAAATGTTGTGTAAAAAGTAAATTGTAGCGCAGCAGATGTTGGTATTTGGATGGATGTCGGTGCAATGGGGGGACAGCAACAGTCATCTCTGTCAGCTGTCTTCAGACTCCACAGGCCTGCTGTGTGGTTACTTTGGTGTGTAAAAACAGCTCGTTTTGCAACTGGGAAGTTTGGCATTACATTTGGCACGGAGCCATTGAGCTGGGTTTAACACAAGTGTTTATCCAGCGATTTTCTCAAAACTGGTAACTTGGAGAAAATGTTTATTAAACTTCAGTACAAAGGAGGGGAAGGGGGAGTTGTAGCTGGATCTTTCTGAAAGAAATCAACATTTGTAACGCTGAGGATTTTTTAATTCCCCCCAGCCCTGTCTGTCTTCAGCTGCCTTTCTATCCTTTGAAACCTTTTTGCAGCTTGCTGTTTATAATTTCCTTTTTAAAGATTAAAACAAGGAAGCATAGCAGATGAAATACAAAGTATATACAGCATGCAGTCATTACCTTTCTCTGTTCTGTGTTTTGTTGCGGATTAGGTGCAAAGAATGGAGGACTGGAAATGAAGCTGCTTAATTATCCTCTCCTCCTGCCTTTCTGTAGAAATTCCACTTGAAGCACAGAACGTGAGCCCTGATATGCAGAGCAGCGGATTTTTTTGTGTGATAAATTACTGTACATTTTACCTTTCGGTTAAATATGAGAACCCGTGAAGGCCACCAAGAATTTTTCCTAGAACTCCCATCAATATTGGACATATTTCTTTATGAAAACAGCAATTTGGACTGCATTTTTAATGAACAGGGCAGAGGAGAGCAGCAGTTTTGCAAAGCTGCAGCAGTTTTCATCAGATTTTATACCTTAAATTGGGAACCTTTTGATTAAAGATTCATTGGGAATCTCTGTCATAACGAAGGCATTTAGTTTGGATTAATTTTTCTAATCCATTCCAATCTTTTATTGCCTCTGTGATTAAATAATTAAATGCCTTTGTTGTTTGAAATGGATGCTATTCCTTTGGAAAAGACAGTAGGAAATTGGGATTCTCTGGTGAAGGAGGAAAACTAAGCAAACTAAGAATAGTAGCCTAGTGGTGAACTGTGTGCTTTGGTAACTTTATAGATGAACTGCATTTTTATTACCGAGTATGATATCAATACGCCACTTTTCATGTGGATCCTTTTGTTTTGTTTTATTTGATGATGCTGCCAGTAGATTCCAGTTGCTGTTTCCAAAGGTGGCTTTGTTTAGAAAACCATAATTTGCAAGAAGCTCAGCAAACTAAATTGATTTTTATAGTGGGCAGTGGATGAATGAAGATGGCAGATAAACTACTGCAAGTGTTCTGTGGCTGCTTTTGGAAACTTTTTTTTTATCTTGTGTTGATATTGAAATTATAATCTTAGTCTTAATTTTTTATTTTCATTGCAGAAGCGATGTTGGGGGGGAACAAACACAGTAAATGAATTTGGGAATAATCTAAACTTTACAGCATCCCCAAAACAGAGAGTGAGCTGAGGCTTCATGGTCAGCCTGACCTTGGAGTTTCTGCTGCAGGAATTGGCTCTGCTTGCCTGTAAAAGAGCAGGGTCATTGCAGTGGCATTATGTGCTACCTAACAGGCTCTGTGCCAGCTCTGTTTAACATACCTGTGTGTGTGTGTGTGTGTGTGTGTGTGTGTGTGTATTTAAAGGATGTATTGCTGCTGCTTAAAATGGTTTGCGTTGGATTTGGCCATGCTTCAGGAATGAGGTTCTGAATGAGGAGCAATGCTGTGCCCGTGAGCTGGGCAGAACCTGCCCACTCCCTGTGCCCCTTTCCTGTCTGCAGCCCAGTGCCATCACCCTGCCTGCAGAGACTCAGTGCTGGTAGCATGCAGCACATCCCTTTTTCAGTATCCTCCTCTCAGATGCAGCGGGCTTCAGCCAGAGCAGCTCATCCGTGGCTCATCCGTGCCCCTCTCTGCAGCTGGCCTCTTTCCTCTCTCTTTCTCCAGCTCTCCTCCCACCTTACTGGCAGCAGCTTTTCCAGGGTGGCTTTGCTTGACTTGTCCCCTGCAGAGTGGAGGAGCCCCCAGCAGCTGCCGCACAAGGTGTGGCATCAGATCAGGAACTAGTGGAAGGAAATGCTGCGTCCAAAGCATGAGCTAAGCAGCAAGCTACAAAGTGGAGTTTGCACGTGGGCTTTGCTGCACACGTGCCTGCTCCGTCCACTGCAGAAGTCCCTGAGGCATGAACATTGCCCCACATGACCTTCTTTAGGAATGCTACCCCAGGTGACCTTTAGATTTTTCATTTTTATGTAAGTTTGAAGCTTTACTTATTTCTCTCTAGTGTTCTCACCCTTAACATGAGTTTCTAGCTCTCCTGGACAGCTGCTCTGTTTTTTTGCAAGTTCTACAAACTTCAAAGGTAGCTGAACCCAGCCAGGCAAGGGACTGTCTTGGTTTTTGCTTTGCTTCTGTTCTTTAGTAAGAGAACTGGCATCTGGAATTTTAGCCACATGTTCCCAAAACAGTAGGGTAGGGCACTACAGGCTGGGAAACACCACTCATGCTCTCATCTTCCTATGCCCATCTACTTTTTGCTTTTGTGTGGTGTATGCCTTCTATTTTTGCTGCTTGTATTTAATGAACAGTGGCTTTAACATACCAAGAAGCTGTTGCAAGATGCTGTTGCAATATGAAAATTAATTCATAGCAATGCTATCAAGGTAGGTGGGTCTTTATTCAGCTGCATCAGTTATTTTTCATTCCTCCTTCTATAAGAAGCAGATTTTCACATGGCTGAATGGAACACATCTTGTTTAGAGCTGTTAGGGAACACTATGATGAGCTTATTAGAATGGATGATGGTGGGGTTCAAAGATGAATAATCATGCTTATTATTAGTACACTTCAATATTAGAGCAGTAAATTGTGGTACCACTGAAATCCACCTGGTATTTTGTTTTCTCATTATGCTTAAACTCAATGTTTTTGCTGCATATTGTAAATTACAATAATTCTGATAGTTCTGTAGGTGACAGAAATGTGTCTGCCTGAGCTTGTGACCCTGGTGCAGCAGCAGGGTGGAATGCACTCCACTTCACAGCAACAGCTCATCTCAGTCCAGGCACCAAGCTGGCCCCAGCAGATCTCTTCCTGCCCTTACATTCCTTGGTTTCTCTCACCCATGTGGTGACAAGACTGTTTAGCAGTGACAAGAACATAAAAATTCAAGTGGAACTTGAAGGCTGGGTGAGATGACACATTTCTGTGGCTGTACGTTCTGGCTGCTGGCACTTCCTGCAGCTGTGCTGTGTTTTGGGGTGCCTTGTAGGCACACTCCTGTTCCCTGCTGCTGGGCAGGCTGTCCCCTTGCCAGCTCTTGCTAAGAGAGGGGAATCCTTGGCGAGGTTTCCTGTGCCTGTGTTGCTTGGCTGAGCTCAGCACCAAAGCTTGGAGGAGCATTCACTCTCATGTTACCCAGTGTTGAAGTTGCTTTCATAAATTCGCAATATGCAGTTAAGTTACTTTGCAGAATTCCTCTGAATTGAGCCAGGCAGTCCTGTTGCTTATCTGAAGGATACTTCCATTGCTGAGTTTAGGGTAGTGACTCAGTGGAAGTTATCTCAGAATACTAAATTTGGAGGTAAAACCAGGAGGTTGCCATGATAACAAATATTAGAACTTACTTTCTGGGAAGTGCTTGTAGTTCTTTCATTGATGGCCATTAAACAACTCAAGATAAATGAAGCTTTTTATTAGAACTAGCCTGCTCTCAGTGTGTTCTTCCTGGATTTTGCAGACTTGCTAATGAAGAAACGAGAAAGGAAATCCAAATTAGCCCTGACCATATAAGCAGCTCCCCTTTTGCTGCTTCTTATTTTTGTCATTGAAATATTTGCCTGGCTTGGCTCTAAGGCATCTTTCTGTGAAGTGTTTACCCAGTAGCTGTTCATATAAATGTTTTAAATTCTACATTGATTTCTTTCTTTCTTGGCACTTTTAAGAAACTTTTAAAGCACGGCATGGTCACATCATCACTGGTTGAGTTTGTATTGTAAGTGACCTAAAATGACTCTGTGTATTTATTTATGTTGAAAATTAGGACTCAAAACCAGAAGCTAAAGGATAACAATGTGATGTGTTAATATTTTACCCTGCATAAAATGCTTATTTATGAAAGTCCAAGTTCAGCAGCTCAGTTTTTACAAATAGAGCTTGGTTTGGTTTGGTTTCAAACCGCCTCTGAAGTTTGTCCATATCATGTGTTTTAGCAAAGCTGCTTCCATAAATCTCTTCTAACATCCTTTAGTTGGTTGTTGGGGTTTTTGTTTGTTTGTTTTGTTTTGTTTTTTCTTTTTTTTTTTTTTATGCCATTTCTTTCCAGTTCCCCAAGGTTTTGATCTGCTTTGTGAATGGCACATTGATGCAGGAATGTGAGCCTGGAAGAGGCAGCCCTGGACTCTCGAGCCCTTGGTGAAGCCATTCGTGTATGGCTGCATCCCACTGGCCCCCTCCAACTTAATGGCTTGCCCTGCACAAACCTGAGGATTTTAGCGGGGCAGGGTGGGGGAGGACACCTCAGATTGGTTTTTATTCAATTAGAGTTGCCTTCCTCAAGGGCCCTCTGTGTGCTATGTGTAGGCAGCCTTAGGAATACAAGCTAGAGCTGATGCTTTTTGACCTGTTTAACCTGTGGAAGAGCTTTGGCTTGTGTGTGTTTCTTTGCTTTGTCCCCAGTTGCGCTGTCCAAAGGTCTCTGGAGAGGACATTGCTGAAGAACACAACTGAGTATGTCCCATTCACATAAGGCATGCCTTCAGATCAGTACAGGAATCACTGTTACGGATGCTTCTGCTAAGAGATGAAGTAATTAAATCAGCTTTTAGATGATGTATAGAAAAGTTCTTCCTTGTTCAAATATACCAGGGCGTGGTGTGTTTTGGTGTTGGGTTTTGGTGCTTTGTATTCTTAGTGGAGATCATAACATCTTGGGAGGAATATGTCACGCCCTTTAATAAATACATCCAGTGTGTTCAAGAGCCTGATTTGCAGAAGTGCTGATTGTATTAACTTCATGTTGAGCTCGAGGAAAGTTGGAGGAACCTCCTTTATCTAAAGGAAGATATTTAAAAAGTCACAGAGGTTTATTAGCCTAAGTGCTTCGTTAGCTGCTTGTGCTATTTTCCATCATAGTGTCAAGGTAAAAATTACTTGGGGAGAAGTAATTGTTCTGAGCAGATTTAATTCAGTTCAGTGAATCTGACGCATCCTCTGTCATGTTTATTTATTTATAAAAATGAGAGTTGGGCACCTGTCAAAAGCAGAGGCGCACATGATGGCGTTTTCTCTTTGTTACCGGAGTGTTTTGTTGCGTTGAAATTCTGTAGCTGCTTGCCAGCCTATTACAGGACAGGCCTCTCTAATTGCCTTGGACACCTTGTGGTAGTTTTAAGTCCTTTTGCTCTCACCACAAGGTAACAGAGATGAAATTCGCTCTTAGATTTTCAGCGTAGCTTAAGAAATCACTTTCTTACTTCCTGTAATTTATGTAGCAAATCCTTAAAACTGCTGTTTTTAATGAAACTTCATTTACATCTTCTCCCACTGGAGACAGCTGTAGGTTAGGACTAGCCTGACTAAGCTGTGCCAAAGGTAGGAGTAAGGAGTTTTTTTACATGCTGATTAATTCTCTTTCACTCCTCTGGGAATATCTGGTATTGCTTAAATTGATCGCTGTAAGCAATATGCCAACATTTTTGACCTTCTAAACTGAAATTCAGCACAAAAAAAAAAAAAAAAGATAAACCTCAGTGTCTGAGTTTTACGTAACCATGCAGTTGGAATACAGTGGTTTTATAACAAAAGATGTCATCTTCTGTGGTGGTGGTGAGCTCGGACCCTCTGAAAGAAATGAAGTTGGAACGTGGCAGTTGTCCGTGAACAAAGCGTTGGGTGACAGTCTGATTTTGTTTCTCCATAATCTGACTTCTGATCTCTCCCATGGCCTGGCTTCATCAATCACAGCATCCATTCCTTGCTTTCATTAAGGGCTTTACTCTTGGAGCTGTCGTGTGACTAAAGATTGAGGCACCTTCAAATACATTCATTTTCCTACCCAGCTCACGTATAGCGTTGTGGGAAGCAATAGGTCTGCGTTATTTGTTGTTTTCTAAAGTTAATTTACAGATGTGGGATGCCAGGTGAAGAGGAGCTGCAGCGTGCTGGCTTTGAAGGCGCTGGCACTGAGTGCGGTGCGAAGATCTCCCTTTGTCGGGCTGAACATTGAATCGCTCCCCTTTGCCCCACCTCCAGCCTCCCTCTTCCTCCCCTCCCTCCCCAAATTCCCCGAAGAGATGATAATGAAGCAGGTGCCATATATCGTAGCTTTGTGTGAGCGTGAGAAACAGCCGCCGCTTCAGAATAGCCGGAGCCGCGCAGGAGGAGGAGGCATTTCTTCTTAACCTGTTGGCAGCAACGTCAATCATTGTCCCGTCGCCCTCACTGCGCTGCCATCCAGCTGCACACGGAGCGGCTCGGCATAAAGCGGGGAGCGGATTTGCGGTGCCCTGAATTAGCTCCTTGTGCCGGCGGGGTCCCCGCCGGGGCGGCTGCAGACGGGCTGCTGACTCAGGCTTGACCTCCCCATTGGGGAGCACCCGGGGCTGCAGTCTGAGCCGCCTCATTGAGATGCAGGGCACGGGCGACGCGGCCGCAGCTGTACACTGGAGGCGAGGACTGAGAACTCATCCAGAGTGACCAAGAAAAAAAAAATAATCAAAGAACTGGCCCCCTTCTGTACTCCTCTGAATAGGCAGACAGAGCAGAGGTCCTCCTCTCTCCGCGAGCGTGTTGGGAAAGACATTAGCATGCCCTGTTGTTGTTTTGTTTTTTTTTTCTTCTTCTTCTTTCCTAAAAAAGCTACCTAAAACCTGGCGCTGTTTTGAAACCTCTTGTTTTGACAGTTTGTGGAGGCGGGGGGAGGAAGAGTGCCGCAGCAGCCCAATGGATGTCTGCGCAGCCAGTTGAAAAATAAAAAGCGAATTCAGATCTTTCATTTGGGTCGCTCTCGCCTTGCTTAATTGTTTAGTATCAAGTATTTACGATCCAGAATCAGCTCCCTGTGCTTAGGAAGGGTGGGCTTCTGAGCGCCTTACAACTGCCAAGGAGAAAATCGAGCCCTGCTTTCTTTTTGGAGATCTGTTTTGATTTCAGCTGGTTTGCGAGTGAGTGGACACTGATTTACTCAACCAGCAGAAACTAACTGTAAATCCACCTTCCTCTTTCCAGACATGACAGCGTGCATGAGATGGCAGCTCCTGAAAGCTTCACGTCTTGAGGGAAGCTGGCATCTGCCTTGGAGAAGCCTTATTAGGCAGACGGGGTGCAGAGCATTCTCTGCTGCCATTGAAGTTTTAGAACTGACTCACTCTGTCTCTGACCAGTGGCACATGAGCGCCGCAGTTGGCACAGCCCTCGTGTCTCGCTTGGCTGGCTGTGTGCTGCACGATCAAGGAATGCGGCGCGTCTTCAGAGCGTGTGGGAACGGACCAGAGGCTTGCATAACTTAAAGCCCTTGTATTTTGAGTGTTACCTTTAATTGTAATTAGTGATGCCACTTCTGATGCTCAAAGCAGAATGTAGAATGCATTATTTATCCATAGATTCCCAGTAGCTGATAGAATGTGCTTAACTGTTCTCACTCTCATTCTTGCTTGGTGTTGCCGGGCTTGTTCTGGTTACTTTGGGGCATAAAAAAGTTAATAGCAGGTCCAGGACTTCTGTGAATATCAAGGGTATCTTTGGATGCTGACTTGGTTAACCTAATGATTTTTTTAAAACCATTGGTATGTATGAGTTGATTAAAAAAATAAGCAACGACTTCTTAAGTATAGTCTGTTCCGAATTAAAGGGTGTGGCGTTGGCTTTGAATGAGCTTGATGCAGCAACAAGCATGCAGCAGTTGGTAAATAAAGATGGATTTTCTTTTGTTCTGCTGGTGCTTGCTGCTCATTATTCTCCACTTACCCTGTAAGCTTCCCAGGGAGTGGCAGCTGTTTCTGATGTTAGACACTCTATCAGTGGTAGACAGCTCCAGATTCGGTGAGATACTGTTGGGGAGAGCAGAGGAAAATAACCTAACCCTGCATTATTGTAAATCCTCAGCAGAATTAACTTTTCATGAACCAGAAGAGTTTTGTGTTTGACTTTCCAAAATATTCAGGCATAAGTGTGCTCTGCAGTACGTGTTACTGGGAAAAGCTTCTTTGGCATGAGGTAGATTTACATTCTGAGCGTGTATTAAGTATTTTAATATGCAGTGTGTGGGGGCAGACACAAAGCAATAAAGTGAAGTCAGTCTATAACAGTCTTGGTGTGTATTTGCAGATATGTAGTTTGGAAATCTTTGCAACTTCAAAATTGCTTTGAGTAAACAGAACGATACATAAAGGTTTTAAATAATAAAGCCAGCGAGTTATAGAGGAGTCTGTTTGATTCCAGGATTTTATATGTAGGATTTACAACCCATGCTTTTGCTTTTCTGTCTCTGCAGTGTTAGCATTCTGTTACTGAAAACAAAGAAGGCTCTGCCAGGGCATTACACAAGCAATGAATCACAGAGGAAAAAATGTTTTGCTTTGTAAATTGTTCACTTTTCCATGGTGGATCATTATTATTATTATTAAGTGTTGTCTAATAGAATCTGCCACGCATGCTTGTGCTTACTCTGTATGTTTCTTCTAGAGAAACTACATAGCTAATACCATGAGTGACTTCAAGCAACTTCTTGCTTTTATTATTCTTAAAAACAAAACCGCAACAGGAACAAAAAATCACAGGACAGAAATTGAAACAGTTCAGTTCGCTCTTCAGGCACTGCAGCTAAATGAGGAAGGAAAAGGTGTTTGTGTTTTTTGGTCAGGTTGTAGAAAGTCTGTAGTGTTTCTGCTGATTTGGCCAATAAAGAGGATGTAAAGTTGTTTCTTAAGAATATTCACTTTGTGTGTTTTGTTGATGACTTTCGTGGTGATCTGAATTTCAGAACAGAAGAATGAGAGTTAGTTCCAACTTGACTATAAGATCAGATTAACAGGTAACCTGATAGGGATGTTGCAAACGAGGCACTGTCATGCTGCTGCAAGGTGCAGGAGTATAACCTCAGAGCTTGTTACATAATAAAATGTACGCTGCAGATGCTGCAGTGTGCCTCATACTGTCCTTGGCAAGAGCAATAATCAATAATGTGTAAGCTTGCCATGTTGCAGCATTCATTAAGCTCCAGACGTGGAAAAAGAAGTTTATTTACTTTAATTTACAAATTAAAAAGTTAGATGAGGAACCTGAACCAGCTAAAGCAATAACTGAACAAAGGTCCCAGTGGAGTGGTCCTTGTGAAATGCTAATGGACTGCCTGGTCTTTCAGGGAAAGGTAAATGATAGACTTGTAGAACCATAGAATCACAGAGTGGTTTGGGCTGGAAAGGGCCTTAAAAGCCCACCCAGTCCCATCCCCCTGCTGTGGGCTGGTTGCCTCCCACCAGATGAGGCTGCCAAGGGCCCTGTCCAGCCTGGCCTCGGGCACCTCCAGGGATGGGCAGGAGTGAGTGTGGAGGATGGTGGTGTGTGTGTGGAATATATGGAATACACATTTTAAGGACCATGTGATTAATCCTGTTAGATGATGTATTTCTAACAGAAACAGATCAGTGGAATAAAGCTGTAAGAAAGTATTAGAGCCAAGCATAAGCCTCTAATAAAACATAAAATAGGATAAGGGAGAGGAGGAGACTCTTGTGACGGTAGAGTGTGATTTGGTGTAAAATTATGCATGTTTCACTGAAGATAATCAGGTATTATTTTCAGAGTATCTTTTAAAAGAAAAGTTCATGTCTCCTGTAAATGCTGGCTGGGATGATGCCTAACGTGCATTAGGCAAGACTCTAAGACTCTCTAACTTACCCCTCATCAGTTGGTTGGGTTTTTTTGTTGTTCTTTCTTTAACATATCATCTAGTGTGGATTTAGTCATAAGTGTAGGCATGTGATGGAGAAGGAAGTCCTAGCTCTTCTGGGTTTGCTTAGATCAAGAGAAGAAAACACCAACGTGGCAGGTATGTCGCAGAGTCCCGACAGTCCCGACAGCTGCCAGCCCGACCTGCTTACCTGGCAGAGCTCTCTGGTAGGCACTGGGCCAAGCGCACCCTGCTTTCTTATTCCTGTAGTCCCATCTGTGGTGTAATAGTAATGAGATTGGAGTAATCTCACTGATCTGGGCTGAGTTGGATTGATAATTTAAATGTGAAAGGCTTCATAATCTCCTGCTGATCCCAGAAAGTTCTCAGCTTTTAATTAAGGTCAGAATTAAGAAGGTGACAACAAAACCTTCTACGTTTACTGCCTTGCCTATAAATGCCATGACAGTGCTCCAGGTGAGTCCTGATGAAATTCCTGTAGCAACACAGACATTTTTGTAAAGCTCTTCTAGGCCGATATAATACTTGCAGCTGCAACTGATGTCTTTAAAGAAAATACTGCATAGGTTTGTGCCCGTTTCTTTTATTCTATTTTGACTGTGCTGTTGGATCAGTGCAAATAGGTATTTTTGAAGGGTAACTCGGTAAATCTTCATTTCTTGCTTTAGAATAGAAAGTTAAAGGCCTAAACAGGGGCTAAACACTTGAAAGCAACAGCCGGGATGCAAGCGGCACCTGGGAGAAAAGCAGGAGGTTGCTGTAGCCAGTAAATTTAGGGAGCCCTTTCTTCTCCCTGCTCTTGGCTGCTACTGGAATTGCTCACTGGCAGGTGAAACAGCAGGCACTGTGTGCTAGGGAGGTGCTCAGACCTGCTGCTGCTCACCTGAGCGATGCTTGGTGTCTGGTCTGCTCCCTCATCCTCTCCCTGTTGTTGATCAAACAGATGAACGCAAAACCCTACTGCAGGGAGAAGGCTGCAGCTGCTGCCCAGCTGTGGGTGGTTTGCAGTGATAGCTTTGGTTTGTTTTCTCTCTTCTAAGTAGTTGTTGGTGGGGATGGGAAAAGGTGAAATGTGGCCTGTACCCTGTGTTGAGTAGCACCTGGAGTAAGGCTTTTGTGATTCAGCCGTGTAGAAATGTTACCTAGAGATGTGGGAATAGCATGGGCAGGGAGCACAAGGGGAAACTGATGCACGCTGATTCCCACAGTAGACCTAGCTGGAACCCCAGTCTGCCATCCTTGAAGCCCAGTGGAGTATCTCTGATAACTCATTTGAGGTTTTTATCAGTGCTTCTCTTCAACTGCTGAAGGTCCAGAACATGGCTGTGATAGTCATCAACTAGTGTCTGCTCAGTATCACTCAAATGAGCAGTGGCACGATGTGGTCAAGAGATGTCCTCTCTGGAAACGAAAGGTGGGGTGTATTTCAGAAGAGATGATTATTTTCTTCTTTGTGGTGGCTATACATCATCCAGTGTTTTCTCCTTTTGTATTGTGATATATCATCTCATGTTTCATGCTTGAGATGTTGTGAGAGGAGTGAGTGATGTTATGTAACGTAAGCAGAGAATTATCTTTTTATGTTCTAAAAATGACTGTTGGTTTGATAAAGCAGTTGACTAATTAGTAAATTACCCATTGTTGTTTAAAATACTTGCACTGCAAAATGTAAATGAAAAAAATTTCTCCACTTGTCAGTATGAAAAATGACAATAGCAAAAATAATACATAGGACATCTGCTCTGATTTTTTAAAAATTTAAAATGCATTTAAGGCAGATGTTGTAGAATTTGAATGGAAATAGGAATAGATAGAAGAACAAAACAGAGCTGTTTACCTTTTGTGAAGTCCCATTCTTATGGGTAGCATCACTAAAAATATCTGACTCAGTGCTTGTATTTTTCCACTGCTTGTATCAGAATGAACTGAATGTTCTTAAAGCTGCTGCTATGTCAGGAGTTGGAGTTTCAATATTTAAAATACATATATATAGATTGGTGAATCATTATTGTGGGGCTTTTGCTGATGATATCTTTCTTTCCCCATTTGTTTTTTACAGGAGAATATATCAAAACATGGAGGCCACGGTATTTTCTTTTAAAGAATGATGGCACATTCATTGGCTACAAGGAACGACCGCAAGACGTTGACCAACGAGAATCACCTTTAAATAACTTCTCAGTAGCTCGTAAGTGGTTCTGTGTGTTCTCTCATCCAGTTTGGGGGCTGACTTCCCAGTCATAGCCCTGGGAACCTGCATCAGTAATGTTCAAATCTACCCAGACTAATGTATCTAATTTAGATTTAAAAAAACCCAAGCACAACAAAATAACACCATGTTTCTCAGTAATGACTGTGTAGGTTTGATGCTGGAGGGGTTTTGCAGTTTTCTACTAATTTACGGTCTCTGGTTGTAGAATAAAACAGGTTTACTTGTTTCTATTTTGTACATCTGTTATTCAGCAAGTTACTATAAAGTGAAAATTAACCCAAGCGTGTGGTACTTGGCCATGTAGGCACAGCCAAAGCATTTCAGCCACCAGATCTGGATGTAAGGGGCACTAATATCTATTGAAATTATTTGACTGGTAGCATAAGAGAACACGGAACAAGCGCTAGTTTTAATAAAACACACTCGTTTTTTCTTCCTTTTGAAAACAAAACCACATTTCTTTTTTTAGAGCCAACAAAACCGTTTGCAAATAATGTTATCTCCTAACCTCTGCACTCTGTCCTATGCAAACATTTCCATCTTTGCTCAGGTGCCGCAGCTCAGGATGTGATAGAAGAACCTGAGGAACATTTCCTTCTCTTGCTCATGTTTTTAACCTTTCTCTTCATACTTCCAGCTTTTATTTTCTCCTGTTCTTGATTTTTCCTCTCTCATGATCTGCCTGTGTCTCGTTTCACTACTTAAAAATAGATCTTTGTAGCACCTGTTATTAGCAGTAATCTGTTTCTGATGACTACTGGAAGCAAAGCTCTGCAGAGGGAAGTGTAGGGTGCTTTCTTTCTTGTTACAGGGTAGCTTGAAATGCATGGGATTCATCTTGTCATGGAACCATAGAGTTGTTAAGGTTGGAAAAGGCTTCCAAGATCGTCCAGTCCAACATCAACCCATCCTCACCTTACTCACTAAAACATGTTCCTCAGTGCCACTTCTGTCCTTTTCTTGACAATTTCCAGGCTGAGAGGTTTGAGCAGGTTTATTTTGGAGCGCCTTTGGCATGGAGTTGGGCTGTGCAGCACCAGGCATTAATGCAAACGTTTGTTTTCCCTGGTAGTGACATATACCTGTTGGGAGTGATGATAGGGAAAGCAATGGGCGTGCCGTTGCCTGGTGTGTTCCAGCGCAGGATGCCAGGAGAGTTTAGGGGAATTTTGTCTCATTTTAGGGAGAGAGAATTGTCTTAGAATTTTTACTTCACTAATGACATGGTGCTTTCTCCTTTAGATGGGTATCTCCTTATGGATCAAGAAGGTAAAAAAAACAGTGGCAGAAAGCTGTGAATTCATAAATTAATTCAGCACTTGGTCTGTAGCCAGAGGCTTTTACCAAATGCACTTTCTGCAGGACACTTCCCTTCTGTTGCTGCTAACTGCATTACTTACAGTAATTATTTACCGCAGATCACTGCTAAGGGATAAAAAAGGACGTCTGTTGCCTTCCCTTTGTCCAAGTTGCTTTCAGAAAGAGTTAACTTAAATTGATTTTCACAACAGAAATATGTTGCTTTTTTTGGCAAATTGAGCTTGTCAGTCTTAGCATTTATATATAAACAAGTTTGTTGCCATGGCATCAGAGCATTATCAAAAAGACAAGACACATGCCTGTACAGTGAGGTGTACCCCCATAAGAGGGACTGCAGGGAGGTGGTGGGTGGAAGGATGTACTTAGCAATGGCTCCTACCTGGAGAGCCAGTGACAGGTTGGGAAGACCTCAATGCTCGTGGGGATGGGCTCCTCACTACGAGTCACTACTGTGCTGGGGATCTCACTGAAGCAGCTGTTGCCTCACCAGGATTTAATTTTTCATGTAGGCACTGGCATGCAGTGTTGTTAGCATCTGATGTGCGGTTCCCTTCTGGGTACCCTCCACGCTTGCATTACTTGGGTTTGTTTTGTACCACAACTCTTCCCTTTGAACCTGCTTGCCTTGTGCTTTCACTTGAGTTAACTTGTCGAGTTCACGTGAGTCAATTGGAGTAAGCTCTGCAGGAATGCTCAGGCCTGAGAGTGGCTCTGCACTGCAGAGGATGCCTGCAGAAGGCTCGTGCCAGTGGAGCTGGGGTGGCTTCAGCTTAAATGTTTTGTAAGAATTGATCCTTTTACTTTTCTTCTTTATTTCTTTTCATGATCGTGATAGCCCTGATTTTTTTTTTTTTGTTAATTAGTGAGAGAGAGAGTGTGTTTTTTTTTTTAATGAGATGGCAGGCTGTCTCTGTCAGTCTGTTCTTTGGAAGGGGTCCCATGTTTCTGATTAAAAATTTTACCCTCTTCTGCTATAAAATAACGTTGGCTTTCTTTAGCTTTGCAACTAGAAGTTATTTTTTCTGTTTTTCTGTCCACGACAAAGGGACCCTTCTCACTTGTAACGTAAAATTTATATTAATTCATATTTTATCCATCCACGAGAAGCAGAGATACTGAAATCAGGAAGAAACAGTGAAACGTAGTAACATTGTCTAATAATGCTCTATCTTTCCCAGTAACAGTTATGGAGAAAGTAATAACAATAAATGCAAACTATGCTTTAATCTTATAGGATTTTTTATGTAGTTTATTTTACCTAGATGTTGCCTTCTAGTGATTTTTTTTTTTTTAAACTTGTGAAAGATGGTACCTGAGCACTAACTGTGGTTTCTGAGTCATACTTGTGTCCGTGTTCCTTACTTCATCACTGCTAAGATGGAGTAGAAATGCTGGTACCTAAATAGTTATGCTCCAGAGACCCTGCAGAGAAATAACCAATAGAGCCTGTGTTGTAAATCTGTTAGGTAAGTAGCCTTTGTACTGATTGTAATCTCAGATTACCATGTATGTTTACCCATTAGGTTATAAGCTCTTAAAACCGTATAGCTGAGAAGAGCAGTATATTGTGATAAACAGCATGGAGAGAGAAAGGCTGTTCCTATTAGGAAGAAGAGATTATTTCTCTGGCTGTCCAAAAGGAGGGTGGACTGCAGTGGGTTTTGTTGCACAGCTGAAAACATAATTGCTCAACAGTGAGTGCTCCTTTTGGGGCAGGACTGGATATCTGCAGTCAGGCATTTATCACAGGGCACAGCATGGCCAGATCAATAGGCACATTTTCTGAGTCTTCAGCTATTCTGACCACCTAACTGTAGGTCTTGAACTCAGGGCTCCCACCTCCTCTCTTTGGCCATGCTAAGCTATTTGGAAGGGGGGATCTGCTCAGTGATGCTAGAATAGAAAAGCACCTCAACGCAGTATTCCTTTTTTGACTTTCCAAAGTCTTATTTATTCATCTTTGTTTTTTTTTTTTCAACTTGCCTTTTTTTTTTTTTAATTTTTTTTCTTATCTCCTTCCTTAAAGAAACCAAAGCAGGAATGGGAAGGATGCTTGACATTATTGGTTTGAAGTGTGATGTCATTATATAGGGAGCAGAGTTTGACACTTTCATCGCAAGTAATCTGCCTTTTAGCTTAAGTGCTGGTGAAGCAAATATTGTGACATTTTAGAAAGTCACTGGGATAATACTAAGTGTCTTTCAAGCACAAAATGGTAATTTACATTTGAATGCCTTGGTGTCTGTTCCTGTTAGGAACAATTTCTCTGTCCTACTTACTGTAAAAGACCAAACACCAGGAAAGAATCAAGAGGTTCTTTAGAGCAATTTAAATCATTTTTTAACAGGCTGCTGTTTATAGTATTTAGTTTGTTGCAAATGGAGGATTTATATGCTGTCCTGTTTGACAGGAAAGACTGTCATCAAAGTGGGTAAATGACCATCAGCCTGTAGATGAAATGTGGATGTTTTTACAGCAGAACCCCCAGAAGTGCCATGAATCAGACCTGATATTATGCAGAGTCTGTACTTGTGCTCTGCCATAGTGGTGCCTGTTGCTGTACGTGATAATAGAAGGCAACTTTGCTGCTTCTTCAGCTTACCAACTACAATAAAGAGTACAAAGTTGGTTCTAAATGTAGGAAAAAACCCACTGCTTCCTAACTTGAGTGATAAAATCCATGAGCTGGTTCTCTCCTTCTGCAGCAGTGTGGGAGCTACAAACTTTTGGAAACCTGTGATGTACAGCACTTACACTGGTGAGGCAAGTTAAAAATAAAGCCTTCTGTATTTTTTTCTTATGTGCTGTTATGATTGAGCAGGGTAATTAGACAGCATATTGTTCACTAAACAAAACACTTCTATGTGACATACTTGAATTATAGTGGTTATTAACTGACAAATCTCTATTATTCGTCTTGCTGTATGCATTAAAGATTGCTGGATCAGCAGGCTTAACAGATATCGATGAACAGTGCTGACTTGGGGGAAGAGCAGTGGTATTTATTTGGTCCCCTTCTGTGACAGACAACATCTTCTGTGGCTTATTATGCTGAAATTAAATGGTTAAAGTTTAGAGCTCATGGTTAATTGAAGTATCTATGCTGCTACTTCAGGGTATTTATTCTGAGGCACTGAATACCAACACCTCTCAGTTTGTTTCCTTACGACATTGTACTTCTGGATAAGTGCAGGAAGAGTTCTGGATTTGCAGATTAGAAATAGCCTCATTTTCTTCTGTAGGTCTTCAGCCAAATTCCATATCTGTGCCTGCATTGTGCAGATTCATAGAGGACAGTCCCGGCCTTAATCTAGTTGTGTTAAGCAGTCAGGCAAAAATGGGAGATACAGCAAACAAAAAAACTGAAGAGCAGAATTGAAGAACAGGGCTTACCGGGCTGTGTCAGGTCCTGCAGTTGTGTTCAGCATTAGTGGCCGTTCTGCAGAGGACGATGGAGGTGCTGGAAGGCAGAATACAACGCTCTGGAAGCAGGACCACATTGCTTTGTGGAAGTCCTTTAATCTCTGTGAATAAAGGAGTGCCGTTTATCACACTAAAACCTTTTCATGACTCATTAATAAACTTTCTCTTATCTAATTGCTGTACTTTAGTAGGATGCAGTATAACCTCAGCATGCTATTAAAGAAAAATCAGATTTTCTTGTCATGAAAAATGCAAAGTTACTCATTGAAAACCTTATAATTCCAGTAGCAAATGAGGCACGAAATATATTGCCAAAATACAGCACCCAAAAACACTGGCGGTAAATATTTTATCTTGGTGCTAATTAAGAGCTTGAATTTAAAACTGAGCACTCTAAATTTTCACAATAATAAAATTAGCCTAACGATACCAGTGGATCCCTACTAATGTGGACTCTTAATCCACATTAATAATATGGCCATATCCTGTTTTCAGCTTCTGTATAGCTGAATGAATGTGTTTGTACCTCTGGCAGGAAGCAGAATTTTCTCCTTGTCTTTTCAGTGCCTTCCTTTCACTTGGAAGCTGATTTAGACCCTGAAGACCAAATCATAGTGAGTTTGTGGTTTCATTGACTGCTAGGAAGAATCGTTAATGGAAGAACACTTCTCCCATTATCCCTCCACTCACTTTATTTTGAGTTTGCTTAAGAGGAACTTTTTAATTAGCATTGGATTTTACTTTAATATAAATCTGGAAACTGTAGAGCTTTGGTTTCTGCTGTCATTTAATCAACCTTCTTCTGGCTTGGTTTGTTTTTAGTTGCTTTAGGGTTTACATACCCTTGATCAGGTGCCCAAATTTGAAGGATAAGCACTCATCATATCCTGCAAAGGTTAAAACAGAAGATGTGTTTATTTTACTTAAAAATTGATAAATCATGCTCAGCTCTTCGGGGGGCATTTTTATGAAGGATGTGGTGTTTTTGAATGTGGCCACGTTTCCTCAGAGGCTCAAGGTGCTGTTTGAATGCTGACAGGGATGCAGACTGTTAACTGTGTGTCCATCTGGCTGAGCGCAGCGGTGGCAGCTCTCTGTATGCTGTTTCGAATGGGGTCTCTTATGGGCTATACCCTACAGTTTGTTGTTCCGTCTAATGTATGTGGGCTGAAATGCTTTCTACCAGAGTCTAATCTCCATCAGAGCAATGAAAAATGACTAAATACACTTTCCAGCAACTCCTTGAAAGCCAAAGACTGGATTGTATGTCAGGAAGATCAGAGGATGGGAATCTAGAGGCTTGGCTTTAATTTCAGTGGATGTAATTGCTGCGTTATCAGCTGACTTTGTCCATGTGTTCTTCTCTGGATGACCTTTGGAGCGTAGGATCTGTGTCTGAATGGCTTCTGTGTCATCATGACACATTTCTACTTACCTCTCTGGGCAGACCAAACATGGAGCCTTTCTAAGCAGAATTTGTTCTCCGTGCTGCTTAGATTGCTATCTCACAAGCTATTTATTGGTTTCATCAACACAGTAAATTGTTTCAAGTTGCCTAAAGAAGTACTTAGAAAGATTTCAATGGCTGATTAATTGCAACAGTTTGCTAGATAAGAATAAAGACAAATGATTATTTAAACCTGCTTATGTACCATGACTCTTTCTTCCTTGATTGTGGTAGAGTGCCAGCTGATGAAGACAGAACGACCTAAACCAAACACATTTATCATTAGATGCCTCCAGTGGACCACAGTAATTGAAAGAACATTTCATGTGGAGACTCCAGAGGAGCGGTATGTTTCATTCATATTTAATACATAAAACTACTTGCACAAGCAGATGTGAGTGTTCAGCATTAATAGTAAGTCCTTTCCTGAAGCTCTTACTTACCAGGTGATGTACATCTAGACTAAAAAGTAACAAATAATTTTTCAGTGTCTCAGGTTTAGTTTGTGTTGTAGCGTAGAAGGTTCCTTAAAGAGAGGTTGGCTTTTAAGAAGGATATTGTCTGTCACTGAAATGGTGTTGGTTTAGGTATCCAAAAAAGCCAGGTGTATGTCTGTACCAGCACACAGGTAGTTATTTCTGGAAAGTTAGGCTTCATTTCTCACTAGGAACTATGTGGTATGTGAAGCGTTTCTGACCTGGGAGTTTCTGGAAGGATGAACACAAGTGAAAGAGATTCAAGTGAAGTTGAGGTGTATCACAGTGCTGACCTTTTAATTTGTTTTTAGACTCCTTGTTTTTAAAGGAAAAAATGTTAGTAGTATCACTGAGTATCACTGCTGATTGCTAATGTTTTATGCAAATTAGATAATAAAGGTGATAGTTATCTGCTGCAGGTGCAGATTTCTATTTCAGCTGTTAGGAAACAAAGCTAAGAGCATGCATCCTGTGCACTCATCATTAGAGAATTGATCTCTAAACTCCTAACAGAAGAGTTTTCCAGCACAGCTACTCTGCAACTACAGAGTATTTAAATATTTACTTGCTCTTCAGGAACTGAACTTAAATTATTCCAGTATCATTGCCCTAGGGGAAGGAGTATTTTAAAACCATGGTGCTCCCTAGGTATAATACTGTTACGTGTTTGGTTTTAAGATCAGCAGGTTCTACCTAATGTTCTTTGCTTTTTTGTACTGTAGCTTTTGTGCGTAGTGATTTAAAGACACTTCTTATTTATCGCTTTTGATTCTATTACAGTATTCAGAAGAAAGTGGGATCACCTTAAAGCGAAGAAAAATAAACTGGTCCTTGTTTCATTTAGTAGCTTTGCAGTCACTGACCCTAAAGAGAGTGAATAACAGTTTCCACCTGGGGAAATTTCAGTCTTGTTTTGTTCCCTTCTAGCCAATGAAGTCAACTCGGTGACACTTCAGAGCTTGGGCGTTAGTCATCTCTGTTGTGTACGCTTGAGATGTAAAAGCTGAAGGTGAAATTCTGTTATCCCAGAAATCAAAGAGATTGACTTCAGGAAGGCTTCGATCTCAACTAAGTCAGTAATAAATCCTGAGACAGATGTGGAGGTAGCCTTTAGCCTCTCTGTGCCAGTTCTGAATAACAAACGTGACTGTTAAATAAGGGATTATGTTTGTGATTTTTAGTGAAGGAGTCTCTGTTGGGAGCATAGGAGAACATCCAGAAACAATTCCTATGTTTAGCATCACCTTATTGCCTCAGAGAGGGCTGGGTAGCATATGTTGAACGGTCTTTTGCAGACACATCACATAGGTGCACATTAGGTGAAGAAAGTGAAGAGGTGATTTGTTGTTTTTTTTCCTTAACCTCAAACTGTACTGTGATTCTGTACATCTGCTGAACCTCTTGGAGATGAGGGAAGATTTCCTAGATTTCTTCCGTATCTGTAAAGTAGAAATGGATGCTGTGTTAGTCAGGCAAAATCCCAAACAAAAAACTGCATGAGCCATAAAAGGTCTTAGGTGTAATCAGTGCAGATTGCATTAGAATCTTATGTCGGGTACTTTTTCCATGGATTTTGCTCCCCGTGTGGAATACTTTGCTTTTTTCATCCGACAGAAATTGCAATTCAGATGATCAGGCATGATTTTTTTTTAATCTGATATTTCATTATGTGATTTCACAGAACCAGTGAAAAATTTGACATTGCTTAGGATGGTTTGGCTTCTCCTGTACATTGCCGATCATGTGTGGCATTGCTCAGAATTGGCTTTTTATTTATATTCCTGTTGTCACGAGAGCAGTTTACCTGGGATGTCCTAGGAAGAAGAGTTTAGCCAGTGCCCTCAGAATTTCAAGTAAGCCACAACATCCCATTCCTTGAAGATGCAAAAGACACAGTAAAAGACGGTAAATTCACGAGTCCACCAAACATCTCTTCAGCCCCTGCACATCTTACAGGTCTTCCCAAAACCCTGCAAGACATTAGATTGTATGTTTTGTGTTCAGTACGTTTGCAGTGAAATGAGATGCATGCCAAAAACTTTAATTTCAGTAGTTTTCAAAGGTGTGAAATTTCCTAAAACTCAGTAGACAGAAAATGGTCCGCATAGGAGTTAAAGGGGTCAATAGCAGAGCAGCAGTTGCTGAAACAGCTGTGGAAACTTTCTTGTAACCATGCCCCTGTCACTGTTTTTGCTGACATTCTGCTAAACTTTTTACAAAAGAGCTGCTGTCATCCATCTATCCAAGAGAGGAATAACTTAAAACTACTCTTAGAACATTCCTTGCCGTTGAAACTTGGGATATGTGTGTGAAGAGGTGGCATAGTGCCCCCAGCAGTTGGATATACGTGTTTCAGCACACTGTAGGAATGGAGAAGCTGTGTTTAATTGCTTGTGCTGTGTGGCATGGGATCCTTCTACATTTTGGTTTTGGCAAGTCTGCTTTTGTTATGTAAATCTCTGTATCACTAGGTCATATCTTGACGCGATGGCTGACAGCGTAGTAGAAGTCTTGTTTGCTAAAGAGTCTTAAGTCGTATATGGACTGTGGGGACTTCTCGTCTTTTATTTTCTAGTGATAAAGACACAGCCTGAAAATGCTCTTAAAAATGTATTTTTATAGTGCTTGAAAACACATAATTCAGTGTACATTGCAGTGGTGTGTTTGAGAGCATTAATTCTTGTGTATTCCTTGGAGACCTTTGCTATGGCAGACAGTAATCTGAAGTCACAAGTAACAAATGTCATTGCTTGTATGTTTTCCAGGGAAGAATGGACAAAAGCTATCCAAACTGTTGCAGACAGCCTCAAGAAACAGGAGGAAGAGATGATGGATTTTAGATCTGGTTCTCCTAGTGATAATTCAGGTGCTGAAGAAATGGAAGTTTCTATGACAAAGCCAAAACACAAAGTGGTAAGCGAGCGCAGCAGGAATAACGATAAATTTTAGGTCTTCTTGAATGTAGACAAGAAGCAACCATCAAGGCACATCTGTTCCTGTAACAATTATGCAGTTGTTGTAGATGGGGCTTCTGGATGAAACAACTGTAAGAGATGAGGAGGTACCAGTCAAAGCCTGACTGGTCCACCAGCATTCTGAACTTGGATATAGTGCTTGACTTCCGAGGCCAGCTCAGATCTAGAAGAAGTTTGCCCATTTTCCTGTGGTACAGAAACTGAAATTGTAGCTTCCATGTACCTTGACTCTGCGTAAACTCTGTGTTGTTGCAGGCTACTGCAGTATACGCCAGTATCCGCAGTATGCAGATTTAGGGAGGATCCAGTAGATTTGATAACTCTGGATTAAGTGCCTGGGTTTACTGACAACCACTGATATGTCTGTACATCGTGCTCATAGAGCTTGGGTTTTTGCATTGGGTAGAGCATTGACTAAATTGGCTTGCACGGAAACAGTATTGTGTCAGTGTAGGTCTCTGCCCTTTGGAGTCCTTTTGGACATCTCCCCTCAGCCTTCTTTCTGCCCTGTCTGTGCCTCTTATTTGGGTTTCCATTTTCCAAAGGATTCCCATTGACTCTTGTAATTGAAAATTAATCGAACCTTCTCCTGTGCAAATGCCACGTCTGGATAATACCAAAGCATTTCTTTGTGTCCTTGTCTCACTATTGTCATCCCCCATTACGTTCATAATTTTGCTTCAGTTTTGGCAAGACTGATGAAATTTTTAAAGATAAAATATAAACTATTCACCAGAGGCTGCTGTGTATGTCTGCCAGCCTTGTGTCGCGTTGTTGGTTTTAGACTGATGTGGGTGACTATTTTTGTGTCACTCTGAATTGTAGCTGCCATTAGCCTTCTGCATCCTTGACTGAGCAGATACAAATCTTTCTGAGTGCTGACAAAGCGATCAAAATGTCTATAGAGTGATAATATGCTAAGTAGTGAATGAGTTTTCTGTTAGCAGGCAGTTTATGGTTTTTCTTGGTTTGATCGTGTTTGAGAAGTGTACTGCTACTCATGTACCAGGCCTACAGTAAAGCTGGGGAGAGACTTTTTTTGTAAGGGTATGTAGCGACAGGAGGAAGGGAAATGGCTTTAAACTGGAAGTGGGCAGATTTAGACTAGATATTAGAAGAAATTCTTTATTGTGAGGGTGGTGAGGCACTGGAACAGGTTGCCCAGAGAGGCTGTGAATGCCCCCTCCCTGGAAAAATTCAAGGCCAGGCTGGATGGGGCTTTGAGCAACCTGGTCTAGAGGGAGGCGTCCCTGCCTATAGCAGGAGGTTGAAACTGGATGATCTTAAAGGTCCCTTCCAACCCGAGCTATTCTACGGTTGTGATTTGTATGGAAGAATCACTTCTGCTGAATTCAGCTAAGCAAAAGTGTTAATGCATGCACATAGTATTCTTACAGAAATCTTAGAGTGATGTACTTACTGGTAGTTCATGTCATTCAGTTCTTGTTTATCTGTGTCATTAACAGACCATGAATGAATTTGAATACCTTAAGCTACTGGGAAAAGGCACTTTTGGAAAGGTCATTTTAGTTAAAGAAAAAGCAACCGGACGGTATTATGCTATGAAAATTCTGAAGAAGGAAGTTATTGTAGCAAAGGTGAGTAGATGGGAAAGTCGGAAACGTGGTTCATGCTTGCTGTGGCCTTCTGGAAAGTCATAACAAGGGTACTGCGAGCACTTGTAAGTAATCGCTCCAATAGTGTTTGAAATAGACCCCCTGATCTGCGGAATCGCTGTAGTGATTTCCTTCTGCCTGTGTTTCAGGATGAAGTAGCACACACGCTGACAGAAAACCGTGTTTTACAGAACTCACGGCATCCATTCTTAACAGTAAGTATTTCTTCCTCTACTGATTGTAACTTCGCATCGTGACAACTGGGACTTTCCTTGATTTGGTTGTTTATATAATGCATCTGAGCTCTGCCTTTTTAGAGCAGGTACATATTTTTGTATGTTTCCATTTTTGGGAAGCATAAATTATAATCCTTTCTAGAGTCTTATGGATCAGACCTTCAGTGCCTCTTGAAATCAGAGACTTTGTAGTTTCAGGATGTGGTTTGATGTTATGGCTTACCTGTATAATGGCTGCTGTCTCTTGAGAGAATTATTTGCTTTCCCTGTCCTCCAAATGCTTGCCATCCTTTGTGACAGAGATCAGGATGACTCTGACCTTCTGACAATGAGTTCAGGGTTACAGAGTGGGAAAAGCCCTTTAATTTTTTTTTTCCTTTTCAAATTCCCACAAGCAGCTCACCGTGCAATCATAGCTGTTGTAGTGCCAGCACGAGTATGGGGGTGGGACAGGGAAGAGCAGGACCGTGCTTTATCTGCTGCTTTCTGCTTAGATTGTGTAACTGTTAGATGAAGCTGTAGCCTCACTTTACATCTCTAGCACCAGTAGTCTCTCTGGATTGAGTTCTACTTCAAGATTTTGTAGTATTCATTACAAGTTTGCTTTGAATCATTTCCAACCTCTTCAGAGACCTGTGTAGTATCCTGGTGGTTTCCTTCATCCAGGTACACACGAATTTAACTGGAATTTAATCTTTAAGTGTGACCTCTGGAAGTAAATATTAGCTGAATTAAGTATAATCAGTTCATGTTTGTTGACACATCTAAAACCTGATCCTCCCTTTCTTTGTAAAATCATGGCTGGTATAAAAATGATTTCCCTAATAATGAAGATGATGATCATACCATGTGTGGTATTTTCTCATTGCTTTCATAAATGCTAAAATCCAAAACAAGGACTGTCTTGAAGACAGCTAGCAGAGCACGTTGTAACCAAGAAACATAAGACCATGGCAAACAAGTTGGTGTTACTCTTGCTGCAGGAATACCCATGACACAACTGTGCAGAGGCACCTTGTGACACTCCATCACACCCTCTGTCTGATCCGGTTTTGCAAATTGCTCACAAGTGGATATTGATAGCATTGCTCAATCCCCTGGCAGGCTGTCAACAGAGAGCAGTTGCAGTGAGCAGGGCAGAGACCAGGGGGCTGGTGTCTGTAAGTGCACTTGTTTCACACTAGTGGGCTTGCAGCCAGCGTGGCAAAACCTTGTGCTCTTGGATTTGGCCCACTATCTGAGAGATCAAACTGGGAGCCTGTGGCCTGGGGAGGATATTTCAGTGCCACTGCTGGTGCATTTTGTGCAATTGTAATGGGTTAGGGCTTCCCACAGCATTATAGTCGTTACTGATAGCTTCTGCAAGGGATTTTTTTGTGATGTTGCATTAAATATATTTAATAAAATAAGTTGGCAGTGGATCAGTACTCAGCTCAAACAAGAAACTGCAAGTACTGTATGAGAGTTAAGAACAAAAAGTCCACTAAAATCTTATTTTTTTGTCTGTCTGGTATTCTGAAAACTTATTCAAAATGCTTTTTGTAACTGTCAGTGTGATCTTCTGAGTTTTCATTTAAATCTGTTTCAGGCTTTAAAGTATTCCTTTCAGACACACGATCGCTTGTGTTTTGTTATGGAGTATGCTAACGGAGGGGAGGTAAGGGAAATGTAATAGTGTTTAATAATGTAGGATATTCCTGTACTACTACTAATTGTGCTTGGCATTGTTTAGCTAAGGTCTGTGTTTGCATTTCTAGTTAATCCAAGTTGTCGCAGCTAAACAGAGCTGTCTGCAGTTTTAACTAATGTTAAGAATTAAGACTCGTATATTTCTTCACTCCACTTTTAGCAAGTGCAGGTTTTGGGTGTAGGTATGTATTTTACACATGACAGCAACATACTTTAATCTGACATTTAGTTATTCAGAAAAGCAACTTGCTTTCTGTTTGCTTTTAAGGCAGGTTTTATCACTTCTAGATGAATATTATGAGCACATTTCTATGGAGAGAATTTGAAGTGCAGCAAAATGCTGTTAGTTACGAAGGCAAAGATGAAATATATTTCTACAAGCTGTGCCATAAGATAGTTTTAATATGTAATTGTAATTTGATTGAACGGTTTTATTTTCTATACACACAAGAAAGTGTAGCACACGAACTAGTTAGTTATTAGCATACATCTGTGAATATGAGTTATAATGCATTGTTTATGATGGCTTTTAAAACATTTGGGAACACAGTTGGGTGTAGATGGGAAGGGGTTTTCTCTTAGGTAACATCAGATGCAGGATGGCCTGCAAAGTGTTAGACGTAACTCGAAAACATTCGCAATCTAAATGTGATACTCTGTTGGTCTGGTAGTTGTTTTTCCATCTGTCGAGAGAGCGTGTATTTTCTGAAGACCGGGCACGTTTTTATGGGGCTGAGATTGTTTCAGCGCTGGATTACCTGCATTCAGAGAAGAATGTGGTGTACAGAGATTTGAAGGTATGTAGAAAAACAATTTCAAAGGCTTTTTGGATTTGGGCTTTCGGTTTCTTAGTCACAGAAGTAAATGAGCCTTGACTGTAAGAAAGCCTTTTCTGACTGAAGTTTAACATAACAGTTATTGCAGCTGTCGGGTTTGACTTTACAGGGTGTCTAAACACTTTCGTAGCCTAAGAGCTTGTCTAATGCGTTTATCAGGGCTCTGACAGTGTTTTGGAGAATACAAAGAGGGTCTGAGCATCATGGGTTGTGTTCTCACCTGACTGCTTGTTCCAAGAGAAACCTGTCTGGCTTCATGCGTGGTGAAATACAATTCTGGACTCTTCATGCCAGGTCTTATCAGATACATGCAAATTCACACTGTGTGGATGTTGTTCTTCCTTTCAGTCTGTTGTGCACCACTATCTTCATAGTACCTTCTTGCAGAGAGAAAATTGCATAAAGTTCAAATGACTTATGTTTGGTGAGCAGAGAGGGAAAAGCACCAAGTAATAAATCTCAGGGAAAACAAACTTGGGAAGTTCTTGAGGGTACTGCAACAACAAAACTGGTTTTATGAAAAGTGTTTTCAGGAGGGAATGAGGTGATGCTACTGGGAGCATGCTAGGTAACATTTGCAGGCCACTTCAAAGTGGTTTTAGGGATTCCTGCTGGGATTTTGTATCCCATATCGCTGTGATTTCTTTGAAATTGCACTTTGTTTCATACATAGTTGAAGCTCTATCTTGAAATCTGGATGGCCTTGTTAGAAATTGGTAGTGCAGACTAGAATGAATATCAAGTGTTGAGTAGATGTACAAAATGATTCTCATATAAAGGATCTCTGACAAACGGTTCCTTAAGCTTACACTTACTTATTTACTTTCATTCATTTACTGCTCTTTACTAGTACAGAATATTTTATGCAGTCACTTAAGAATAAAAGCAGAGATGAAGTTATGTGAGGAGTAACAATACATTATTTTTAAAAGAATCTGGTGTTCTGTTGGTGACGATATTTTGGAAGCATAAATATAATGTTTACATTCTGTATCTTTTTGTATATATGACCAGTTACCCAAAGACTGCAAATGAGTCACCTAATGCTCCCTAAAGAACTAGGGAAAGTGATATAAATGCATATTTAGATCACACGTGCTTTGGCAGCTACTGTAGTTCAGACTCCAGTGAAAACATGCTTCAAAACTGTAATCAATCTCCAGAAATTCATGGTTTTTATTGACTTGCTCAGGTGCAGCGTATGTTATATCTAATGTGTTTCCTTTGGGTTTTCTTCTCAGCTGGAAAATCTTATGCTGGATAAAGACGGGCACATAAAAATTACAGACTTTGGACTATGTAAAGAAGGCATAAAAGATGGAGCAACAATGAAGACTTTCTGTGGCACTCCAGAGTATCTTGCACCAGAGGTCTGTTGACATTGGCTTTTAGACAAAATTATATTCTTAAATGCCATCCATGACAGCTTTACCAATCCGTAATAACTCCTGTGCCATAATGTGTTCATACAGCACTACTGTTACATAACACATACTCAAGATCTTTTATTCATCATTCTGAGACATACCTTCGCTATGAAGATGTGTGATAATTTCCAGATGTGGTAGCATTTTCCTGTTGCTCTAGGGAATATTTACACTATAACAGAGGAGTGTTTGCTTCTTGTGTCAGAAGTCTAAGTTAAACAAAACAACACAGAAACTTGTATGAAGGAGCAAGCTCTTTTTTCAGTGCTTAGCATTGTGTATGTTAAAAGTGCCAACTGCTTCATGGCTGAAAATGCACAAGGTCTTCCTCGGGGTTGATTTATTAAGGAAATAAGCCCAAGCAGGGAACTGGAATCCCCAAGCATACATTTTGGGGGCTATTTTTTCTACAAAAAAAATATTTTTGCAAAGCATAAAATCCAAATCCATGGTTGTAACATTCATCCTGGAAATACTTCTTTGGGAAGTTGTGCAACACAGGTGCTGTTAGAGCAGTGAGTTAGTTAAGGGCAGATCAAAAGCGAAATTGTGTGATAGAGGAGATGTATACGTGGTATTTTGCAGGCAGATGCTGGTTTTCTCTGCCTACGCTCCAAGCTGTCTGGAAGCAGTTGCTATATTAGCAGGGCACAGTGCCTGAGCTCATGCCCCGTGCCTCTCAGAAGGGCTCATTGCCTACACTTTGCTACCCGTGGTGTTACGGCTGCCGTCCAGCTCAGAGCGCAGGCTGGAGCAAGTCTTGAGCTGCCAGCAGATTAGGTATTGCAGGCACGCCCAGAATGTATTCTTTCTCCAAGGTGTGCATTGTAAACCTTCCTTGAGTCAAAGTACGCAAAGGTACAAAGCACAGAAGACCAAAGTGGAGGAGGAATATTGCTGTGGAGAGCTGATGTTGCTGCTGATCAGTGCTTTTGCAGCTTGCGTGGTGGTGGCAGCGGAGGCAGTTGTATGCTCTCGTATTTTTGTTTTAACTACCAGCTGCTCTCAAGGGCCTGCAGTCTTGGTAATAATGAGGAACATAGGCACCTGTCGAAGTAGCTTGCAGCAAGGAGCTGGAGCCAGCTCTCCATGGATCACTAGAAGTCTTCAGTATTTCTAAATTGGGGTCCATGCAGCTCAATTTGAGATGCACTGATGCAGGGAGTAATTAGCAGCACAACAAAGAGTATTTTTTTAATTCATAAACGTGGCTTTTATTTGGTGGCTCTCCTCCTAAAATCAATGGCTGAACTTCAGTTTCTCATCAAGGATTTTGTGAGGTGATTAAAAAAATATTTGTTTTTTTCTTAACTTGGAATGTGGCAGTTCCCTGCGTAGATGTTATGTTGTTCTTTCAGTTATATTATTTGCTATTATTTTTCTTTTTCATATTTATGATGAGTTGGCTCATCCAAAACCCTGAAGGACAAAACCTTCTGATTAACACAGCTCTCTCCCGTACTTTCAGATCCATCTGTTAAACTCTGAAGGCTTTTGTCATCTGGTTGATAGCATGCAAAAAATCTAGAAATTGTGTGTGAGTGATGTTCTTTGCATTTAAGGTCAAACATCCTTAAAAGCAGAGGTCTCGTTCTCGTTATCTGTGTCTGTAACTTGAATCTGGTGGAGCAGCCTGTTTGTACAGTTGTTGCATAGTTGTTTTTAGGTTCATATTGGAATCTTGTGCATGGATGACAGTGACTGAACCATGTCAACTTTGATGTGTCAGATATATCAATGACTGTGATGTTTACAGCTGTTGTGCCTTCTCTTTCACATTCCATCTCACAGCAGTCTAGAGCTGCTTGTTAGGAATTGATCATCCTTTAAGTGAAATGACCTTGTTGTTTCACTGCTATCCTGCACGTTGCAATAAATCATGGACACGTGATCCCTTTTTCACTACGGTATATTTTTAATGCTCGTACCATTACTCTGTTTTGTGCAATTACAAGTATGAGCATTTGTGTTCACATTAATGATAAAGCACTTGGAAGAAATTAGCAGTTTATATTCTGTTTAGAATTAATGGAGGAGAGGAAAGGGTCATTGTTAGCAACCTGTACTATAATGCAGTTGTGATATCCTCACTAAAATAACGTTTGAATTACTTTGTGCCTTTTGAAAGCACCTGTAGCACTGCCCATACTACAACCAAAGCATTGGTGGCATTTTGCTTTCAATCCTCTCCTCTCATAGCTCCTACAGCAACCTATAAATACACGAACAGAGACCCCATGACACATTTATTTTAGGTAAACTCAAGCAGGGCAGCAAGAGCAGGAAGCATTGATTGGAAGTGGGGCACTCTGTGCAGGAGCTGCACAGTCACACAAGGGCCACAGTGCCTCAGGAAGGCCGGCTCCTGGAATCCTGTCCGGCCGGCAGCTGTGTCGGCCATATACAGATATGGGGCAGCTGCAGAGCCAGCTGTCGTTTGGTGTGAATCATACGGCAGGGGATGCTGTAAATAGACCAGCGTGGGGTAATCTAATACCTGGCAGCCTTTTGATTTTTACTGCAGGCCCTTTCCCTCGTTCAGATAATTAAGGGGAATAATTAGTGAATAAAGAGAGGCACAGCGCAAACAGTTGTTCCAGAGAGTCTCAATATTTAATATATTTGCACACACCAAAAAATTTCCGAAGGTTTTCAAGAGGTTCGGATCCTGCTTCTGTTAAAGGGAAAGCTGCCAACTTCAGTTGATTCTTTCACCCTTTTAGTTTTGAACACAGAGAATTTCTGTACTTCGGCAATGTAATGCTCATTCAGCCGCTGTGCACCGAGAGGGAATGGTGGTGGCCTGGAGATGGTTTTCTTGGTGACAGTACGCAGTTCAGTGCAGACCTGTGAAAAGACTGAAGATGACAAGTAAAACCTGAGGACAGGGTCTGGAATATGAGACTGTTGGTGTCAGCTACAGACAACTGCATTGGAGACACGAAGTCTGGGGAGGTGCTCCCAACATCCACTCCATGAGCCACAAAACGTTCCTGATCGCCTCAGCAACCGTTTGTGCAAAGGATGAGGAACGCAGTGTGAAAGTACTTCTTTGGAGCAAGGGCACTGCTGAGGCCTGAGGCCCTGCATTAATCACAGATTTGTTGCGTAGAAATGCCCAGGGGAGGGGAAAAATGAATGTGCTGAACCCCTTCTGCTGTGAGAACTGGAAGAAGCTTACTCCCTGACATGAGAGCCTTCAGTGTTGGAGCCAGTGTGCAAGTCCCACTGGAGGGAGGAAGGGAAGTATTTCATGTTGGCTGCCATTTTACAGCCTTGCAGTCAGTCAAGTGTTAGGAGGGGAGTTCTGGCTCTTAGGGCTGAATGTGGATTAGTCATTTGGTGTGTGTGGGTGGTCTTTTGTGATGTGCAGAGTGGCCCTTTGAGTAGGAGCAGGTTAATACAGAGATGATTGTGATGTTCAGTTTGTTGCTTCTGAAGTAACAGACCAATGGGCTTTTCACCTCTTCCCAAAATGGCTCCTTGATGATATATATATATATACACTGCTCCAAATGGGATCTCATTTACAAAAAAAAAAAAAAAACAACCATACTCACAAAAAAACCCTCTTTTTATATATATATATATATATATATATATGTACTTTAATGAGATCCCATTTGGAACAGTTTGTGATGAATAAGTGAAAATTCAGCAGCTGGCTCTGTAATGTGAGAACAGTCCTCAGCCTTTGGGCTTTCAAAGGTTCTGCTTACTTACCATGGATGTAATGAGAGGGGGGAGGGTGGAAGAAGGAAGAGGAGAAGAAAGTTGCCGTAACACGCACACTTTCTTCTCTTCGCCATCTTGCTCATGTACAGGTCTCTCTTTTGTCTCTTTTGACCTTTGTTTTCAATGAGGATCTTCTGAAAACACTCTGTGCTGATAGATTGAGCTGTGTAACACGAGGGCGTGAGTTTGCTGGTGTAAATTTTGCCTCTTGAGTTCTGTGTTCATTCGCAATGTAGGAATGTCTTCTAAAGCCTTCTCCTTACCTTTCTGCAGGTGCTGGAGGATAATGACTATGGTCGTGCAGTGGACTGGTGGGGATTAGGAGTTGTGATGTATGAAATGATGTGTGGCCGGCTCCCTTTCTACAATCAGGACCATGAAAAGCTCTTTGAACTCATCCTTATGGAAGAGATTAGATTTCCACGCACTTTGTCACCTGAAGCAAAATCTCTCTTGTCAGGTTTGCTGAAGAAAGATCCTAAGCAAAGGTGAGGCTGTTTCTTAATATTTGTGTTTTTAAACACTCATGCCCTCAGACATAGCAAAATAAAACAAGGAAATATATCTTCTAAAGCCTTCACAAAAAAGTTAGTAACTGCTATGTAGAGGTGTGCCTGTGAACTTTTTAGACAAGTGACTTAAAAGTGGCCATTCCTGTGATGCCATTTAAATGACCCGCATCTCCACTATTGAGAAGCAATTGAAGAGGATTCTGCACAAGGGGATATACTGGATGCACACGTGCCAGTCTTCCTGTATTTAAAAATGAGGAAAGTATTTTGGATGAAATTCTGGATTTGTTTTTAGCTGGTTCAAAATTATCATCCACCAAGCAGAGCTGAGAGATGTAGCACACAGACCTATTCCGTTTCATCTTAACTTTTGACTCAGGCTGGCTTGCAGGTGGCAACATGAAGCAGTTTTGTTGATCAGAAGACTGAACTTCAGAATATGATGGCTGCCAGCTATAGCCTGGGACAAAGCAAGTTAACCTTGCTTTTGGTCATAATTAATCTGATCGTTGCTGTGAGTTATCAGCTGCTCTACAGTAATTGTTTTACCATCTATCCAAGTTCAGGCTGCTTACAGTATGCTTTCTGAATTTTCTGTTCAATCTGTGCCAGTGATCTATCATCCTGCTTCGGACAGCAGGTGGTGGTGTTTGTACCGTGTTTGTGGTGGAGTTCATACTGTGCTTTAATCTACTTTTCCCATTTCCTCCTTTTGTTTTAAAACAATAGCCTCTGTCTTAATACCAAACAAAAACAACATCAACAAAAAAGAAAACCTCAAACCCTTAATGGCTAACAAACAAAACATAACAAAAAATAGAACAGGATCCAAAAAGGATGTTGACCTTTGCACCAAGGGTAAACATCAGTCTGAAAACCTGCTATCTTGTCAGCCCAGACACTTTTTAAACAAACAAAAATAGTGATTCTGAACCTTCCCACCATAAAAGAACCCACGCTAGGAAACCTTTCACATGGGGCATAGGTAACGTATTCTAGTTTGCTTTCTGATGTTTGTTTAGTTTGTGCATACACACACGCTTAATGTGAAAATGGTTTTTGCCAGTATTGGATTTCTTAGAGCAGGGATTTTTGTCACGAGAGTGGATTCTTTCCATCACTGCTTTTGATTGTGTGATGGATTAGCAACACCCTGGGTACTCTGCTCAGCAAATGTGGCTGCAGCCCCTGCCAACAGGATTCCTGTCTAGGAAAGTCCTGGGTTAAATACAATTGTGACCCTCTTGTAGCTTATTCAGGTGGGGCCTTTCAATCTCTGGAAACACGAGCAGCATCTGCTGTAAATTGTTCTTAAAGGAGCATCTCTGATGAACCAGAATACAATTTGTTTACAAACAAAGAACGCCCACTTGTTTCTAATTGCAAGGTTTTTCCAATGCCAATAATTACTCCACAGTATGCTCATTTTATACAGATAGTCACTTCTTCACGTGTATCTTCAGCAGGCTTGGAACCAACGATGCTCTGATCTGTTGGACAGATGATTTTCATGCTGCTGATAGAAATAACTATAGACTAGAGAAGCCTGCACACATGCCTGCACCTTGCTAATTACACTTGTGCCTCCCAATCTTTTTGGATCGTGGACCGTTCTTAAATACTGGTTTCTCACCAATCACTGTTCACCCAGCTTTTTAACTACAGTTGGGATTCTGCAGTGCAGTGCTCTTGGTGGCGTTTCAGGCAGCAAAAAGAGCTGAGCTGGGAGCCTGGGGGATGGCAGTCCCAAGTCCTGCCCTGCCCTTGTAGTGCTATGGGTTTTACTGTCAGCTGTTCACACGGTGTGGTCTATGTTGGGGTGGGCGCCTGGGAGACGTGGTGATTGACTCATAATGAGGTCATTCAGCTGTGCTAAAGGAAAACACCCAGATAGCCGCCAAATACAGTCAGTTGAAATTAAATAATGTGCAGCAGTCCATTTCACACGAGCCTATTGATGATGTTTTGGGGAATTTGTGTAATTCAACAGAAATCCCCTCCTCAGCAAAGCCCAGTGGTTGGCACAAGTTGGTTTCGTTGTAGTGTCTGTGGCAGAAAACATCATCACTGGCATTTAGTTACTGCTAGTGGGCTCGAGAGTGGGACAGAGAGATGAGCAAAAGGAAAATGAAACAGGGACGTATTCTCCTTTCCAGTAAAATCCCCTCCACTCCCTCCCCCCCCAAAAAAAAAGTTGAAATAACGCAACTCAGTGTAAATTGCTAATGAATTGTGACCTGAGTTGGTGAATTAAATCTTACAAATTACCTGTTGTACGTGAGCTGGAAATAAAGGAGCAGTCTTAGCATTCTGCTTTCAGTAATAGCAACTCCCAGGCATATGGGGAAAATATGAAGAACAATAAATTGCATTCTGCTTTTAATAATGGCTGTTTTCTAAATTTGGTCATATAAAAGCCATTTTGTAAGAGAAAAGGAATTTTGAAGTTTCTTTTGGGATTGATATAAGTTTATTCATCTTGTAATGTGAGCCTTAATTTTCCTAAGAAGGAAAAAGTCTATTCTGCAAATACTTCCTTTTAGTGTGACCTGAAATTCTCCTTTGCTGCTTTGTGAACATAGATCAAATGGAAGGAGGTAATCATAGCATGTTTGTATACATAAAACAGCAAAGTTGGTGGCATTTGTATTGTTCTTTGTCTAACTATAGGGTCTGCAGCTTGTGAAGGTGGGCGCGCATCAGAGGGCTCCATGTAGATGGGCTGAGCTTAGGTGCGTGCGTGCATTGTAACCAGCAGAGAGTCTCAGAGGCACTGAACCTTGGCAGGTTTTAAACCTGAGGGACCTCCAAGGCTGTTTCCTCTGAATTTTGATGCTGTTTTCACTATATCCCTTTGTGCTCCCCGCCATAGAGGAGGATGGCCTCCAGTGTTCAGCCTCTTTCCATGTGTTTGTCACAAGCTGCTTCATTTCATCAGTGCCGCCTTTGGTGGTGCTGTGGGACCTTGCCAGGCAGGAAGTAAGAGGAGGAAGACCTGTTAGAAGGTCGGATGACTGCACAGAGCTGCAGGTGTGTCTGTTCTCTCTGTAGTGCTTTGCTGTGTGAAGGGTAAACAGCGTGAGCAAACCTGCTCTCAGACACAGCAAAGTCTGCGGCCCTTGCAGCTGCTGTTGGCTTTGGAAGAGGTGGGGGTGAGAACTATAGGGACTGCAGGGGGCTGTGGGGAGACCTCCCTGCTTCCTCTGCAATAAGTTCTTGAATAGCAGCTCCTGTTCTGCAGCACACTTCATGTCTTGTGGGCTTGCAGAGCTTTGGCATTGCACGTGACAGGGGTCTGTTGTCTGAAACCTGTGTGCTGGAAGTACAAAAACGTTGTGCTGTGCTGTGAAGGGAGGCTGAGCTTTAGCTGTTGTACGCAGTAACATTAGTCACATTAATATCATGGCTACTTCACCCAAAGTTGTTCCAGATCAGTCTGGATGTGAGTTTAAGCAAACTCAGGCCAGAGCTTCTCTGCTAGCACTGCCCCAGGAAAGCTGAGTAGATGCAATTCATAAGTGCCTGTGGCTGCTGGAGGCCTGTGAGGGTAAGGACCATACCAAAGTACAGCACTGCTCTCCTTCCTGGCTGTATCAGAGAAGCTGAAATAAGCATCTCTGTTCTCCAACCTGTGAACGCAAGGAGCTTTTGCTGAGCTGATGTTCCTGAACCAAGTGGGTGTATTTACACTGTTCAAGAACCATTTTTAGAGGTGGAAAGGAGTCAGAGAAATCACGTGAAAACAAAACAGCAGCCAAACTTTGGAGCCTAAAGCCATGACTGTCTTTTCATCTGAGGATGGTGCAAGTGCAGATGTGTAAACAACAGAAGTCTGTAACCTGGAAGTGTGGTAGGCTTTTGCCCACAGTCAGAATGTTTTTTTGTGGCTCCCAACATGGTGAAGCAGGAGATGAGGAATGGGATGGTTGGGCCGGCCAGAGTGAACGTGGTTGCTGCATGCTTCCCTGCATTGGAGCCGTGCTGCCCTTATGGTAAAAAAAATGGGATGTTTTAAAGAGTTGAGAATAGAGCTGAGTGCTGCTTACCTTTACACGGACGAGTAGAAAAAAAAAGTCCTGTTAATTAATAATTCTAATCATCTCATCTGTGATAACAGTGCGTTCGTTGCTGAGTGTCTGGGCATGTATTATATTTATAATGTGCATTACTATATTTATAATATACGTATCTCTAATGACCATATACATATTAAAAAGTTTTGTAAATAGTTTCTCTACGGTATGATAGCTCTTTGCCCTTGGCTTGTGGAACACAGGCACTTGTGATTAAGTGATTAAAGTAACTTGCAAGTAACACACAATATCATCAAAATTGAAAGTGTGGGAACGATTTGAATTTAACATTAATGTTGCATTTATAAATAATTTTCTTGGAATTTAACTGAAGCACCAAACCAGAGGGTCTCAGATTTTGCAGGAAGTTAAATTAATAACCAGAAACGTTCAGCAGATCCATTCTAAGGAGACCAGTTTGGTTTAAAGAAAGAAAGAATGTTTTTCAGTCTCTGCACGTTCTGAGGTATTTCCTTGTATACAGTAAACCTCAGAGGCCTTTTATTTTTAAGTTCTCTTTATACTGATTTTGGTTCTGTTTGAAGACTTCCATGTATAGAATTGACCTTCACTGTACAGGAGTCTTGAAAAAGTCTGCTGTTCATACTGTGTTTTTCTTCAGTTGTTGCATATCCTTACGAGACACGAACTTGTTGGGCTTTCAGTTCTCCCCATGCTTTTTGCATTGCGTGCTGACGCAATTTTGTTCACCTTGAGAGGGTCTTTTCATAATAATTCTGAAGAACACAACCATATTTTGGAATAAGTTCATATCCAAAACATGCGTTTTTGATCGTTTTTTCCATTAGATTTGAATGGATTTGTTTAATAGTATTAGTTTTTAAAAGGTAAGTAAAACATCTGGGGTTTCTCTTGGCATTTTCCTGAGTGTGTATTTGCCCTTCATGGAACAAAGGCTCATAATAGATAATGTATTCTCCAAAGCACTTGTGTATGGCTGCAATCAGCCAGCCTTTCTGCATACTTGTGCAAAACAGTACTTGGGTTCTTTGTAGCTTACAGTCACTTCATAACTCCCAAACTTGGATGCTGGAGTGCAGCCTGGTGCCATCTGGGAGTAAAGAGGAAAGAACTGATGGATTCCACCCTCTTCTTCACTGGCCATTCTCATCTGCACCAGGGAAGCAGTGGAGGAGCCTGATATAGACTTGGCAAACTCTCTAGACCTGCAGGGAACCAGCCGAGAGATGATTACTCACAGATTTTCTATCTGTTCCCAGGCTACCCTGGCGTTTGTCTCTGTTCCAGGTGGCTTTGCAGCTGTATGCCATGCTGGCACACGGAGGGGAGAGCCATCGTCCAGCCTGCTGTGGCCTGCGGGGCTCTGGGGTGGACTTAGGCTTGCACTTAAAGAGTCTACCAGGGGTGACAGTGTCCCTCAGCGCTTTGTGACTTGAAGCCTGGCAGTCTGTTGTATGTTGCACTGCAGATTTCCTGAAGAAACAGAGACGAGCAAACCCCTTAGAATACTGTGTCACTAAATAAAACAGGGCCAGGGAACAAGCATGGGTCTTGTACTAGTAAGCCTTGATCACCTGGAGCCAATGTTCCAAGCCCATAAAATCAAGTTAACTTCTCAGTTTGCTAGTGGCAGTGGGGTGGCAGCAGGAACAGAGGGCTCGCAGATACTAGAGGTCAGACTAGGTTAACAGGGCTAGCACTTCTTGCACTTTAAAAGCCAGAGAGTCTCTTCACCTTGTTACTTGGCACAAGTCTCCTGCTGATTGCTCAGTATGTGTTTAGTTTTCACAGTGCGTCGTCTTCGTGTGCAGATGTGGTTCAGTATTTCAGAGAACACTTTAACCTCCACAGCAAAATTTAAGCATCTGTTAGCTCCAGACTGCAACTAAACTGATTACGTCTATAAGCTGTGTGGACAGTTTTATTCTGGAATAAAAATGCTTTATCTTGATATACCTTTAAGTCAATAAAACACCCTTTGTGCTTTCTTGAAACTGAAGAGGAGGAAGGATTTGCATACAAGATGATATTATCACTGCAGTTGTCAACTGTTTTCTTTAATGGAAATTTAAATCAGATTGCATAGATCAGTTTGTCTTAAAAATCCTTGCCTCTCTTAAGCATCAAAATCAAATTCAGGTTTATTGCTGCCATTGCTCTGCTCTCGAAATCTCTGAGGGGCAGTCACTTGTTAATTTAGGAGCAGGGAAGGCCAGGTTGCCCAGACCCTTACTTGCAGTATCTGCCCTGGGCCGTAGGACAGCATCCTTTCTGAGGGTTGTTTGTTTGTTTGTTTAACAGAAGCCTTAATTACATACTAAGATTTCTTAATGTGTTTTCAAACCTTTTAGAGGAACTGCGTTGACATCTAAAATAGACTGTCCTGCAGACCTTGAAGAAAAAACAAATGTGAAGCAAATGCCAGAACTGCTCTGGAATGTGTTATGTAAACTCCGAATTTCTTCAGTGCCATTTAATAAAAATTGTATGAGGAAAAAATAAGGTTGTATTCAAAATGAGGTTGTATTCAAACACTTCTTTATTTTATCCCAAACAGGTTAGGAGGCGGTCCTGATGATGCCAAGGAGATTATGCAGCACAAATTCTTTGCTGGCATTGTTTGGCAAGATGTATACGAGAAAAAGGTACTTAAACAACTCTTCTCCCAAGGTGAATGGTAGTGCACCTCAGATTTTGTTGCCTGTGGTACAGTACACACAAGTTCTCCATGGAAGGGGTTTGCAATTGTTTTTATCAAGGCCAAATTGCTCCTTGCTTCTTAAAGTCCTGTGGCTGAATTGCTTCAGAACCAACGGTTTGGTTTGTTTTTTTCCTGCACTGAGAGAGAAGCCTCTGTCAATAAGAGAGATGGTTTCTGTGACTGAATAAATAGGATGTAGCCAAAATTGCTTCCAAATGTAGATGCTGTATAAGCTTTTGAAATGGCATTTCCTGTGAATTCCTTTTTGCCATTTCTTGCTATCAACTGATGTATCCCTTGTGATTTATGGAGCCTGAAAGTTGGGAACTGCTGGTTCCTGAGCATCTGGAAACAAAGCTTTGTAGGAGAGCAGAATCCTGGCTCTGACATTCCCTTTGTTTTTCTTGTCTTGAATGATGAAATCAGGCTGAATTCAGCAGGCACAGTGACGTATAGTCTTTTGCATCAATTCAAGCCTAATACATATGTATATCTTTGGTGATACAGGAATGTTGTGAAGCGTCTGTGCGTCATAGCTTTTCTCCTCAGCTTTCCTTGAGACCCACTGAGTTTGTAGGCATTCCACCGAGTTTCATCAGCTGCCTCTATCTCACTGCCCCTTCACTCCCAAGTTACTCAGTGCACTCTTCTGGGATGTCCCTGTTGATGCTTTTGATCTGCTGTTGTCCTCTCCCGTTTAATTCTCATCAGCCACCATTTCCTAACAGTCACGTGAAGTGCAGCTAACTAAAGCTTGGGTCTGGTGATTCAAGGTTCCCATCTACTGACGCCATATGATCTCACCCAACCCCAGCCTTCCCTCATTTCCCTCCTTCCCCTTGCAGCCCTGTGCAATACCAGGTCTAGTTTAATCTACCAGTAGAGTTCAGTTCTCCCTCCACGTGATGGAAGCAGGCAAGAAAGGAGTTGTAATTCTTTGGATTCTTTTGGTAAAACTAATTCAGTGCAATTTTTGTTTTCTTAGAAAGCAGAGAATAACACCACTGCTTTTCATATTGTAGTAAGAAAATTGTCCAGTGCTTCTATACAAGAAGAGCTCTGTTTCCTCCTTGTTCACTTCCTCCCAGATTTGTATGAGTAAAGGGAACTGAAAACTTAGAAAGTAGCTCTTTATGCCTTGAAAGCATATGTAGCTTTCAGACCCCCGTCCTTTCAAAATGTCTCTTGCAGAGTTCCATGCAATCATGAGGTAGGTTTGGGCAGGAGGGAACGGTGTGGACCATCACCAGTATAATGTAAAAAGGATATCTGAACTGTTGTTCCAAGCTTTAGGTTATCCCTTTTTTCACCCAGCTGGCAAACTAAGTAGTTTGGTTTTTTTTACAGTTTAAAGTAGAAAGTTGATAATGGGGTTCCCAGATTTCCAGTGAAGTTACATGTTAGCAGGACTGCCATCATACTGTTTCTCTGAATGGAGGAGAACTCGCTCAAGCTGGAGGCAGTTTATCTATTACTTATCTGTGTGGCTGAGAAAGCCTTTGTGAAATGTTCCACCGTAGTACTGACTCAGACTGTTGTGGAAACTACCAGGAAATCCTGAGAGCTGAGTACTTAAGAGAAAAGAATCATTCCCATTGAGACTCTTTCTGACTTAGGCTCATGCAAGGAGGCTGGGTTCTGGTTTTGCTCCTGTCCCATTAGTACTGCACCTGGAATTGGATGTAAGCTGTTATCTATTGTAGAAATAGCCGTGCTGTGTAACTGAAGAGATTTCATACAGCCCGTGAGCAATTGCTGCCTGAGTTCTGGGCTGTCCAAAGAGGTTCTGTTTACCTGAATTGCAGTGTAATGCGTAAATCCTGAATTCTGTCAGCTGCCTGGAGGTGGTTGTGTGCTCAGCTTGGTTACCCCCCATCTCCAGAAAATGGCAAATATGTTTATGAGTATAGGTTTAGGGTACTCAAGGACACTTGCTTTGTAATTACACTTTTTGGAAACAGAGCTGTGCTTTGAGTAATGTGCAGTTTTGAATAACTGAGGTTGTCCCAAGAATTTAAAATATCCATTAGCCTATCCTGGAAAAGTGCTGCTATTCGTCTCTGGTGTAACAAGAGGTGCAGTCCAATTTGCAGTGTGTTGCCCATCCACGAGTGAGATGTACGCAGTGAGCTGTTAATCACGTGTGGGTTTTACTGGGCTCTTTTGCCTCTTAAGCCAGCATAAGCCTGCGAGTATCAAGCTGGTCTGCAGCAGTGGGAGGCTACAGGTGGCACCTCTCTGCTGGTTGAGCTGCAGAGCTATTGCAGTGACAGCTTTTCAGTAAAGCAACATATTTGCTTGCTAAAGCCAGCAGTGTAGCTTTCTGCGGCTTCCCCTCTGTTTCCAGCTTAATGTTCTGAATTTGACAGCTAGGAAAAGAATTCTGTCTTGTGGGTGCATCATAATCTGTCTCAAATTGCTTTTAACAGATCCTAAAATAAAAGGAAGAAACGATCCAGCCCATTACACATGCGTTCTGACTTAGGGCTGCTGCTCCAAGTCACTCTGATGTGCACAGTTCAGGTGTCTGCTGCAGTGCCCAAGTCCTAAATCACTGTGCGCTGCGCAAAGCACGCCAGAGCGGCTGGGAGCTCTGCCATGCCCAAACCTCCCTCAGCTTAAAAAGGACAGACCGAGCTTCATGTGCACATGCACACACGGCTTGTGAAACAGCATACCCAGGTTCACTTTAAGGTAACAGGCAGAAAACTGCTGTGAGGAGAAAGAATAGAGATGATATGATAAATAATACTCATCCTCAGCAGGGCTTTATGCGTAATGTGCTGGTTTGACTCGGTCGAGAATACTGTTATTAGCATTACAATGTGCAGCGTTCCCTCTTCAATAGCTCTGGGAGGACTGCAGGGCGCAGAGGGACGACTGGCTTTGGGATATCCGGTTTCCTTTTCCGTTTTAAATTCAGGACATAAAGCCCGACCTAATTTTTTACAGGAACATTTGCCAGGCTCCTTGAAGCCATACTTGGGAACAGAGAATAATTAGCAATTAAAAAAGGATGATGAATACGTACTGTAATTTTGCTCTCTTCTGTAATAAAGATAGAGTTTGTATGTCCCTTAGTATTTAAAGATTGGTTTTAAACTGCAGAATGCTTCTTTGTATTTGGAAATAAAGCCATATGTGTTGATTACACTGCTTAGAGGCTTTACATTGAAAAAGGGGCTGTATTGTCGTGTGTGAAAGTCAGGACAGCACTGTTAGGTGCTCTCAAAAAGAAGGCTAATGAGGAGCTTGAAGGCAGTGATTTTCCTATTAGCTGACTTGCCAAGCAGATGATTCTTCAGCTTTCCTCCAGCTTAGATCTGAAGGTGGAAAAGAGATCCTTTGTACATTCAAGATTTGTTGTCGCTTTATTTGTGCAACAGCAGAAGTGCATCTCAGGGTTACTGCTTAGTTCCAGTGAGAGCCATTTACCACTTGCCCACATGAACCTTTCCCTGCGGTTTCAGCTTGGAAGCCATATACTTCCTCAATCACGCTCCAGAATTGTTGCCTAGTGTGGCTCAGTGCTATTAAAAGATGGCCACATTTAACCCCAGCGGTGGGCGACCCGAAGCCCAGCGCCGAGCTGTGCATGCCCTCTGTGGGCAGGCTGAGGGCAGTGTTTACATCGTGCTCCTCGTGTACCATGCGGCGGGGAGGTGAGCAAGGTCTGAATCTCAGATACTTTGCCCTCCAAAATTGTCTGTGTTCCAGCTCCGTGCATCTGCATGCAGCCGGCTCTGGCACCCCGCTTCCCAGGCTTTCTCCTCCTCCAGCCCCATTCAAGCAGCTCAGCTCCATCTGGAGTTCCTGTTGCCAGTGCTTGCCTATGTACACATGAATGATTTCTGGCCCTTCTGCCCAAGTGCATTTTAAGAATAGGACCCAAACAGCACTGTAACAAGAGGATGATAGTTACTGCTTTTTTTTATTATCTTTTTTTTAACACTTCATTTTTTTTATTTTTTATAAAAAATATTCAGAGTTCAGAGTTTACATCAAACTGCTTTTTGGGGATTTGGAGCATAACGCTTAATGTAGCTGCTGCTGTGACCCAAGTTCTCCCAGGCTGCTCCAGTCTGCTGTGCAGTCGTGTTTGGAGCTGCTGGGGCACAGTAACTGTAGCTGGAATTTTGTTGTGAATGTTACCACCCTTATTCCTCAGTATGGGAGAGATGTGAATCTATTGGAGTGTGTCCAGAGGAAGGTCACAAAAATGACCCAAAGAGGGACAGGTTGAGAGAGCTGGGGCTGTGCAGCCTGGAGAGGAGCAGGCTTGGGGGAGACCTTTCAGTATCTGAAGAGGGGCTTTAAAGGAGAAGGGGACGGACTGTTACGATAGGACAAGGGGAAATGGATTCAAACTAACAGAGGGGAGATTTAGACTGGATATTAGGAAAAGGTTTTTTGCAGTGAGGACGGTGAGGCACTGGCACAGGTTGCTTGGAGAGGTGGTGGATGCCCCATCCCTGTAGAAACCCATGGTCAGGCTGGATGGGGCTCTGAGCACCTGCTGGAGCTGTGGGTGTCCCTGTTCAGTGCAGGGGAGTTGGACCAGATGGCCTTTAAAGGTCCCTTCCAACTCAGATGATTCTGTGACTTTTCTGCAAGTATTACTGATCCATTTGCAGTTGCTAGCTCTTATTCCTTTTCAACTTCCTCAAGCGTATATCGGACTAGATTTGCATATCATTAGGAAGAGAAGCAGTATAGACTGCTCATTTTAAACTTATACGTATGTTATTTATTACTTGAAGTGACATCAGGAGTGTAGGATTTTCTTTGTACAATTAAATTCTAGAAGCACAATATCTTAACAGCCTCATAAGTGCACACCTAGCCTTAATGCATGCTGTTCCTTTGTTATGGATTGTTGGGTTTTTTTTTTTGAAGCCATTGTAGCTTATAACCGTGCTTCAGCTCCTGCCTGCTTGAAATAGTCCTTCATGAACCTGTAAACAAACAGTATTTTTCTGTTTCTCATAGCTTGTACCTCCATTTAAGCCACAAGTTACATCTGAAACAGATACAAGATACTTTGATGAAGAATTTACAGCACAGATGATTACAATCACTCCTCCTGACCAAGGTAATGTTCTCCCAAACATTTCCCACTGTCTTTTCCAGACCAGCAATAACAATTTGCTGTAAGGTTATCTGGTCTCTGTAGAACATGTGAAAAAATGTGTGTGTCTTTATGTATTTGACCAAGAATTGGAGTGAATTTCAGAACTAATGTGAAACTTTCCACATATCTTTCCTGCTTCAGAAATGGAAAACTAATGGAAGTTATTTATACTGTTCTCTTTTCAAAATCTACATAGTCCTCTGTTGGGGAAAAAAGCTCTGTCCATGAGCTTTACTGCGTACATCTGTTCACACACTGCGTATATGCAGACAGTCAGTTGAGTCTGGGCTAATGTCCGTTCTCAGTCAGAGTCTTTCATTCTGATGGAGCACGTTCAGTACTTTGAAATAGCAACTGCCAAAGTTTCAGAACACTGAATATGAAGTGCAGCCATGAAACCCCCTAGCAGTTTTAAATAGACATCCAAACAACCATTTTCACAGTGAACATAAACTCAGGATCTTCTGTGATACCCGGTGAATGGGGTGAGATTTCAGACTTGACGTCTCTTTGTCCTCTCTAGCTGTGGAAGACGAAATCAACGCTGAATTTTCTGAGAGGAATTTACTGTGTGTTATCTCGTTGTTTGTTTATGTAAAATAAAAAAAAGAACCAAATGTTGTCTAATGGGTTTTGTTTTGTTTGTTTTTCTTCCTCCAGATGACAGCATGGATTGTGTAGACAATGAGAGAAGACCTCATTTTCCTCAGTTCTCCTATTCAGCCAGTGGAACCGCTTAATGTTTTGCAGTGTTTTCCCATTCAGAAACAAAACAGACTGCATTTTGGGGACCTTACTTCAATGGACACTAGAGAACTTTCTATATTATCTGAATTACAAACTGTGTTTGTATTACGATTTAGATGAATTTGTAGGAAGCCTCACAGATTCTGTATTTAAAACAATTCTTTGATGCATTTTTGAGAAGGAAAACAAATCCATTCTTAAAGTATTACGTCAAGGCTCTTATGCTGAACGACCATAGGTTTTTAAGAATATGCACCAAAACTGTTTACTTTAGAATTAATTAAGGTATTCAACATATCAGCAACTCTGACCAGAAAATCCCCTCGTTTTATTTATTTCATACAGTTCATTGTCTAAATATAGAATCTGCACTCTGAACAATTAGATTTATATAGGAAGATATAAGACTTTAGTAGTTAGTGCAATAATAGAAGCAACAAAGTGAACAAACTCTGGAGGATTAAGGTTCAAACTCATTTTGGACAGCAGTTGAAGTGTCATCCAGCTCCAGAAAACCAACTATAGGAACAGCATTAATGGCCTCAGTGAGGTAAATCAAAAAGCAAAAGTTATTTTTGTTATAACATCTGCTACAAGACATTACATATCAAACCGAATCCAGTGGAATCTGGTCCATTGCTACATAGTACAGATGAGTATTCCGTTCAGGATGCATTTAATTATTCCATTTGTGTAGTTTAGGAATACTCCATAGGATTGGCTTCTCAGAACATAGAAAATGCTTAATTTACCAACTAATACGAACTGCAACAACACAGAATCACCCACTTTCACCACTGTATAAAAATACCGTACAGGTCTACATGAGAAACCATCTGAACGAGCGAGTTATCCAGACAGACGTCCATTTTGGCACTGAAGTAATGACTTGTTGCCGCTTTTTTTTTTTTTTATGGAAAGATATATGACTATATATAAACACTTAATGATTTTTTGCATCATGCCAGATCATTTCCTCTTTCTTGAGTGTGCATTAAAGGTATCAGCTGACAGTTGACGGTGCCTTCTCACTCTTGAAGATTCACTTTAACAGTGTTTCCCATGTATAAGAAAAAAACTAGGTTGGAACTTCATATGTGTTTGAATAATAATGGTGTTCAAAAAGTGAATTTTTTTTTTTTGTTTCTTCATTTTTTAACCTTAGTGGAAAAATTCCCCGCACCCCATTTTTGTTGTATCAGTTTCTTTGTAATTTTCATAAAAGCAGTCTTATTCTGTCTCTCCTGCGAATGAATTTATTCCATGGTAGGTTGCGTTCTCTTAAATTGCTTTTTTTGGGTTTTTTTGTTCTCTTGACTGTATAAAAAACGACGCCATGTACCACCGTTAGCTCGCATTTGATTTTGGTTTGAAAAGGAGTATATTATGAGCCCCTTTGCTTCCCCTTTCCATCAGAGCCTGCTGCGTTTGCACAGAGAACCATCATCTTTTTTTTTATTTTAACAACATTCAACTCTAGTATTTTTACTTACCGTATGGAAGTTTCCCTCCAATTACTTAAATAAAACTTGCTTTAACACGTTAGGTTCTTATTTATTGCAGTAGGAGCCTTCTGAATCTGTACAGATGTAACAGTTGCTCCTGTTTCGAGAGTCGGTGAGGGGAATTTAGCTTTTCTGTCCCTCCTTAGTTGTTACGTCTCTGTGCTGATTGTAATGTAAGGGCAGTTCTGGTAAAGTTCTGTGAAGTGAAATACGCCCTGCTGTGGAAGTGCTCAACACGACATACAACACTGTTTCTTTTCTAGGGACTGGTATTAATCACTGCTGGGAGCCAGTTACACAAGGCTGGAATGTCCTTTTTCAAACGAGAATGCAGAGAAAAGGGCAAGAACATCCGAGAATATCTGTCATTTGCTTCAAACTAAGTGCAGAAGTTGCAACCGTAGTAAGCCTTCAAATGTCCAAAGCGTTCTTTTGGTTCGAGGAATAGGCTGTAATTCTCAGTAGAATTTACTGCATGTTTTATGCAAAGATGGAAAGTGAAAGGAGGATTTGTCTGTAGAGTATACCTTAAATCGATGCTGGATTGCCCATCTCTTAACTTTTTCCATTGCTTCTAAACCTTCATCTGAATTTGCAGCCAGCTCAGGGATGAAGTCCAGAGAACTCTTCTGCAAGTCTACAAGCCCTGACAAGATCAGAACTAACATACTTCGTGCAGCCAAATATAGACAACGCAAATGAGCAAAGGTTACCACAATCTGCCCCAAGGAAAATCCGTTTTTCCAAATGCAGGAACAGATGAGGATCAGGTTGGTCTGTTGAGGCACTGCCTGAGGACAGTATTTTTCTGCCAGTTGTTCCTATTGGATTTTTGTTTTAACTTCCATATCTAAGATGGAATTAAGAGGGCAAAATGTCTGTCAGTCTGGTAATCATAGCACTGCTGGCAACAGTGAACTGAGGGCCACAACCTCAGCACGGGGTCTTCTGGATGTGAGTTCTCATTTCACGTGTGGTTTTTTCAAAACCTGTTGTCTTGACTGAATACTCACCTGCAGCCTACCTGCAGATAGAGAGTGTGTTCTTTAAATTTTGATTTAGCAGAGAAAACAAGAAGAAGCTGATGCTGTTCTGTTGTCTTTCCGTGGCACAAGTCTGTGAGCTGCCCTGTTTATCTCACTGCTTTCATACATTATATGTGGAAACTGCTTAAATCCCGTGCATTCACTTAGCTTGTGTTGAAAACATACAAACAGAACTTGTAAAACTGTCAGGACCTCCTCGTTCTTCCCTCTGGCGCTGACAAATGCCATCATGTTCTTCTGTTACGCATTGCAGCAAAGATCTTACAATCTAATTTCTTTTTCGGTGTGTGTTCTTATACTGTGTATAGTATGCTGTTGGCCAGGCCACTGGTCCATGTTGAAGGTTGTTCCTGTGTTCCCTGATGCCTTTTCTCTACTACTGCTTGAAATACTGATCGAGTGTCTTCTAGCTCTTTTTTCTGTGCAGCCTTTTTTGCCTTCATTTTTGTACATGGGAGGAATGCTTCCAGACATCTTCTGAATTACTGCTTCCCTGATCTCATGCTTAAAGCTGTGCTTGCTGTGATGTCCTGTCAGGTATCCTGGCTGAGCTGTGCCATCTTCTTTCTCCCTGCTGCTTATTTTTGTCTGGTTCCAGGTCCTTATCCCCGAAGTGCTGGCATAGCTCAGTATGATGGGGTCCCATTTCAGGGTGAAGATGGTGCATGCTGAATGCAGAACATTGCTCACAGGTTTGTGCTGCAGCCCAAGAACCTGGCTGTAAACTCAGGTTGGGAGGAATCAGGAGCAAAACTTATATTTGCAACAGCGTGTAAGTAAGCAGCATTTCTCTGTGCTGCTAACTGCAGTCCAGGGATATGGTCAGCTGAACGCTGCTCAGAACATGTGCTGCTGCTTGTGCTAGTTGGGGCTAAGAGACTTTGGCCAAAGCCAGGTGATCCTGCAAATCCCACTGTATGTTCTGAGAAGTAACCATTCGTTACAGTCCCATCAGGCTTGGCAGACTGTTCTTTCTCTAAACTGGGAGAAGACCGCTGTGCTTTCTGTGCAGAGCTTTGAATGCTAAACTGACCTCTCGCCTCTCACAACAAAGCAAAGTGCTGCTTCTTCAGTTTTCTTTCTACATCATCATCTTTCCAGGAGCTCCATGTGCACTCCAGCTGCTGTGCTGCTCTCATGCAGGCCCAAAGTAGTACTGTTTGGATTTGCTCCCAGTTTTCCAACTATTTTTTTTTAGATGGGAGGTGAAAACTTTCCTTGATTGTTTGAAGTTTCCAGATTTTACCTCCAGCAGCAGGACTTACTTAGGATGGAGGTCACCATCTGCAGTGGGAATGTAAGCCCCAAGCAGCTGGAGGTGCAGAGCTTGCTAACACGAAGAGCCTGTGAGAGCTGTGGGGGTTTCTGCCTGAGAAGTTTGGGAATCAGTAAGATTGGAGGAAGGTTTGATTTGCTTCGCTGTATCTTAAAGAGCTTTGGAGGTAAAAACACATTTGAAGAAATGAGCATATGTGAAAGGATCTTGTTTCTTCAGCGTTGCAAATGAGTGTGTTTGTCTTCCACTTTGAGCTCCATTTTCTTAATAACAGGGAGGTTAATTGCCAATAGAAGTAAAACGAAAAGAACATACAGTGCCTATAGCAAATGAGAGCTTATTATCCCAAATGCAGCTGAGTGTACAGACGTTTCGTAGTTCTGTCTAATGGAACATATGTCGCATTCTAATCAGGTGATGACTGGTTGCTCTGTGTTTGAAATCATTTTAAACAAAGCCACTTCATTACAGTAGTCCCTGCATGCCTTTTCCCTCTCCTTTTTCTTTATTTGGGTAGTTATTTACTGCTGGTCCCCATCGCGGTGTGGTGCACACGGTGGGCCCTCCCTTGGGGACCAGATGAAAGGCTTTGTATGTGATGGCACCGCTTACCTCTGCAGCTTTTCAGTGCGCTCTCAGCTCAGTTCTTGGTTTTTCCCTCACAGAAGGGTTGGTTCATGTGGCTGGCTGTGCTACAGCTCAGCATCAGCTTCCCTAGAAATGGACTTTATCAGCACCTTGCTGTATTAAATGTAAGCCCAGTCATTCCATTGGTATGACTTTTTCACAGTTTTTCATTCATGTCCCCAGTCCTATTGCCACACCTGTTGTATTTTGCATCTTCCTTGGGTCTCTAAGTTTGTTTCAGGAAGATGACTGCCCAGACTGCTCCTGTTGTGTTTCCTGGATTCTGTTGGTCGTTACGATTCTACACGTTTTTTAAGTTAAATATTCACCCCCCAGAAGAGACAAAAATCATTTTGAGTACAAGAGTGAAAATTAATCACAGAGCCCGATGAGATGCAGTCCTACCACCAATGTTGTGATCTTTTTTATGGACTCTCCACCATCGCCATCTCTTTGCATTATTGTGTCTTTGAAATAGGAGAAAATCTGCTTGGATGTAATAAAAATCTTTGTCACTGTGAAGGTGGTGATGGGTTGCTCAGAGAGGCTGTGGAGTCACCATCCTTTGAGGTGTGACCAAGTGGACAGCGGCGCTCTGAGCACCCTGCTCTTGCTGACTGTGCTTGGAGCACGAGCGCTGTGCTGGATGGGCTCAGCCAGTTCTGTTTAATGCTGTGCTTAGGTGCTCAAAGAGAGAGGATCATGCAGTTTTCTCTCTCTGGTATGTATTTCAAGACCTACAAGACCTGTAGACTTGCTTTCTTAATAGCTGTGTGACCTACCACCTTCCTTGCTTTGAGATGCTCCCAGTAGCACAAATCCCACGCCTTGTGTGTTTCGTCATTTGCCCTGCACGTTTTCCTATCTCCAGGCCTGAATGTGTTTGAATGGCTTTTTTTTTTCTTTAAACAACAGCAAACTTTTCTAATGTATTTGCTAAGCTGATTTTAAAGAATGTCTGGATGTGCAGAAAGATCAGAACAGAAACCACGTCATGAATTTAAATAATGAAATCAGGGTGATGCTATTTTTAAGGAAGATGTTTGCTGCACGTATTTGACTTTCCATATATTTTAATCTGCTACAATTTTTCCTCCTTCTGCTGTTCCTGGGGAAAGGAAACTAATCAGGAAGACCGTAATATCTGGTGACAATCCAGAAAGGAGTACAAAAGGAAACTGAAAGAAAATGGAGTGGAAAGAGCAAGGTCAGTTGCTGCAAGTGGAAAGTTGCAGAGGAAGGGAAGTATAAAAACAAACCAAAAAATGTACTTATGTACGCAGGTGAGATGTTCAGAAATGTAATGTATAGCTAAGATAAAGGGATCACACTTAGTCTGTCCCTGTAGTTGATTGTAAAACATGAAATCACATTACCTTTCCAAAGTTCTACTTTCTGTGTTCATTTGCTCAGCTGTTAAGGGAGAGCAGATCAAGGGTGACAGCTTCTTATTTAGAATGGCTTCCTTGGATTTCTCCTGCTTCCTCGGTCACCCCACGGTTGTTATTTTTTTCAGGTAGTTTTGAGAAACCTGTCATTTCTGTTCTCCCTGTTTGTCAGAGGTAGGAAAGCACTGACACTGCTGAAGTTAATGGGTGATGGAGGCGATGGTGTCTGTGGTTCCTCTGTGAAAAACAGTCCTGTCAGCTTTTCCTTAAGATCAGTGGTAGTAATTCAGTTTTTGTTAGCAATCTCTTCGTTGTGACAAAACACAGGTGCATGTCATAAGAAGAAAAGGCAACAAGGATACTTTTCAAGTGTGAAGAACACCCTAGATACAAACGGACCCATTTTTCAAACAGGTTCAGCTGAAATTCATGCAGCAGCAAGACGTGTGTGTGCGCGTGTATAAGGAGCACAGGATCTGAGCACGCAGACTGGTGGAGGCCCTGAGCGGTCGAGAGCTGCTAGAGAGGAAGGCTGTAACAGCACAAAGAAGCTTCCAACTCCCCATCTGGAAAAATCCCCCACAGGAGCACAGGCAATGGAAATGCCATCTGTCTGTCTTCTGCAGAGCACATCGCTCTTGGGAACAGAAAAAAGCTGGCAAACGGAGGTGGGCTCTCACTTCCCCACCACACTGAGACCAGTTTTCTCTATCCTGTCCCCTCTCCCCCTTTGCCTACTTTTAAGTTAGGTTTATCTGAGTACCAGTACTCTTCATTTTGTCTTTTGATGTTTTCCTTACGACCCCTTCCTCCTTCCCATCTCTTTGCAGCATACAAGAAGCAATGGTTTTCTTCCTCCTCTTTTTCCCCGTCTTCACTCAGTCTTTCTTATGCCTTCTTAGCCTCTTTCAGACCTCCCGCTGTCCCTTACAGAAGGTGTGTAAAGTAAGAAATACTATGTCAATTTAAGTAATTTTTCTTGGGCACTGGTCTGACCTTCAGGTCACTGCAGAGACTTCAGGAACCCTGTATACACTAAGCTCAGTTGTAAATGGTATAAAGAAGCTGCTAGATCTAGTGCCTTCATCTCAGACAAGTGTGGATTTAATGAGTGAAAGGAGTTCTGGTAAAGCCTGTCAGGTATTCCTTCTTTTACTAACACTGGCACAGCGCATGGAATGGAAGAAGGCTCTGACTGTAGGCTGCTGTCCCTGCTGCTTGTCTGGGTATGGTGACTTAACTTTGCTACAAGATGTACAATATTCAAGACAATACTGTATTTCGTTTCAGACACGGACTGAATCTGATTTGGATACTGCAGTTTCTTAATGTGGAAACGGAATGAGCTGAATTCTGTCACCTGCCCAAACCCATAGGATCACTCTAGAAACTTTGAAGATAGAAGTTTACTGTAAAATGCTGTCTATGATGCATTTTGGCATGCCCTGCTGGCACAGCCAAAGCAAAGATTACATCTCCCCTTGAGTTTTCAAGTCATTTGCTATTCCTTTTCATATTCTCAATATCAATTCTGCTGCATAAGCACAACTAGAAATCACTAGGGCAAGAAGAGGAGGTAACCACACCTTTTGTCATTCATTCCTTTTCTTTAACAGACTTAGAAGTGTTTGTTGCTTTATAGGAAATCTGGTCATTCCTCACTGCTTGGCATCTGATTCTATTCCAGAGTAAGAGTTCCCTAAGTTGAGTGATGTTAAATGTAAAACATCCGGGGAAAGCAAAAAAGAACACTTCTGCATCCTTTAGCTGAGTTATCTGTGGTACAAACTACAGAGTTTCACCTATCCTACCTGCAGTTAAATCCCTGATGAGAAGTTGGCTGAAATTCATTCTCTTTAATTCTTTAAAAATTTCATAAACTCCTAAGAACCCCTGTCATTGTGGGAAACGAACACCAACCTTCTACAGCGCGCTCAAGTTCACCGTGTCAGGCTGCAGCCTGCACATCCTGCTTTAATCTGCTCTTCCAGCACTGTGAAAGGCCTGCAGCTAGACTCAGTAAATAAATATATAAAAACGTAAACTCCCGGAGCACAAGACTTAATCATGTCCTTTCCCATCCTACTTCTGCTGCATGACTGAGGCTGTCTTTGGCACCCCTCCCTCATTATCCCCTGGGTACCCACTGATCTCAGTTTCTAAGAGGAACTTCGGGAAGTCCTGCCAGGCAGTTCTGTGGAAATTGCCTGCAGAGGGAAGGGAAGATTCAGCACCCTATTCCTGGGTGATACGGTCCGATCCTTCAGTTACCCTGCTTGGCTCCAGCCAGTCTGCAAACGCAGCTTCAAAATAAAAATCAAGACAAAATATTGTATATATCGTCCCACCACACGCACCTTATTTAGGCAGCTAAGTGAAATACAAACATATGGACTCCATAAATTCTTCTGTAAATGGCTTTATGTGAAACACGGAGCCAAAGCAATGGTTATCATTAAACACTGACAACACCAACGCGTAACAACTTCCATGCAGGACCAGATCCTCAGCAGCACAGCTCTGTTTGCTCCGTGACACCGGGCTGATTGACACCAGCAGGAAACACAATGCTTTGGGCTTTGGGTTTGTGCTGTGAGCTCAGTGAGCTGCTCTGAAACCAACAAGGAGCCCACACTCTCCTATTGAACAAGAACTTTAAGAAGTGTTGCTCGCTTGCTCAGCTCTCACTGAAATGAGGTTTTGTAGTGTTTGCAGAAGAGCAGTAAAGGATAACGAGTCTCTCAATAAACATATAACATAATCAAGAGTGTATCCACAGCTAAGCTGACCCGATTGAAACAACTGAAATAAAATACTGCTGGAGACAGGTTTAAATATAGACTGACACGAGAGCATGTGAAGAGCAGTTCTGCTGGGGCAAACTATCTCTCAGTAATATGAAATAACGCAGGGAGTGTGTCGGGATAGTTTTCTATAACTAACAACCATCCTCCCAGCCTACTGAGTATTTTTTTAATTAATGGTAAATTATTATATGGAATTGAGGTATTTCAAAAGCATTCTGAATGATGACAAACCACTTATTAAAATAAGGATTGAAATAGGTACCTTAAATTTATGTCACACCTTACGAGAAGCTCAGTTCATAGCACTTTCACTTGTGTGGCATCTGACCAGATTGCCAAAACCCATTCTTACAGTGTGCTGCAGGGTACTATAACTTCAGTGATTCATACATGCAGCTGTTGGAACTGCTTGTTGGGTTGTGAAAAAACCCACAGTGCCAAGTGCTGATCTAAGAGAACTCAGATCTCCATCAGCCCTCTTGGCTCCGAGCAGTTACTGAACAACAGATGGTAGCATGAGTTAAGCAAACTATGAAAATATTCGGAGCGGAGGAATAAAGTTAAAAGCCTTGCAAGAACTGACATTCTCAAGAAAATACAGAGAACAAATGTTGAAGTTAGAACTAGTTTCCATGTGCAAGTGATGTATGCCACTATGAACATTAAGAGGTGGTCTCATTTCTGAAGCACTCATTATGAAAGTTATCATTTGACTTGGGCAGAAGACAGTACCTGTGAAATTAACACTATGGAAGCTTCAGATGAAGTCCAAAGTCACACCTTCTGCATATAAGTTCTGTTTGCACTGTAAAGCCCCACTGGAGACAATACCTGGAACTAAGGAACAGATGAAAGAAACAGAAATTACATCATTTTACAATAGATTACAAACACCATCAGCAAGGAAGGGATAGCATCATGAGCTCAGCTGACCTCTTCAGGAGAGACAGACAGAACTACAGCAGCAAATGGAAGATCTGTTAGCATGAAGGTGGACATAAGTGCACAAGTCACTGCTGTATCCACATCAGTAGTACCAGCACAGAAGGGGCAACGTCAGTAGGAGATCTGAAACAACGCAGACTCAATACTATGAACGTGCATGGAATAAACACTGTGGGTGACTTGTGACTGTAAATAATTAAAGTCCCGATCATTCGCTTTACAATAGATTCCTGTTCTTGGTCTCATTAAGACAGTGCACTCATTGGATGGGCGAGGCCCAAACTAATGCAGGAAGATTTCAAAGACATTTTCTGGACTTACAGATGCTTGCGTTGAGTAGTGCTGATATGAACTCACATGAATGAAGCATTTTCCTATGGAATTTCCTTACTCCAGGCAATTACTGCATTACAAAGGTCCTGCATTCTTGTCAAAATCTTACCGAGAGCAGCTATCTAAAACTCCCTCTGTAAGTAGTAACACATGAAACTACATTTAACCAAGACCAAGTTCTCTCATTCTCAGAGAAGTGAAGACTTGTAGAGCAACCCTGAGTTTAATTAACTTGGCTGAATATGGAATATTATGAAGAAAGTGCTGGAGCTGACTCTTTAACATCTGTGAGAAGTCCATGAACATTTGCACACTGAATATACTCTCGGCTCTATTTTTTTTTACCATACCACAATAATGTGCCTCCAAACAGCACTCCTCCAGAAGACCAGCCCAGGTTTCTAACTTTATTTTTCACTAGGTTCAAAGCTATTTTCCAATCTAGTTTGTGACAGTAAATAATGATGTTGGTATTATGGAAAGAGACATAAGAAGAATTAGATTACTCATTTAGCAAGATATTACTCAGTGCAAGAAAGCGTGGGAGAATCGAACTTCTGAAATGAAACTCACTGGGACTGAGATTAAAAAGTTAATGCACTTTCATGTATGTAAGTTACTTGTTTGAAAATTTAACTATTTCTATAGTTTAATAAACATATACTCTGCACTCTATGGCCACAACCCATCAAAACACTAAGGATATGAGTAAGTTTCATCATACAAGTAGTTGTTGCAAAGTAAACAGGATGCAAGAGTGGACATTCAGACCACACATCCTTTTACCAGTTCCTCATTTCTAAGGGTTATCAGTAGGCAGTGTGTAGAACGGCAGAAGAATGGAACAGGTCAAAGAGTTTCAATGGTACTATAAGTTCTTCAGTCTTCAAAAGCAGTGTACGCAAAGACTCAGAAGTACAATCCTAAAATACTCGTGCTTGTGACAGAAGGCCACAGACATACCCTATCTGTAAAATGGGGAGGGCCAGGCTTGTGTTAGCAGCACCTCCCTGCACTGTGTGATCCTCAGGACAACCAAGCCTCTGTGTGTAGCAGCAGCATCTGCATCTCATGCACCACTACGGGAATCACGCTGGCTCTGCTCTTGCTAACGCCGCCCAACAGAGTTTTGTGCCGTATGCGATGTACCCATCAGGACAGACAAGTTCTTTGCTGCCGTGCTGCCCCCAGCCTGCAGTCGAGGAGTTGCTCTGCCCCCGGTGCAGGATTCGGTGAGAATCTGCAAAACTAACAAAGTAATGCCACCGTGTGGACGTAACACAAAACTTCTTCTGAAAAGCTAAGAGAAAAGTGCTGTCCAACCGTTTCACCCAGAGAAATCCACCTCTCGTGCATTTTCAGGATTCACATCTCCCAAACCAAGGGCCAAGGTGGGTTACATCACTTGTACATCACAAATTCACCAGGCTTAAATCATTCCTGGACCGCTGCTGTCTCTTGGTATCTCCTGACTAGCAAACAGCACAGAAACTGGATGCAAAGGCCAGCCCTGAGCAGGTTAGTTCATTTTAAGGCACAAAACTGGGCTCTGTGACACTTATTTCACCAGTAATAACATACAGGCTTTAAAAGAAGTTCTGTACCCATCCAAGTCATTACTGCAGGCTGTATTCACCCATCAATATGGTAGCTCCTCAAAGAACCACCACTGCTCTGATTGCAACACAGACTGTTTTTTAGTACTCTGCACTGAATAAGAGGTGAAGAGCATACATTAATAACAGTAAATCACAGTATAAAAAATGTCTTCCTGTCCAATTATAATAGATTATTTCTCTTTCTCTACCACTCACTGCACAACATCCAGCTCGATGGCCAGTGACAACATGCAAGGGTTTCTGAATAGGCATTAAAAAGACAAAGACAAGAAGCTCAGACCTTCCAATTAAAGATTCTTCTCCTTCATAATTTGTTGTTGAAGGCAACACAAAGATTAATTAAAAATAAGTCGCCAGTCCTACCTCCATCTGGTCATCTCGGAAGAGCAAAACAAGAGCTGGAGCTTTCCTCACCAACAAGAATTTGAGCCTTTTGAGACACAGAAGTGCAGGAAAAGCAGTTTTTCCCACACATTCTGAATCCAGATAAGTGAATTGGTAATCACTAAAAAATTATATTTCTTGCCTGCACAATGCACCACTCCAATGCAAAAGCATCCCTGCTCCTTCCATTCTCTTCCTGCTTCTACTTCTCCTGCTTTTTCCTTCTTCCAGCTCCTCACTGGGCATCAGGTGCCTGTGCTAAAGAACATACATCTTCCAGAGGGCTGCAGGGTAACAATTTCCACCAGGAAATCCATGCCAATGGTTTAGAGAACACAGCTTTATATGAAACACAGTCGCGACTGAATAAGTCCAAAAAACATAGCTATCAACTACACTGAAACACAAATCATTTCTAAATAAGTCTCATCTCCCCACGAGCCTGGAAGCAAAACACTGCCTTCAGTCTCACCCTCGGGAATGGATGGAAAAAAGCAGACACACAGAAAGGCTTCAGTCTGAGAAATATGCCTGACTGCAAAATGCTTTTGTCACCGCTTAGAGCTTCAAGTGAAGCAAAGTCAAGGCAGAAAATTCTTCTTCCAGACTAACATTTCAACACAGTAGCCACAGATTCTTAGCACTCATAAAGCTGAACTCTGTGTTTTAAGATGACTACCGTTGGAAAAAGCACAGTTATAACTGCCCTACGAGCCCCAACAACTGGGGACTGCACCAGAGTTCTGCCTTCATCCTTATCTGTTGCTGTTTTGAAGGAATAGAGAATAGCGTGGAGTTACTACACATCTGCACGCTCTTTCACTGCTAGCTCACTCAATGGACTCAAACTTGGTTATGTTTTGTTTTGAGGGGCAAACAGTCCTCAGAATCAGGACTGCAGCATGAACTAGTAAACTCTCATTCAAATAGCTACAAGTTATCCAAGCAAGGAAACAAGTTACACCATCAGGAAGATCAAAGGGATCCCCCCCCCTTTCGATGCAAAGCATCACCCCTGAGTTACATGAGGTACTGCACAGTGTCTAGATTGTCACACCAGGCCTCACTATGGTCGTCGTATCCAAAGCCGGGCCATGTACAGCTAGGAAGCATTGCTATTCAGCAACAGCTACCAGCCTACCCTGAGTTAGAGCACTTAGTTAGTTGCAGTGAAAATATGCAGTGTGTAGTCTCCAGGGAGGCCCTACTGCAGCCTTTCAATACTTAAAGGAGGCTTCTGAAAGCAGATTAACTTTTTATAAAGGCGTAGGACAAGGGGGTAGTGGCTTTAAACTGAAGAAGTGTGGGTTTAGATTAAATAAAGGGAAGAAATTCTTCACTCAGAGGGCGGTGAGGCCCCGGCACTGCTGTCCAGAGCTGTGGGTGCCCCATCTCTGGAGGTGCCCGAGGCTGGATGGGGCCCTGGGCAGCCTGAGCTGATGGGGGGCAACCAGCCCATGGCAGGAATTGGGACTGGGTAGGCTTTAAGGTTGCTTCCAACCCAAGCTTTGCTATGATTTTATGACTGTTTTCAACAGCATTTGAAATTCTCTATCTGGAAAACCCTTCAGGCATGGCTGACTACCCTAACCAGTTCACTAAGTGTTCTGTGTTCAGAACAGACTTAGACTCACCTGGAAGCACAAGAGGAACACATGATTTCTATTCTGATCCACAAAAGAGTGTCCTGATATAAGCAACAAGAGGGAGACACTGAATTCTGAGTGACACAAGGAATACCAGGTAAGAGCACAAAGTAGCCCATTCCAGACAAACATGTCATAACCGTGAACAAGGGAAGAGTTGACTCAAAACAAGGTAGAAATCCTCAAAATATAAAAGTTTATTTAACTACAATATTAAAAAGTACAATATAAAGATAAAAAACATAGAAATTCCATAATTAATTCACAGGCTAAAAGCATTAACTGACCAGCTGTAAGAAGGAGACTTCATGAAATTTACAGACAGCTTAGCTATAAAGGCTATTTCATCAGGTTTCAGACTTGAAATATTGAACAGCCATTGCAGAGAACTTGCTCACCAACATCACCGTAGCTGGAGGGGAAAAAAAAAAAAAAAAGAAGAAAAAGAAAGAAAAACAGAAAAAGAAAGTCAGAGTGCATCCACTGTTCTTGGAACACAAAAAAGAATGCCCTTCTACTCCGTTGGGAACTGTAACCACGTGACTCCCAGCACAACGCTTTCTTTACATCACAGAACCCTTAACAACGATATGGAAATCTTAACATCACTCCTTTGGAGCGTATTTGCTCATCACTGGCCAGAACACTAAATTGCTGTTGAAACAGCAAGAGGAATATTTGCCACCTAGGGCATTTAAATGAAAAGCTGAACTAGGTTTCCATTAAGATCGATTAAACTACTTCAGACAGGCATTTCATTTTCCACGTTTCACACAGTTTTATTGCTCCTAATTCAATATCCAATGAATTTAAGTCAATTGGATGTACGAGCTAGATGACCTCCGAGGCTTCATAAACTACAACAGATTGTCAGGGTGCACAGAGTTACAAGAAGCCTGAGAACTCCGAAGGCACTTACTCAGTGATGGAGCACAAGGAGCAGGTAACAGCATTACAGCAGCTGCAGACCCTGCTGCAGCTCTGGCACACGAACCGGTCGCACTGCGCACACGCTTCCTTCACATCAGCAGCTCTTACACAGGAGGAGCAGGCTTTGGAAACTCCCACTGGTGGAACTGCTTAGAAAAGATGCAACTAAGAAACTAGGAAAACAAAGAACCAGAGAGCTCTAAGAACAGCAGGAACTCGTCATCTCTGCTTGGTATTACAGCTGAGGGCAGCAGTGCTTTGAAGCACACATCAGCTGACATAACAGCACAGGGCCCACTGCTCGCACCAGTCACAGACTCAGGGAATGGCTTAGGCTGGAAGGGACCTTAAACATCACTGAGCTCCACCCCCTGCCACGGGCTGGTTACCCCCACCAGCTCAGGCTGCCCAGGGCCCCATCCAGCCTGGCCTTGGGCACCTCCAGGGATGGGGCACGCACAGCTCTCTGGGCAGCAGAGTAAAGCCCTCCGAGTAAAGGATTTCTTCCCAACACCTAACCTAAATCTTCCCTCTTGTAGTTTAAAGCCCCTCCCCCTTGTGCTATCACTATCAGACCGCGTAAGAAGTCAGTCTCTCTCCAGTTCACTCCCTTTGGGTACTGGAAGGCCGCAATGCGGTCCCCCAGAGCCGTCTCCTCTCCAGGCCGATCTCCCCCGGCTCCCTCAGCCCGGCTCCATAGGTAGGGCCGCTCGGGCCGCCCGGCCCCGCTCCCAGCTCCCACCCTCGCTCCACTCACCCCTCTCCGCGGCGGCCGCGCACCTCAGCAGTTTCCCGTCGGGCCCGATCTGCAGCTGCGCGCTCCGGCGGCGCCCCGCGCTCTCCCCGCCCGACTCCGACTCCGGCTCCGGAGAGCGGCTGGCGGCGCGGGGCGCGGCGGGCCAGGCGCCCTCCATGCACGCCTGAGCGCCCCTGAACAGCAGCCGCCGGGTGCGCTCTGCCGGCGTACAGGAGAGGCGGGTTACGGCCGGCCGCGGCCACTCACCCGCCCTTCCCTGCCCTTTCCTTCCCTCCCCGTCTCACCGAAGATCTCCCGGCGGTACTCCTCGCCCCGCACCCCGCGGCTCAGCTCCCTCAGCCCCACGCGGGTCTTCAGCTGCAGCGGGGCCGCCTCCCCGAAGGGGCACGAGCGCTTCGGCATCGCCTCCGCCAGCGGCGCCGGGCCCCGGCTGCGACGGCGCAGCGGCCGCGTCACCGCCGCGCGCGCCAATGGAGGAGCGGGGCGGGAAGCGCTGAGGGGCGGAGCGCGGCGGGCGGCGTCCGCGACGCTCCGTGCTGAGCGTTGAGGCGGAGATTCGGCGCTCGCGGCCTTCGTAATGCGCCTGGAATGCCTCGATTCCTCGTGTCGTTGGTGTGAAGTTCCCTTCCGGCCCAAAGCGTTCCGCACAGGGCACCAAGCTGGGCTCATTTGGGTTTCAGAGGCTGATGCTTAGTTTCACTAAAATCGCCCGGTTTCCTGAGGCTTTCCGCTTTCACTGCAATGCTGAAGTACTACAATTAATTTGCTATTTATGCATAAGCTCGCTATAGCCGTCTACTTATCACAGTATACATTAAGAGTCACATTCCATTCCAAGTGTTCAACCCTCCAGCTGTACACACACAAGGCTTCTGGACCAAAGCACAACCGAGAAGGATTCCTCTGTCAATGAACACCAAAGCCATGCTCCATTGCTGCTGAACTGCTGCTGGGCTGCAGATCCGGTCACACTGATTTCATAGAGATTAACATGGATTGTTTTCCACAGAGCTGATCAGCCCAGGCTCGCGGAAAGCTGGAAGCTGCAGTTGTAACACACAGGAATTCAAAGAAGTGCCCTCTGTGCTGCAAGGTCTGGCTGCTGCCACACGCAGCTGCCAAGATTGCTACTTTGGCTTTTTCAACATGTACTTGTAAGAGTAAAGATGTCCAACCTGTGGTCTTTTCTTCATTCCTCAGGAATTTTCTTTGTGAATATTCCTTAAATACACACTGCGATGTCCCTGAAGCTCTCTGAGGAACATCTCATCTATAAGCTGAGGAACATGAGCCAGTGGAAATGTAAACAGGGTCAGACAGCACCCCATCAGAACAGGGAGCACTGGATCACACATGTTCATGTCAGAAGATGGAGCTCAACTGTCTGAGAGCTGGATGAGAAAGGAAGAAATAGAGTTAAGAGCACTACTCTGCTTGGAGTACTCTGAAACTCTGATGTTAGAACAGGAAACAGACCTGAAAGTGAGCAGCATGTGCAGCGATGGTGCTGCGGCAGCTGTCACCTAATGGTACATTTAAGGGCACTTTCTCTGAGGCTGTTATATTTGCAACCTGCCATCACCACCCATCTCAGGGCAAACGCAGGAAGCTGTTGCTGCTGAGTCAGCTGTGGGTGTTGACAGATCTTTAATTGCTCCGCGGGCCTCAACCGTAATAACATCCGTTACTGATCAGATATTTCCTATTTGTAAGCTATTAAGGCAAAACAATTTATTATTTTCACTATCAACGTATCATAGCATCTCATAGGGAGAAAAGTGTTTCACCTGCTGATCCACCGACGTGCTACCCAACAGGATGGTTCCCAGTACTTCATTAATTTCATAGCAGTTAGCCTTCAGAAAGATCCATTGGTGATTTGGAAGCAGAAAAAAAAACCAAAAAACCTGAGATGTCATCTGGCAAAGATTGTTGGCACTGAGCCTTAATGAAAAGGAAAGCTGACAATCTCCCAGGTTAGTTAAAGAGTTTGCATGTTGCTACACAGCTTTGGAATATGAAAAATCAGTCCATACACCATTAATGGTAGCTGAGAAATACGATAATTTTGGTTTAACCTTGAAAATATACTTGCAAGAGAAAGCACAGAATATAAACAACAGTATTTCTCCCACTACTTTGCTTCTGTTGTGCTTGTGAGAATATTACAGACAAATCGCTTGGCTGATAGCTTTCTCTCTTACACAACAACGAAAATTGCATTTCAATTTCTTCAATGGTTTCCATTTCCAATAAGAAAATTTAAAGAGCAAAATAGACTAGGCTACGCTCACTGAGTCTGTCTCTTCTAATATTCCACTTCTACCAGTGCTCTGAGAAAGTCAGGGCATGCACAGAAGGATTCTGGCCATTGCTCGCCTTCATGGCTTCTTGCAGTTTAGAGTCTAGAAATTTTCTGAGCCAAAATCCCCATTTGGATCTTAATCCTTAACAGTTGTCAGTGGGCCCGGTTATTTTTCCCCCATGTGTGTTACCGCATCCTTATTGACAGAGAGCGCCTCAAAAACATGCAGCTGTAACTCTTCCCAGTTTGGCTTTTAGATTTGACTTTAAACCATAATGCAGCAAACACCGATGCCTCGCTGCTCATCCCCCTTTCTCGGGCTACCTACAAATACATGAAAATGCACAGATATCTTGCCTGAACCTGCCTGAGGTCAGGCCTCAAAGCCACCATCACCTCTTTCTCTTCAGATCCATTTAAGTCAGTGCCTCACATCTGCACCTGAACTACAACAGGCTTTGCCTACAAAACAGGCAGATCAAGATTTTCAATACTCCAGTAAGCTTTGGGAGAAGATTTTTGTTTCTGATCCATCAGTAATACAACGAAGGTAAATGTTTGACTGCCTGCCAGTGCTTTCAACTATTTCAAAATACAGTTTTTGGCAATTAGGAACAATCAGGTTGGCTGGAATACAAATCAGTGTAAATTACAGACGTTGTAAATAAGGATCATAAGTTTTCTTAAAGGGAAAAGAACGTTGGTGCTCTGAGAATAACAAATTGAAGAAGAATTTACCTTTTGTTTTAGGCAGAGCGTCGGTCAAAATATTTACTACAGCTGATCTGGATTTGTGAACTTAAATATTCATCAACCTTCAGTCTTTCTGCCTATGCTTTGTTTAGCAAGCAACCTTACAGTAACAAGTTAAACGTTCCATTTTAGGAACAGGTGGCAGAAAAATAGCAACCCAGAGATTACAGTAGCTTTTGAGTTGTTCTACGTGCCTGCTAGTAGGTACCAATATGTATTACATCAGGTCTTGAAAATATCTTATGCTTCTCATCAGCTCCATTTAAACCAAAGGGCTCCTACCCATGTAACTGTAATTAAAGTTCCTCATTTACTCTATTATTACATTCTTAGGCCATTTAAAGAGAAATCAGAATATTACAGCTAGAGGTGGGAATCTGCCTTCCGCACTATTTTATATCACGAGTTTCCTCTTAATTTGTACTGATCTAAGGAGTAGATTTTGGCCAGTTCTCTCATTCTGCTCTGATGTTTTCATGATAAAGCGGTGACAGGAATATTCTGGAGAGTCTTTTAGGTAGGTAGCACTGCAGCAGCGGTAGGTGGCTGTACGGCAGCAGGCAGCCTGTGTCAGTGGGTGAACTATCGGGCTGCATGTATATCCTCTGCTTGGGACTGAAGTACAGCACTGCACCCCACGCCCTCAGTCCCACGCTGCTCTTCTTCATATGATCTGCAGTACGGGTTCAAAGATTAAAAAGCCTTCTTGGACAAACCTGCTTTCATTAGGATGGCTCAGGGCTGCCTCCTTTCTTCTGTGCCCTTTTATTCTCTTATTATATTGCAGCACAACAGCCTTAGCAGACAACACGTTTACAACTCATGTCAAAGGGCTACATATTCCCTGCTAGCAAGTGCCAGCACACAGCTGCACACCATTTTACTATGACTAGTTAGCAACAGAGTTCATGTCCTAATCTTGATGAGTTGCTTCACACATCAAAACCTGTTTGATAAGCCATCAAGGTGCAGGATTAAGACTGAAGCATGCTGCTGCTAAGCCAAGGTTTTGCCACCCTGGCACAGCAGCCAGTGCCTTCACTTAAGTTAGCATGGCGTGGTTCTACAACACGCTACTAAGAGACACAACAGTTCTGCTCAATAGATCAAAATCCTCGAAGGTCCCACTTACACTAGAGGGCACTCTGAAGACTGTAAACAGCTAACGCTGTTGGAAAGATGTGAATATCCTACTGACAGCAATGTACAAAGGAGCTGCTTTCCAGTGTTCCTGCTCCTGGCCTTTCCAGTTGTATGTCTTTCTTCTTGCAGAGTTTCTTTTTATTTCTCCTCTGTCCAGTTTATTTCAATCTATCAAGGAGAAAGACAACCCAAAGAACTATACAGCTGGGTATGAAACAGAGCCTACTCAGATCAGATACTGAATGAAGTACCCACTAGCAATGTATGTCCATGTGTTTTGTGCAGATTTAACACTGTGGCATACAACCACTCCTTGTGTCAGATTGAATGTGGGTCTGGATGTGAAAAAAGCCCCATGTTCACACCTACCAGAAACAGGGTGTTCTGCCTTCTTCCACTATAGGTGACAGCGCTGTTCATTTAATTCTAAGTGACCATCCAAAGAATTCTGTGTCCAGAAAGTGCTATTCCTCTACTCAGCGTGGATTTGTGTGGGAGAGGCTATCCGTACCTCTGCCCTTTTGCTAGTTTCACACAGTGCAAAGCATCCTCTTCCTCACACAGCATGGGGAGCTCCACGAAAACCCTTCTGCCTCCACACGGCGACTACATCCAGTCTGCACCCAGTCTTGTTATTTTGCTGTGGAATGAATACTTGCTACAAGACAACTCCCTAAAACAGTCATCTGGAATAACTCAAGGTTCATCCATTCAGCTCAAAAGGACAGTGCCAGCATGTATTGGCAAAGAGGCTGCTTCTCTGCACTCACTGGGTATTACAGACACTTCCACAGCAGCAGCTCACAGAATGTATTTATTTTAAATACATGTGTCTTGTCAGTCCTGGATTAAGAAGATCTCCGTCTGGAAAACAGAAACTGTACAGAGCAAAGTGAATGTCCAAGCAGTGCCGGAAAACATGCCACAGCCACAGTAGCCATCACTAGGGCTAACGTGGAAACTTTCTTAGTGCAGCCTTTTAGATTGAAATCTGTTTACATTTGGGAAGCCTTCAAGGCACTCATTCCATCTCCGTGCTCTCTGCTGAGCAGCCTGCACGAGTGGTGTGATGTAAGCTATAAAAGTAATGTTCAATACTAGGCCTACCACCCAGGGTACCAATTAATAGACTTTGCATGCTGTTGACATGTTTCCTCGGGATGGAACTCATCAGTACATTTTACGTAGGGCTCAGACTTCCATCAGTACCTGCACTGTCTTTTAATGTGGTAGTCTAATGCAAATCAATCTCTAACAGAAACCCTTCTCCTATTTGTAATGCCTTAGCTAGCATCTTCTATTTCTTCCCCGTGACCATGTAAAATTTACATTAAAAAGTATTATATTCCATATATTTTTGCTCAGTATGTTCCTGCCATTTGTATGCATGGTATTTTCAGAGATGCTGACGTGACAGACAACAGTGTATTCTTCTGCTGCATCTTTCCCATCTTCAAGATGTGGAAAATCTCCAGAGTGACAGCAAAGATATTCAGTACTGTCTCTGTTTCAAGTCCTCTTTATTTATCACTACCTAGACTCAACAAGAAGCTACCATATTAAATACATGACCACTAAAACCAATGCTAAGGTAAAACTGTAAGGTTGACATTGAATAACTGACAGACAATGGAAGAGTAGCCTTCAAAATTCACTGCCCCCCAACTGCTTGTCCCAGACCCCGGTAGCCCTTTCAGCTAAGTTCAGCACCCAGCACTGTTATGCAGGACTTTGCTGTTGTTTTACTCCAACTTCAGTTCTTCTGCCGAATTGGAGATGCTTTTTTGTCCAGCTACGCAGTATAAGCAAGTAGAGATCACTGAAGGTAAATTCTTGTTTGCCTAATGCATGAGCTTACCATCAGTAGACCAAATTCTAACCTAAAACACGGTTTTGATTTCCTTTTTACCTTTTCTAGGAACTTTCCTTAGAAGTGATAAAGAGAATCTTACCACTGTTTGAGAATGTCAAGGCATACCTTTTGTAAACTTCTCCAATATATGTCTTCAAACTTTATTTCATCTGACACAGATTTGAGTACAGCTCTGTTAGTATATGTATAAACAGCATTACAGAATTCTGAAAGAATGGGTGTATGCAATTGCAAGGCAGGAATAAATGTTTCCAATAAATCTTTCAAGTTTATGTGAGAACACTAAATAGAATACTACTAAAGGAGGCAGTGAAAAAATCATACTGGCAATCTGAGGGTTGATAGTCTGGATTCTGTATCCTGCATATGGCTTTCCAGGCTGGAGTAAGTGAAGCAGAAGAAAGCTGGAGTACAAAATGCAAAGTTCAGAATTTGACCAGCTCTGCCAAATTTTAATGCTGTAGTACACTAATTAAGCAGTCAAGTTATAGTACTGATGTACATGTCACTGTGCACTGGCACCATTGCTACTCTCATCTGCAACAAGGCTGATTTTTAAAATAAGCATGGCATGTCATTCTGCTTGATTCTCCTTTTCTCCTTCACCCATTTACCAGGACACAAAACATGCCATTCCAACAGACGCCAGTGTAAAAGAGTGGACATTGAGCATGAATGAGTCAAACAACTCACCAGCATGAGCAATTGGAAATAATGTCCTTCTGTCTCCTGATGACTGTCCTTCTGGTATGTGCCAGTATGCTGTTTGCCTTACTCAAAATGTGAATGCACTGTTGGTTCATATTCAGCCTGGTATCTGCTGTAAACCGCAAGTACTGTGTAGTGAAGCTGCTTCTCAGCCAGGTGCTTCCTAGTCTGTACTCCCATTTCTCCCAATTCAAAATGTTGTCACTTGTCAAAGGACATGTCTCCATGCATGGCAGAGCACTGCACCACTTCATGAATCTCAGTGGAAACATCACTCTAAATGCAGCAGGTTTGTGACTGGGACTTCCCTCTTCAGAAGCAAAGAACATCATTAAATATTTTTTCGTATGACAGAAATGGTAACACTCTGTATTTATCAAGTTTGTCACTTTGTTAGGCACCCCAAAGGCTCACTCCAGCACCCCTACATGGGAGAATCATTTGGAGGCCATCTGGGCTTCCATAAACTGCACTGGCAAATGTCATTTCCACACACTTGAAGAAGTAGGTTCAGTTAGCCTTGCAAGTTTTGTCCAATAAAGGAGAAGATGAAGATGCATACTGCCACCTTTGCTGTGAAGGCACATACAGGTGGCTGTTGTGCACTTCAAAAGAAGCAATTTAAATCACTAGTACTTCTGCCCTGGGTATTCTAAGGGTTTCAGCAGCCACCAAAAACTACCTGACTACTCTGTCACTTATCAAGCACTGGAAAGGTATCTCCAAAATCGAACCCAGTTGTCTGAAGCACTATTTGGAGGCCTGCAACGCAAACTCAGCGTACTTATTCAACTTCTAAAAGAAGTGTCTGCCAAATTCAGAGTACAGTATCTCAACACTTCAAAGCATTCAATCAAATACATGAGTGCTTTTTCCTGAAAAAGACATCTCCTTGCCAAAGACATTCGTGCAGTGTTAAAGCGCGTACTATTCCAACCACTGCAAAGTGCGGCTGCTGGCCAAAACCTGATGCATTAAAGGAGGTTATAAACTGTATGTGTTTACAGAACGTCTGCTTTCCTCTTTTTTTTTTTTTTTCCTTTCCCCATCTCCTGGACAGTCTCATAGGGCTGATGAGCCAATATTTAATGCAAACACTACAGCAGAAATGAACAGATAATAACAACCCACAAGGGTGCTTCAACAACTAATTTCTTGGGAGTATATAGATTAAATGGCAAAGTCTTGAAACTACTCCGCAGGTTTTACTTTATTACCTCACTATGACTGATATCCACCTGGACGATATTTCACTTTTGACAAACAAGAAAGAGTTGAGGCCCACACAAGAGAGAAAGCAGCAAAAAGGAATTTCTGCCGGTTGTTCCCTACCAACGCTTCTTTTCCACAGACCTGTTGTTTGGAAAAGAAAGGTCTCACCTCCATGAAGCAGGCTGCACCATGCATGCTGTGCGGTACCAAATTTAGCAGCCAACAATCCACAAGGTACTCACTTAATACAGTGCCTGTATCACAAATAGGGATCTCTTCTATAGATAACATGACTGAAGCTGTATTTTCCTTCTTGCCTGAGGCCTAGCTACAAGGGTTATGTCAGCTCATAATTTTTGCCAACATCCAGAACTTGAAATCAGCCCTCTGATGGAAATGAAATTTGTTACTGTACAGGAAAGTGGGCCACTTCCATGAGGTATAAGGAGAGGGCTAGGGCTTGACCCCATATAAACAAATAGGAGTGAGTAGGAATAAGGAAGTAATATATTAATGGCAGCACTAGAAAGGCAAGATGTCAATCTTGCCTTTGTTCCCATTTTTACCACCCTGCTTACATTCTTTCCTCCCTCTCAGCCTAAAGACTCTGCTCCCCAGCTGACATACAACAGATGGGCCAGCAACAAAACAGAGCGTTTTCCCAGTGGGTAATTTCAGCAGAGATACTTACTCGGTTGGTGCTGGTTTTTTTCCTTTTGCCTTGAGCAGTGTTGGTGTCACATGGAGTTCAATCAAACTGCTTCAGACACTTCAGCTACCAATGAAAGATCATTCTACATGAGTTTATATATAACTGGTGCAAAAGAAATGAAGAAACATTAGTCAATAAGTAGCACCGTACTCATATAACTCCTTGACACTGCTGTAAATTGTGTACTAACCTGGTCGTTTACTGGTCAGGTTGCTTACCTGCTGCTCTCTTCTAAAACGAGTGAGAGAAAGAGTAATTTCTATCAAGCCTTCTGAAAAGCCCTAACAGGACTTGTTTGAAGCTCTTCCATGTTGTGGAGGCAATAATAATGCTATCTGAGTCACGGTCTACCATTCTTTTCTAGTACAGTGCTGTTGAAGAGCTATGTGGAGATTACTTTAGTTACTCCTAGCCATCTGTTATGGAAAAAAACAGGAGTCTGATAAAGTTTACAGAATATATTAAAAAGTCCAAGCACTAAGAACCTTTTTCTCAGAGACTGGAAGAAAATATCAATTCTTTCAGTAATGCTGCCATTAGTTTTTCAAATCCATGTAACATTAAGAAAGGTCTTTGTATGAAGCGCATTTTGCTAAGAAGAAGAGAAAGAAATAGGGAGCAAGCACTGTTACTTTAAATTCATTTTAATGTGTTTTTCAGGACAAAATAACAAGTGTGGATCCAAAATTCACTTGAAATATCTGCATAGAGGGAAAGATGTGAGCATAGATTGCACATTACTATGGAAATGCTTGGTTTTCTTTCCTTTCATAAAGTGCATCATGCCAGAACTGTAAGACCATATACAGCCAAATCAAAATTAACAAAAGCTTCAAAATCCTATACTGCATGTATTAAGTCGCACACATCTGACTATGAAGGCCATGTTATTGAGGAGAAGTGTGAGTACCTATGTCAAACACATTAATGTGCATGAGTGAATCAGTAATTGCTACCTTTTAAAAACTGTACTATAGTTTTTACAATGAATTCTGTTGCTTTGGCAGACATTTACCCTTAGCCTTCCATCAGGATACCATAGGGGATGACACATCAACCAATTTCACTCATTATTATTGCACTTGGCTGGGAAGGAAAGAGAGACCAAATTCATCACAGTGACTGTTAATAAAATCAAATTTCAAACAATACAATCCATAAAATAATGGGAAACAGCCAAACTGAATGCAAATTTACATTTAAATGTTCTTATCAACCATTACGTCACTCAGTAGATTAAATAGCTTTCTGATAAAAACCTGAATGTATTCACATTTAACTCAATGACAACACAAGTAAAATTTAATAGGAGTAGATTTCATTTTAGAAAATCCATGCTGTGAAATGAAATGCACAGTATTACTTTATTGTAATAAAATAAGTCACAGGATAATTGTCTACGGTATCAAGTCCATTGACAACATCACTGGGTTTTCAATGAATCCTTGAAAGCAAATACAAGCAATGTGGATCTAATAGACACTTAATGGAAAAAAAATGGAAAATAAAAGATTAGGTGAACAAGAGAAGTAATCCTGTGAAAATTAAGCTATAAATCCTCACTTTTAATACGCCAAATACATCATTCAGAGTTGATCATTTAATCCAGTTATTCAGTGTACAGAGTGGCTTGCAGTCATTGTGGACTTAGTCTATAAATCAGCTAAAGCTTAAATACAGTGGCCATCCCTAACACAAATGCACCCATGAAGATGGGGCCAAGAAAAGGAATACATCAGGTTAATCCAGTAGGCAAATACCAGATGGTGAAGCTACGTGAAAACAGAACTATTGCTATATCTCCAAAAACCTTTACGCTTAAGTTACCTCATATAAACGAGGTACATTTCACAGTGCTTGTACTAATTAGCACTTACCAAGCACTTTTCAGAAGTGCTTCGTGAACATTAAATAAGGTCAGAAGTCTCTTTCATTTTAACTCTCATCGATATGAAGGGTAGAGCTTCCTCAGCTATACAAGGACTGCAGATTTGAGCCACAGAGCTCCCCAAAACACTGGAAAACAGGCGAGGAAGTTTTACGATTTGACGTTCTACAAATTGCAAAACAGTATCAGGGAAATTAAACGACTTGCCAAAGACCAGCAGAGGAGTTCTGTCTGAATTCAGGATTCACAGCTCTGGGCCGTGAATTCTCTGATGCAAAGAATGTTATTCTTTTGTATCCTCTGAGTTATTATCTCAAAAAAGGGGTATTTTCACACTTTGCGCAATGGCATTACTGATGCTGTGTATGCCATTTTTCCACAGCCTCTGGGAATGATATAAAAATACTGTTAAAGCTCTCTGAGACATATAGAGAAAAGAAACATCTATTCTGAAGATTTCAGTTATGGAATAAGTTGGCTTCTAGTGTATTCTTCCTCTACAAGAGGTAGGCCTTTTTTGAGAGCTCCTGCTGCGTAACTACTAAAAGTTAGAAGACCCACAAAGAAATCCAAGTGTATTCTTGAAGGTTCAGGGGACCTCTCCATGGCTTCTACATGTCACAACCCTGGCTGCCACATGTCATCCCCTTCTATAATTAGGTATTACATTTTGCTGAGGAAGGTCAAAATGTGCGAGGGGTGTAAATACCGCAGCAGTCATCGTTAAGTCATGCATTGATTTATTCTTGGAACACGGGAGATGTGGAAGCAAGTGTGCCACACAGAGCTGCGAGTCCCAGGTTCCTCAAAAGACAACTACATTAAAACTCTGGAAATCACAATCACTGCAGAGCAGGAAGAAATGTCTCAGTTTCACTAAACCACTGCATGTTGTCTTGGCTGCACCCTCTTTACATGTTCAGTACCCCAAGGACTCTCTTCCTTCCACTGTCATTCACTCCTTCCCTACTGCCTAAAGTAAAGACTGCATACCTGACAGTCTCTTCAAGGATTGCGTGTTCGTACATGGGGTATTTAAGAGTTAGTAGACAACTTTATCCAGTTTGGCCCCTCTGCAGATGTTATTTCAGTTACTAGAATAAGCTCTGTGTTAAAAAAATATTTTAGCTTCTCTCCATTCATTTCAGTGGGCTATAAAAAAATAGTTATATCAAAATCATATATAATTGTGTTTGCTTTGCTCAGTCAAAAATACTTAACTTCACTGTGTTTCACAAACTGAAAATCTGTATAATCCTACCACTCCAAGAACACTGTATATGTCTTATTGCTGCCAACCCAAAGACATAGACATGTTAACACTTGAAGAGGAAGAAAAAAATCCAATCTTCACAAGTCTAAAGTCACCCAGTAATTACTGGAAAAAGCCTAATACCAGTTTCACCGAGAAGAAATAATTCTATTTTGACGTAAAATACTTTCAAATAGTAATGTCTCAAATTTAAAAAAATATATGGAATTTTTTCCTTATTTTGTTATGCACTTTTTTGATTTTTCTTTCTGATGATGGCCACCAAACAGATTTTACACTGAAATCACCAAGACACATAAGATAAATAAAATGTTACAATACAGAATAGGTATTTTGTTTCTATTCAATTCCTAGAAGAACATGTTGGTTTTAAATAGTATCTCCATTTAAAGAGGAAACAGTAAGGAACAAGCAAACACTGAATTGTGCTTCAGATCACTGAACTTCTTCCTTTGCTTAAAACAGCTGGATCATTGACTCTCTTGATTTTCCAACTCCGACCCATTTGACTAGGGAAGAAAAAAAATATTTATTAGAAGAATTACCAAATTGCAGTGTTTTATTACGCTTCAAAACAAATTAGCCAACTCTGCTGAAATGCACTGCTAAGAAGTTTTACTATCCAAAATCACTTTACTCCTGCTGCATTACCACACCATAGTGCAATATATTGAAGTTTGAAAGCACAAAAATATATCATAAACACAAAGCATTGCCAATGGAAGACCTAACAGAAGGTCAGGCACTTTTATTGTAGGTTTAACTCTTACCATCTTCAATAATAGGATGTCTAGCTAAACCCCTACAGAAAGCAAGAGCTCTGTCCGAGTAGGACGCCAATCAGGAGACAACAATGTGCACACACTATAATGCTGTTAAATACAAGGCTGCAATTAAGAACATTATCCAGTGGAAGCAGTCACCCTAAATACTACATCAGAACTGTTCCACTTTTTACTGCCTATAGATACTATAGAAATGATGAGGTATGCCTCCTTTAGCCATCAGTTCCACCAAGGCTGCATGCCTTCGCACTGATAGCCAGAGAAATAAAACAAGGAGAGCTTTGTTTACATATCCCATCACTCACATCTCTATCTATGACCATGCGCTGAGCTTCATGCTTTCCTATAAGACAATCCTAATCTACGAAAAACACCGGTATTGCCACAGTTGCACACAGCTTACACCCTTAGAGGTGACCTTTGATGAGCTTTATGGAAAACAACAGCCCACATGCTAGCTTCTCAAGTTTGCTGTAGCAGAAATCTCCTTCCAGCATTCATGCCACACCTAGCCCCTGGCATCTCGAGATCTCCAGCAATTCATTCAAAGAAAAGTGGACTGATTAACCTTCAGAGATCGATCACGTTAAGATTCTCAATTTCCTAAGTGGAAGAATTGGTTTCAATAGCTATGTATCCATTACACAGGATTCCTTTGGCTGGAGAAGTGTGGAAGAGGGTCAAAAACCAAACAAACAAATAAACGAGAGAAGTCTGTGTTCAAAACAGAGATGCGGTGCAGGAAGTGAAAGGAAGAGATCAGTTAGAGGAAGACATTAGACTGAAGCATGGTGCAGAATACCACCTTTTGCAGCTTCTTGGCAAAGTGTTCTTTACCACTGCCAACAAAACCACAGATGCTTCCATCATCTCCTGCCCAAATCAGGCCAACCCCTGGCTAAAGAAGTGAGCACCTCTACATAGCTTCTTCTGGGTATTGTTGCATTGTCATAGCTGCATCTACCTAAGATTTACCTGGCACTCCAACATGGTTTTCCACACATCGAATGTAATTCTGGGCCTTGGGAGGAAGGTCCTCCCATTTTCGTGCACCAGTTGTGTCAGTCTTCCACCCAGGCATTGTTTCATACTCCACTTCCACCTTCTGCAGTATCTCCTGATTAGCTGTGGGAGAACAATTTTTAATCACAGTTGAATTAAGCCATTCCACCTTAAAAGAGCACACGTATGGTTCCTGCCCAAGAATTTTTGTTAGCATTTAAAAATCTAATGAATGAGGAAAAAAAAATGTAGAAAGACACAGTATGTCTACTGATGGGATGATTAGGTCATTCTTAATTTAGATTAATTTACGTTACTTAGGAAGATTACTTTGATCCAAGGATCCAATAATTCAGTTTCCTTGTCAAAACCTTTGAATGTACTTTATGTTGCCAGAATACTAGAGCAGTATTTTTTAGAAATGAAATTATTTGATGTTTACAATAGTTCCATTTTTGGGTTCAGATTTGCACATAGGAAAACTCCTACACAAGATCCAGTAAAAAAGAAATTAAGCCTGAAATGAAATATACGTTGAATATGAAAATGAAAATATACGTTGAATAACATACCTGGAAAATACGGAATTCTTTTTCCACCCAATTTGTAAGCAACACCAATTTTAATCTCATCAAGGACATCAAGAATATCCAGCTTTGTTAATGCCAAGCTGCACAGAACAACATTGGTCAGAGTCATACACATGACTGATCTTTATTATTTTCCTCTTTCACCTTTTATGCTAGGTTTTTTCCACTAGTTCTCTATTCAGAAATCCAACCCAAGCAATTCAGCAGCAAAAATACACAAATGTATTAAACTATGAACACTGTTAATTGAATTCATGCCTCCGGAATGAATACGTGACTGAGTTACTAGGACACATTTCCAAATGCTTGGCTGCTCATACAGGTGCACAGCGTTCATTCAGTTCAGTGCATTAAAATGCAAACTGACAACACAAAGCAAAACTTACTGCACTTAGTTTGAGTGCGTACGTTGGCATGCCACTTCACATCACCACTAACAATTCTCTTAATTCCTCCTTATTTACAACAACTGTAAGACAGCTTTATTTACTGTTTAAAACAGACTTCACAAAAATAATCTGGTTTATACAGTGTAGCACAGGAGGTCTCAGTCTGACATTCAGCACTCTTGCTGAGCTATCGGTGTCGTCAGTTTACTGTACCTTTTCCATCTTTTGAATTAACACAATGAAAAACAAAAATGGAACCTCAAGTAAAAATAAGCAATCACCAATCAGAATTAAACTGCATTTTAAAATTAGTCAAATTCTCTAGACGCAATATGCCAGACCTTGATCAATAAGTCCATGAACACATAAGGATTTGGCCAGGTATATGCACATATAGTCCATGCTGCATGTGCTCAGTAAATGCATGATGAATGCAACGACTGCATGAGACCACGTTTTGGGACAGAAGAAACAAAGCCAGTTCTTCAGCTTTTTTTTTAGTTTATATCTCCCCTGTGTTTTAGTTGTCAGAATTACCAGAGATGACATAGTTTTGTTGATGGAAATGTAGCACCTGTATAGAACTGAAATGGAAGGAAGTGTAATGCTTTCCTAACAAATATTTCCACATTAACAAGAGCTGTTTTAAGAGAAAGCAAACAATAAAATCAAGCAAATAAAGTATTTTGAAAACCCTTCTGATAAATCAATGAACAGAGATCATTCTAGATATTGTTCCATTCTAGCACTACTGGCATAAACAATACCAGTTAAGTCTTGGTTTCTAAGATATCAAAATGCCCCCAGTCATGTGCCTGTATATATGAATAATGTGCCTGAATGCAAAATCTACACCTCATATAAACACAACTGTTAGGAAACTTTTGCAACATTCTGAAAATATGGATTGTAATTTTAAACTACGGACTTCTTCTACAGTTACCAGGGTTACAGCAGTAGACAAACTAGCCTAATGGCTTTACAGTCTTGGCTAGTTCCTTTAAAATGCTGATTTGAAGTATGTTTTCAATTATAAAACAAGTTATTAACCAAACATGTAATTCACTCGCAATTAAAATAAAAGCTCAAACAGTTAAAAGCAGTGTTTATAATACAATATAGGGCTGTATTTTTCTAGATAAATGAACCTGTCTGAGCTGTGCCAGTTGCTGAACACTTTGTGTGACCCTACTTATTTCACTTACAGAGTAGTGTGTGCAGAATTGCCCATCCAAGTCTGACTCACTAAAGCCAGTTAAAGCCCCAAACCATTGGCTTCGAGCTAAGACAGCTGGAAAGCACTGGATCAAGAACACCACAACAATTTGTGTGAAAACTAACTGATATTATCAATCCAAACTACACTGATCATCTGATGTAAACAAAGGGAAAACATTTATGAAGAAAAAAATCACTTTTAAGATGGTGCAAAATCACTGAAAAAGTCTAAGGAGGTAAGATTATCATCAGCACTAAGACCATTTTTAGTTGCCCGTTGTCAATTACTGTATACAATTTTCAGCTGCCCGCTGTGAATTAATTGCTTAAAATGTAACACTTTACTGACTTATATTAATGTTACCTACATATTTATTCTGCGAAGCACAAAATAATCACTTCCAAATGTAGCGCAAAATCTGTGATGCTTACGCAGTGAATCCGTTGATCATATGAGCATATTTCAAAATGACAAGATCTAACCAGCCACAGCGCCTCTTTCTGCCTGTAGTTACTCCCCATTCGTGGCCACGGGACTGTAAAAGATCTCCAATTTCCTAAAATAAGACAGAAAGAATACTTCAAATGTGACTTAGTTGGAGAGTAAAGCCCCTCATGCACAAGATTCTTATATCTCAATCATTAGCATGCTTAAAACGCTTATTAAGTATGTCTATCTTTTCTTCTAAGAGTTTGCTTTTCATTTCTGCATTTGGTCTTTTGGCATCTACTGTACATGTTTGGGGCAGACAAATGCTTGTGTGATGTGCAGAATAACAAATGTCTTTTCTGTGCTCAGGGCTCCTAAGTCCTACCACAGTATGAGGATGCCAGCTGTTCCCTTTGATACTGGCAATGTTTATGGGTTGTTTTTTTTTGTTGTTGTTGAAAAAAACAAAGCTAAAGCTTTACACTTGTGATCCATAAAACCAGAGGATGTCACCAATTCATTTGCAGCTATTAGCAAGTGGGTTTTAGTGAATACAGCTTTAAATCAAATTCAAATCACTGACTGGAGAATGCTGTGCGCGTAGCTCATAATCAATACGCCAAACTTATTGTACAATATTTTCATTATCAAGAAACCAGAAAACAGTTTCAAAAGAACTGAAAGCTCTCTCCCTCTTTTTCTGATCAATTTATGCAGACTTGCTGATGCACACACCAAAATTTTTCAATAAATGATATGGAACACAGGCTGTTAAGTGTATGAGCTGTATCTTCTAATTTAAACTTCTTGAGATGCACCAACAGCTTCTGTACAGCATACTCCTGTCACTGAAAAGCCCCTAGATCAGATAAAATGCTGAAATCTGTTTTTGACATCATTCATTACAGCAGAACCATCGTGGTAACCTAATAGCACCACACCTATGTTTCTTTCCTCTAAAGAAAAAGGACTGATATTTATCACATAACTCCTGTCTTCATGAGTGCAGCATCCTGGTTCTGTTACAGTGCTTATTTATTTGTAGCATACCCTTATCCCTTGAACTTATTTCTTGGCAACCATGTATACTGCATTTTGTAATACTAAACCTACATTAATCTGCTCAGTGGGGAAGGCTCCAATTCCCACTCGAGTAGTATATGCCTTCACAACACCATACACATCACCAACGTGCTGGGGAGGAACACCAAGTCCAGTGCATACACCACCCACAGTGCAGTTTGATGAAGTCACAAAAGGGTATGTGCCTGTCAGAAAAACAAAACAGCACAGCTCTGTTTCAGCAATGACAAAAAGCAAAGAATGACTTTCTTTATTAGTTGAAGTTTTCCTCTGTATGTTCGACTTCAAAGCTGAACTGAAGTAGCAGCTGAAGAGGGTAAGTTCTCTTTACTACTTGCCCCCTTTTTGCCTTTAAAAGAACAAATTGAGTTCTTCTTCCCCAGATCACTTCCTCCTATAGTGAATGATACACATTCAGATTTCTAAAGGTCCAGAGATAACCCCCACCCCCATTAAATGAATGGCTCTTTCTGCTCAAGCACCCGATTTATCCAAGCATTTTGTATAAGCATACTGTTACTGATCAACAATTTCACATAGCCAAGTAAGAAAATGTCCTGCTTTATCAAGTATGCATGACCTGTTTCAATGTGCAAGTTTTCCTGCATTCATTCTTTGTAACTTTCACTGAGGATTGCTCACAAGGGAGAAATTTAAAAGCATCTCAGCATTATTTCCAGCAGGCACTTGATCTATTAAAGGATGCTGTCGCTGTGTAAAGCTTTTTTCATTGTCCTATGTATCACATAAAGTATTTCTGCAGCATCCACAGTGTCTCACATAAAGGTCACAGTGTGACATTTCCAGTGCCTTACACAGGCAGCAATGAGTATCTGCTGAATATTTTCTAAACCTTCAGAGATTACTCATGCTCGCCACACTGTGACTTTGGATTGCAGCATCTTTCTCATTCTTTGTTTCATCCTCGTGGAGAGTTAAGTGGTTTAATTAGACTTTTGGTAATAGAGCAGAGCAGAGATCAACTGAAGAAGTTAAGCTTATAAATTATCTGCACTGGTTTAATCCTCTCCACTGCAGAGGAAATACTCTCAGCAGCACTGCAATGGGTGCCTGGTCTGTATGGCAAGGTGCACAAGCATTCAAAAGTAATAAAAGAATATCTAGGACTGAAATTTCAGCCCCAGTGGAATAAACTTTCGTTTATTATTAGCTATTATTTTCCCATTCTTTGCATAGCAATTATAAATACAAATCAAAATAAAATGAGTCTCTTGGGACTTCACTCAAGTTTACAGTCCAACATACCAAAGTCAATATCAAGTAATGCTGCATTGGCTCCTTCAACAAGGATCTTCTTCGGAGAGCCATGAAGAGCTTCATACATAAAATACACACCATCTCGAACCATGGGTCTTATTTTTTCAGCATATCCCTGCAAATGTGAGTGGAAACATCAGCCTTCCCGAACAGTAGTAGCTGAATTGCTAGAAGAAGAATGGTGATCACTTTTGAAGAACAAAACATACAGATAAACACTAGTGCACCAGCTTCCCTAGCTGCATCTCATCTGAAAAAGACACAACAATCAGGTCATATTTCATTAAAAACAAACTAATACACTGAACTGCTAATAAGAGTGCACAACTTGTTATGGCATTGGAAAGCTGTAATTTCTGCAGCATTTCTATTCACAGAGATGATGCACACCTACCTCATTTTGTTGGTGGCCTATAGCCCAGACACACCGAGGAACATATAGATGAGACTAAGACTTAGAAACAATGCAAGCTCCAGAGGGAAAACAAACAAAAGAAAACAAATCACAACACTTCTCATGAACACTAAGAAGATATCTTTAAAAGTAGGGTGTATGCTCTGAACAAGTACCAGGCAAAACTTGGGAAACATTTGAGATTTCTTCTGTGTCATCTTCTCTTCCCTATTCAAAGATGTCTCACCAGGGGATCTTCTGAATTTATTAGAAAAATGTCTTTTATGAGTGAAACCAGGATCTTGAAACACAGCTTCCACAAGCAGTTCCTCAGTAAGAACTGAAGCAGCCTTGGTCTGGCTGGAATGAGACTACTAACTGCATGCATCACTCTCAAGTCTCTCGACTGCTTTAACACAACAGAGTAATTTTTTTTAATGAGAAAAATAATTGTATCAATTACAGAATGCATTTAATGCCCATAAGGAGAATATTCTATTGCAAATCAGAGTATTTCCTTACCTTTAGCTTTTTCAGTTGTCCCTCTATATCTATATCCAATGTTGGAAACATTGACTTGTACTGTTGTGCCAGATTTTTAAATCTGTAAAATATTTAAATCACATCTATGAAGAACACTCTGAGTTACTGCTCACAGAACCTTTGGCAAGAGGGGAGGTTATATTATACGCTGCATACACTGATGGCTATGTAAAGAAAATACACAGAACTTTAATATCTCAACCAGCACATTTCCTATTGTATATAGCTAGATTTTAAATGACACAACTCTGTAAGTAAAGGAAATACACACACATTCTTTCCAGTTTTCTTCTCCTGGATAATTTATATAAAAAATCCAGACCAGACACGTTTTGAAAAACATCTCCTTATAAATAAACCTGCCAGCCAAAATACATTGCTCTTTAACATAATATTTAGAAATGAAACTAGTTGTACCTTGAAGAAAATTCATCAAAGTCAGAAAGGAGGTCACAGATTCGAAGACCTGTTCGTGCAGCTTTGGAAGAGTACGTTGGTCCAATCCCTTTCTTCGTCGTGCCAATACTAATTGAAAAGAACCCCCCAGATGTCTATTAACATGTGCAAAAACATCCCTCATGCTAAGTAGTTTGTTACAGCTCTGCTATGCTACATGCTGAGCAGGAGCCCTGAGACAAGAAAAATAAGCACTGATGTTCCATAATAGTAAGTATATAACAAATTTCATGCTTCAATGGACTTGCATAATATTGGTAATATACACAGTATGCAGTAAAGTATTAAGCCTTGGATCCGACTGAAATAAGCTGAGTAGGAGTACGTGTGTATATACGTATTTTATATAGAAACTACAGTTACTCTACTATCTTGTCATACTTATCAAACCAAAAGAGAACAAACGTATTCTTCACATTTTCATAGCTGCAGCACTGCCCATGATTGTAAACAACCAGTTTGGTGAGCTATCAAACTGGTCTCCTATGGCTTTAAATCCAGTAGCTGAGTCTGTTTGAATAAAACTACAGCCAAAGAACTCCTGCTGGAGTATTTACCTTGGATAAAAGGATAAAAATGGAGCTGCTTCCCTACCTGCATGCCTATTTTCATGTGCATTTTAGAAAACTGTTACTGGGATCTCTGTCTATGAAGATTAACAGGAGACTGACAGAATAATAGCGTGCTCATATAAACCCTTTTTTTCTTCTAAAAACAGAATCATGAAGTATGAATAACTACATACTGTGTTACTGTGTACTGCCAAAATTAAAATAGAGACTGTTATTCCCATGAAGTTTAAGTGAATATACAATAAACAATTATCAGCATGGAACCTAATCCTGTTAACACTTCCAACCCAAGTCAAAAAATCATTACTAGTCTCATATGCAGGAGGAATGGAAGCATCACTTCAACACAAATAAGACTTAAGGATTTGTTAGGAATTTCAAAGAGCTTTTATGCGTTGCAGAGAACTGGAAAACAGAATTACAAAGAACTCATATCTTTGGTAACATCCCAATTTAGCATAATTTGTACACTAAAATAAATAGGAGCAGAACAGAGTCACAGAACTATTGAATCAGCAAGGCTCTTTACAGATATATTGCATTTCTGTTTTCCAACATCCAAAAACAACTCGTTTTCCAAATTTGCATAATTATTATTGAAATGAAAGTGCTAAAGACTTACTTTTTTCCTTCTTGGGCTTGACGTTGCACTTCTTGGAGCCCATCTACTGCCTGGTGAAAGTCAAACACTGCAATGCAAAACCAAAGACATAATGAAGGACCAAAGGAGAAAAACATTCTTCTTTAAGTCACAGACATCTGTAATTTTAAAACTAAGCGCGTTTGTTATTAGCATGAGTATAAGAACCCCTCATGTGAAAACAGAGCTAGTATTGCTTTAACACCATGAAAACATGTAAAACATCATTCTTTAGCAGGTACAAATTCTGTTGCAGGTACACAACACAGAAAAGAAATATTAGATCAAATACATGACTGTATTGTAGAGTGATAATGTAGTTCAGTGCCATAAGTTAAGCATTGATTTGAGTCTTCTCCATCCTTCAAATACCACTTACCTATATGCGCTCTGTCTGATATGATCAGTCTTTTCTCCCAGTCTTTTAAACCTGTTGAAAAAAATAAAAATGTCATTTCAAAAGGGGGATTCCAGCTGCTCTGATTGGTCACACCTTGAGATTTGAGTTTCTCTTCTTTTTTGTATGGTTTCTCAACATGTTTCTTATTGTCACCTTTCTCACTTCAATACGGATTTCATTTTCTAGCCAACATAGTTTCAGAACGCATAAAAATCCATGGCATCCCATGGAAAAACTACGTTTGAAAAAATCTGTCTTAAGAGCACAACACAATTCAGCATTTTTAATACTGTCCCCACCATTACCCAAAATTCAGAAGGTTACTGCACTGAATAAAGCAAGGCTTAAAAATCCCTTCATACTAGCTGTCAGCATAAAGAAATGATACTAACCTTTCTTTTCATTCTTTTCAGCTTCTTCAAACAGGCCTGGTAAATGTATAACCACTCCATTACCTTCAGGAAGATAAACAATTTGTATTAAAGCAAGAAATAAAATACTCATTCTCAGGGTGTGAAGCATGTAAACATTTGCTATCTGAAATTTTATTTAGAAAGGAAGACAAGGTTTCTCACATTTCTCATTATGTGGGATTTTTGGGGATAAATCTCCATTTTGGATAAGCAGCTGTAAGTCTGCTACAATCAGACAAAACTACTTGCTTATTGCAGATGTGAGCATACGGCCTGCTGCAAAGTCAGCTGAGTTAAGCAGATTCTTTCCTTTGTTTGTGGTGGACTTTGCACCAGGAATTTAGTCTCAATTGTTCTCGGATGAAAGCTCAAAGGAGTCTGCTGCCTTACAACACCAACAAGTCTGTATGACAGCATTTATATTTTCTTCAGCATTCATGAATTAATCTTAAACTCAGCTCAAACTAGTGCTGTAATGCATTAGCAATGCCTTCTCCCTCCTATTGAGCTACAGTTCAAAATCCACAAGCAGTACAGAACATTACTGATGAGATGTGGATTAATGATTTAGTGGGCTGGAAACAGCTGCTGCTTCCTTCTTGGGAACATTGGAAATATCTGCAACAGTCTCTCTCTGCCTAAATTTAGCATAACTCAGTTAAACTCTTCACTGTTTTACAAGAGAATAAGTTGGAAAGCAAGATAATACACCGTATTTAGTGAAAACCAAGAAGTTTCATATATTTCAAACATGCATTCAGAAATGATCAAATGCAGCATAACTGAGACTACAGATCTGTGACTCACTAGCATGCACTCACTTCTTGCACATATTGCATGCAGTTGTTCTTTCAGAAAGAACTATAATTTCGGACAAGTGTAAGGTTTCAACTTGCCTATCACTTAAATACGAGTTTAATGCCCAGTTAATAAGCTTTTTATGATGCTGTTTGCATTGAATATCATTACAGTGAAATACAGCGTCAGCTTAAGCAGTTTGAGTTTATAATGCAAACAAGAAGTCAAACAGGTGAAGCTAAAACAAATTTTATGAACAGTCACCTATGTTTTTCTTTGCTGTAACTATAAACTATGGTTGCAGCTACCTGCTGAGTAGCACTGCTTGTTAAAACAAGTTCCAAATTGGTCTTACCGATAAAAGAAATTGCCTTTGGATTAATAATGCCACTAGGGAACAGGTGGAAATCATATTCTTTCCCATCGACAACCACAGTATGACCTGCGTTGTTCCCACCCTGAAAGAGAAAGAAACAAAGAGTTAACTGCCCTATATCTTCACTCTAAACTCTCAGCAAATAATGTGATAATATAATCTTTTTTCCACCTTACAGTGACTTGAACTACTGTGGTACTGTGGAAAATGGCTGAGACAGGACTATCATGAGAACAAGAGATTTCAGCAGATCTGTGTCGGTTTGGAAAGTCGAATTACACCATGGCTGGAGTCAAGGCAAAAATGGGACACAGCAAGAATGAATGTAAGAGTGAGAGCAGGACAAAAACCCTGAAACTTTCCGGGAAGAAAACTGAATTTAACATGTACCCACAGGGTCCTGACTCTGACATACCAACACAAATCCACAATTCTGGGGCACCTCCTGTGTTCAGCCAGTTCTATGGGGTTAAGGCTACAACTCCAATATTTCCTTTTGAATGGAAGCACTCCTTTCCCGCCCACAAAGCAGATGCTGCTGTAAAGTTAAGAACACGTCACCTTTGCAGCTTCACACAGTATCCTAGTCAAACAATGATTATCCCACTTCACACCACCTCTCAATGGAGTCTGCTGCAATTCCTGACTTAGGTGATCATCTGCCAGACCTGAGAGCAGAGTTTGTATTTTCTCAAGGAACTGATTTTTCCCAGAAGGCTTTAGAGGAGGGCAATGAGACAACTCAGACTTGGGAAGAGGTGAGTAAGTCAAGAGCATGCAACAATCTGAACTAAAACAACAAAGACTTAATTAAAGGTCTAGTTTTAACAAGCACAGTGTTTATTTTTGCTACGATTATCAAGAATTTCCTAACCAAATGATGCCCAAACAAATGATGTCTTTGTTTAGCAAATGCTTAAGAAGGGACATTAATTTTAACTCCTTTATCAATCAGCTGTGAGAGCATGCATATCCAAAACCTGCTGACGCACAGAAACATCAGCAGATATGATGCATCCTGTCATTGCCAAAACCTTTGAAGTCACTTTTAGCTCCCTGAATAGATAACATAAAAGAAGAATTCCACAGCATACCTTCAAAACAGCACTTTCCTGACCTAAAGCTAGAATTGACCGCTCTTGAACTGCTTTTGCAATGCTGCTCATGCTGGTCTGCATTTCCTAAAAGGAGTGTCTTGAGTATATTTTTTACAGCTGAACTTAATCCATTTCTGCAAATACAATTGAAGTGGAGGCAGAGCATTGAATTGTCCAATACCTACAATTAAACATGCAAAACATAACCACTCTGATGGGATACTTTCTAATTGTTACCTTTTGACTTAGTAAATTAGACACCTTGAGTTTCACAGATATTCTGACAAGCTGGTAGTCTAATAGCTCAGATACTAAAGATACCTACTCCCTTTCTAACGTTACCAAAGTTCCAAGAGTCAACCTAGGGCTTATACGAGCTTTATTTTCTTGTTTATTAATGATCGGGAGCTTGAAAGCTTACACGGGCTGCAATAGAACGTGACATGTTTGGAAGTCCAGTGAACTACTGGGCATGCTACAAACAGCACTGTGCAATGAGCTTCCATTCAATACCCAGACTCAGCTCACAGAATCCCTGCTCTGAATCAATGTACCGCCCAAAAATCCCACAGGAATTTTTTACACATCTGCAACATTAGCATCCACTTCAAACTTCCTTCAATTGCAGCAACAAACAGCAGCAATGAAGTGGGATTTGAGAACTACAAAGTGTTCAGCATGCCAAACAATGACAGCAGTCATAAAAAGACTTAAATACCATTTAGGAAGCTCTTTTCCAGACACTGCTCAAAAACCCATCCTTTGCAAGCACAGCCTGGACCCATCAACACTATTTGTCTGCATGGCCATAGCTGATGTTCCTCATGCCAGATGTATTTCAGAGCTGATAAATGCTCATTTTTAACAGTACTTGGTAAGTGTTAAAGGCCTCCACATTCAAAGCAAGTACCCAGCAAAAATAACTTTCACTGAAGTCATTTGTAGCCTGCAGTGGAAAATTAGTATTCAGTCTTATGAAAGCACCTGCTTTCATGCTTAACAAATCCATTTTTATTAACTCTGAAAACCCTCTAAGTTGAAGCTTTATTAACAGCATTAAATATGCATCACTTCACTGCATTTTGCTAAGGAATGCTTTGTTACCTCGTGCTACTTTACATTCTACCTCTTTTCTTCTAAAATCCAGAAGACCACCAGCAATATGGTTTAAACTCAGCAACCTGAAATGCCTGTCATTCCCAGCTGGAAACAAACTTCGATGTAAGGTAAGGAAAGAACTGTAACACTTCTTTCAAGAGCATCAGGAACCATACTAGCTTCTAATAATGAAAGTATGAAGGTACATAATGTCCCAATACCAGAAGGAGCCAAAGGAACTTAAGCTAACGAATAAACATATAATCTTTTTTTCTACTACACGGGCTAATTCAAAAAATACCTTTCCAAGTTCTTTTATTGCCAACCTATTTGTAATATTGCATGCTTGTATAGAAGTGACATACTTTGATTACTACTCTATAGTACGTGAACAAAACCACTTCATCAATACAACAGATCAAGAAGCTTTTACATCCTACCAGTGTTAACAATCACATGCTGGTGCAAATAATATCTCTAAGGTACGATAATAATTATTATGAACAAACTGGCAGAAGAGAACATACAGTCTTTGTCATTTTTAGTAGAACTTACAAAAAAGAATTAAGAAATAAATTCACCTTCCAAAGTGCTCAGCCATTTGAACATTCCTCTCTTCTGGAAAGCTGAAACACCCCAAGATGCAAACATAATTTCCATTCAGAACAGTCATGCAGTTATGAGGCTGCTTAGTACCTGCAGCAGGAACTATCTGCTTGCACCTAGATTCATAATACATGTTTGAATAGGGATGGAATACGTCCTGATGCTCAAATGCATTTCTGCCTGCTCTTGCCAGGTGGCCAGTGTGCAAGAGAAGTCTTGGATGGGAGATATCTATGCTAGAAACCAGGTGGAAGTGCCTGAAAACAGTTTCAGTCCACTGGCTGCTATGGCTAATGTGATCCTTGTGCATATAAATGGGAATAGCAGGTAGAAGCAGACAGACTGTATTACCTTTCCTTTTGGCTGTGGTGTAATTGCTACTGGAATACCATGTTCTTAGTAGTTGGGCAGCACTACAAAATGATCTCTTCTGGCATTCTAATCCATGAATTCATAATCCATGAATTGGAATGCCTACTCTAAACCAAGAGCCTGTGATGTCTGCATCTGGAAGTAAATGAAATTCCTGGCTACCACTTTCTATAAGTGTCCCAGCTCTACTAATTCCATCTGCCATTGAGCTACAACATTTGCTGACATACAGCTGCAGCTGGAGGCCAAACACTTCTCATCATACAACGTAACTGACAATAAAAGGCTTCTCTTTTTTCGTTTTCGTTTTTGTTTTTTTTAACCAAGACCTGCCTGTACAGCTTTGATAATCTCCAACTCAGTTCCAAGAAGGGGATGGTAACTTTTTTCCTGGAAAAAAAAAAAAAAAAAAACCACCAAAATGCAATTATTAATAAGAGCTGGGTTAGAGAATGATCAGAAGTACACTCACACTAGAAGTAGGGAGCAAGGATTCTGTTTTTAAAACTACGGTGGTGACAAGCAGCTGGAGTTGCAAGTGTTCCCTTGCTAACACTGAGAATCACCAGCCAAACTAAGGCTGCCTGCTCTTCTTCCCTGACGTCTAAAAAACCAATTTAACTTAACAACAAGGCTGTATTAGAGCAGCCCTGTGGCCCTCCTTGATGACTCATAAAATTAAAGAAATGCACAGAATCGCACCCTCCCAATTGCAGCAGTGATCTTGAGAAACTGCTGAATTCCCTTGGATGCAGACCTTCCGAAGCCTGAATGAGAGCATCAGGATGATCACAGACAGAAACGCCCCTGACAGCTCTGAACAAAACTTTTGGTCTTTTAAAGAAATATATGAAATATTTCTAATGTAAATATCTGAAGCTGAAGCACATATCATATTTTGCACCAGTAACATTGTATTATTCCTTCATTACTAATGAAAACTCAATGCAACTTCTGCAGAGACCTTGGTCTTCCCAAGTATCTGAAAAATGCAACTGGAAAATCCAGGTCTAAGTCAACTCTGCTTGGCAAAACTGTCAGTGTAGAGAAACTAGACATGCTTAACCTTAAGACATTTTTTAACTGAAATGAAATTGTTGTCAAACCACAAAAACCAGGTAAACAAACCAAAACTACTACGACAGACCACCACTACAGCAAAACAAACTCCAGCAGAAGCTCTAGAGAAAATGATCGACTCAAGGTAGATTTATTGAAAACATGAGTGGAAGAAGCATTCTGACTCCTGTTAGCAGAATCCTAAAACGAAGGAACACAAACAATCTAGACATGTCTGCTGATCTTCAGTTGTCTCTTGAAGAAGTGCAGTCATGTCCCCGTGGGAAGTAACACGATCCAAGAATATGAACGTAACTTTGCTTTTATCTGTAAACAAGTTAGCGACAGCTAGCGACTTACAAAAGGAATGAAACAGAACAGATGCCATTTCATCTTAATTTTCAGCTGCTTTCTTTGATGCTTGTAGAGGATAATAAATTTATCAGGCTTTATGAAGGGACTGGAAATTAAGCTAGCTTTCTTATGGAGATTGGGAAACATTAAACCTGACCTTCTCATCAGTATTTATAATCCTGGTGGTCCTGAGATGATCTCGCTGCTATCCAGCGGAGCGGCTAGTTTAAAATAGCCGTGTCATCACGTTGTTCTAAATCCTAAAATGATACAGCGTAGCAGGTAACCAAGTGTAAGTAAAATGAAATACAGAATTTGGATTAAATGGCTTACAAATGACAGTTTGCTACAAAAGAATTTCAAGCTTTGAAGGGTGGACTTCTTTACTATAAATGTATGTGTGCCTGGCAATGGGACCGTCAGCCTTCACAAACATTACCAAAATAAAAAACAATAATTCTGCAGTCACACTCAGGACTCCAAGGTCGATTTCTTTGCTCATGATCATTAATCACTGAATGATCAAGAGATTAAAGTCTTTGCATGCTGCCTTATCCTCTATGAAGAAGTTATGCTAAATATCACAGTTAAATCTCACCAAAAGGAGAGCAACACAATACAGGCACACAAACGCAGAGAAAAAAGCGGACAACAAGCACTGCAACCGCATGTATTCATCACATAAAGCTGACCTAATTTAAACCCTGATGCAAACCATTCCAGCAGCCCAGGATCAATGGGGACAGTCAGGGCATGTGGCTGTTTTGCCCTCTGTCAGCAGCTCAACAGAGAAAGAGAGGAAGCATTCCTGTCACAAACGTAAACCACTGAAAAAAAAACTCATTGTCTGGCATTTCTCTTGTGTTTGGTTTTCATTATTTGACCATTTGCCCACAGTATATTCCTTTGTGTTCCTCAAAGTGCCATTTCTAGCACGCATGGTATTTACATTCATCACCAGGACACGAGAACAAGGAAATAAGGAAACTTACAAATATGCAGCAGATGTTGTTTGGATACATCCTTTCACCCCTTCCTACGTTCTTCTTTGATTTTATAGTGATCTCAACCTCAAAACTTTCTCAGGCTTTCCTTACTGCTTTAGCCCTTCTCAATACTACTTCACATTCACTGCACTAAGAAAACCAGTCACTTGCTCTCCCTGCTGCATAAAGATGCGGTTAGCTGCAAACTGCTCGACTACAAGTGACCTTAACAGAAAAGGTTTCTATCCACATTTCAATTGCCTCTGTTCTTCTTTAGTGTAAGTATCAATTTTACCTTTTGTTACCTCTGTCTCAAAAGATCAATGATCCTCTTTTAATACTGAATACACTTAACGGAAAAGCATACCGAGTTGGATACATGAAATGCTTTAAGAAGTGACCACATGTTTAGAAGCACCTTAATATGAGAAGTTCAGCACATCTACAAACAGCTCTTCTTATGGCAACGACATTTTTACAATTTGGTGTACCTTCTTTAATGTCTGTTCTGAAGGGAGCGCCAATAGCATCAAGGAAATTGCTTCCAGACTGCCAGAAGCTGCAGGAGTCACAGGTCTGACACAGCCAGCCTGGGCACAGGCAGCACTGGCACACACCAGGTGCCAAATGACTGCTAGAAAAACCTTAAAAACACTTGGACTACTCTGCGCTGCTAATTCACTGTTACTGCTTTCAGTATGAAATGAAGGAAAAACATGCATTTGTACTGCCACTATTTTGCTTATCTGTTCATTAACTGAGATCAAATCCACTACAGATGATGATTACTATCATAGGTTCTCTACTAAATATTTACTAGTAGGTTGGTTTTCTTTTTATATCTTCCACACTGAGCTTTTGGAAAAGTGTGTTCTCTTTCCTCCCCTTTAAGATTTTATGGAGTTGTTTATGGCGAGCTTTGCCCCAGTGCTGTTGGACATTCTGCTGTACGACTACTTATTGCATGTAAATACTTCACCACAAACAGCAAAACTGTTTACTCTCCATTACAGAGGAAACTCAGACATTCTTGGCACACACCTTTGTTATAAAAATGAAAGCGTCTCATGAGCTTTTATTGTTTTTGGCAAAGACATAATACACTGCATGCCTTTTTATGACAACGCATGCTATTTCCTTTTCCATTCATATCCACACAGTCCCATGCAGTAAATATGTTCAGTGAAAAGTTATTATTACAAATGCTCCTTGCATAATTTCAGTCTCCTTAAGGAAACAGCTACAATCGCATGGATGATCAGCTGCCTTCAGTTAACTGTGACCTTATCACAGTAGTTCAGTGCATGATTTTTTTGGGAACGGATCTAATTTGAGTGATGCCTCTGGATCTGTAGCTCTGCAGCTGTGACAGTCAACTGTTTGCTTGGTCACGTTCTAAACCAGCTCTGTGAAAACACCCAACCAAAAAACACATAGAAAATCTGCCCACAAGCTCTAGCCTTGGAGGCAGTCACACATAAAAAGCTTCTGACAGCATGGCTGGGATGAGAGCTGTCACTGAAGAAACCTGGGCCTGCCCAGCCTGGAGAAGACTGAAGGGGGATCTTATTAGTATGTGCAAAAATCTTAACAGAAGGTAGCAACAGGATAGGGTCATACTGTTTTCTGTGGTGGTCCGGCAGTGGGCCTAAACCTGAGCAGAGGAAGCTTCATCAGCATGAGAGAAAGACTTCCTCAGTGTGAGGGTAACAGCATCAGACCAGGCTGCCCAGAGAGGTGACGGAGTCGTCTTCTCTGGAGATGGAGAAAGCTCATCTTGATGTGACCTGGGCAAGGTGCTCCAGCTGGCTCTGCCTGGAGCAAGGTGGGCTGGACTGTACAATCCCAAGGGGTTCCTTTCCAACCTCTATCACTCTGTGAAATCACTATCTGAGGACATGTTAAAAATGAAGTGAACTGTGCTCCAAGATATGTTCATGCTTGGATTGTAAGCAGTCTAAGTACTGAGCTGAAACAACATGATCAAATTGAGAATCTTCCATTCAGGTAAAATCCAGTTCTGAAAACTCAGGACAACTGAAGATGCCAAGGTTTTAATGTACAATTTTCTTTATTTAACACCATTTCACATTTCACTTGTGCCTGTGAAGGACTGACCCCCTACTCCCATACACCAGCCTGCCTTTCCTCCAGTGGCCCAGGAAACAAGTCATTTCCTGCGTGGCAAACCAGCTACAAAATATTTTCTTCATTAAAGCAACAAGCTAAAAATACTTGAGAAAAGTTGAATGAAAATTATACTTCCTTTGGTAGAACTATTAGGGAAATACTATTCTGAGATCTTTTGACTCCCATTTGGCCCTGAACCTAAATTCTATTCAGGAAAGAAAGCAATTTTAAAGTGCTAGATCAAGTAGCACCTAATGAAGAATTACCCTGTTGAGACATGGTTTTAGAAGACAAACATCCTCCCTTCCACTATTAGCTTTTCAATCTTGCTACTTTCATTTCACTGAGGACTAAAACACACTGTTTAAATCAGTGTCTCAAAACACGGAGCAGACAGGACATCAGGAAATAACCCAGTGAATCATCCAATTCTAAAACACAAACATTTCCTGAAGAAACTTTTTCTGAAGTCTCTTGAAGACTTCAGAAGATCTTCACCATGTCTGATGTAAGCAATCTATTGAAAGGTTCTTCAGTTTCCAGGAGGGATGGGAAATAGGAAGATTCTGGTCCAAATGCTGAGGTGTCTTTATGTCAGCATAAGCCACTAATAAATCTCTCAAACTGGTTACTCCTACAAGTTAATCACTTACCATTACCCCACTGGGAGAACATTAATTAGTGCTGTTCAAATGCTCGGACACACTCATATCCTTAATAAATCTCAAGCGTCAGAGAAGACAGTTATCTACTTGCATGACCAACTTTGAAAGCATCAAATATTATTACAACAGCACATTTTAAAAGTCTTCTATATTGTCAGACGTGTAAAAAAAGCATGTAAATATTATAGGATTTGTATAATTTTTGCTACTCTAAAGTAAATAATTACTCATATTTTCTCTTCAAGTGTTTCACATTTACCCTTAAGTTCTAATCCTGAAGCGAGTTCTGTTAAATCTCATACATATGTGCGTACACTTGTGTCAACAAACACTGTTCTGAGAAGAGTCCAGAGGCCTCCTGGATTCACTTGCCTTCCATCCACCCACCCAGGTCTCATCAGCATGCAACAGAAAGCAGATCTAGATGTGCCCTGCAGCATACTAAGCCATCCAGCCTACTCTTAGCACACTAACCCTTCTGGCACACACACACTGAGTCCTGCATCCTCCCAGCTGCTCTCCAGCTGCACCTGGGGCCATACTTGTGCATCTATCAGCTCTCCGGATGGACAGAGAATCCATCTTGAAAGCAACCTCAGGGCATCACAGCGAACACTGTTCAGAGGGAACCAGTATGACTTCGTGCAGTAATAATGCTAAACACACGACTGGCCTACAGGAAATGCTTCTCCTCAGCTCTAACTTCTAAACTCTGTTTCCTTCCCAAAGCAGTTATGAGACCTGTGCTTAAGTTCCTAGCAACAAGTTAAAAAGAAAACAGAACAACAACAACAAAAAAGATACAGAAGACTATAGTCCTTCTAATACATATTCACCAGCTAAATTTCACAGTGACACATTTCCTCAAGGTGATCCAAGACCTTGGGAGCTCCATGTTCCCACTGAAAATACTTCCTCCACCTTTAAAATGCTTAACTCCCATGGCAGTATTTATTTACACAATATGCTTAATTGGAGAAACATCCTCAAATCTGAGATGATGACCCCAAGGACATCTGTAATTTCTCACTAGCTGTAATGCATTCTGAAAGAATAAGTTTTGTGGTACATAGCAACTGAACTGAACTAAGATGCTGACTTATTAACACAGTCACATGATTTACCAGAATCTTTAGTGTGACAGTTACAAGCACTACCAGCTCTATTGATCCAATATGCTAGAGCCACAAAATGGCTTAGAAGGGACCTTAAAGCCCACGCAGTTCCAAATCCCTGCTGTGGGCTGGTTGCTCCATACCAGATCAGGCTGCCCAGGGCCCCATCCAACCAGGCCTTGAATACCTCCAGGGATGGGGCAGCAGCCACAGCTCATGATTAACACTTGAAAGCATTCCTTTAAAAAGTTATTGCAATTATTAGTGACTGTCTTAGTGTCTAACTGGGCTTGTATTAAGAGACTAGATTAAGGTTTTAAGATTCCTTGCATTATGGAACATGTGCAAAGAAGGGCAATGAAGCTGTGAAGGGTCTGGAACTCAAATCTTATGGGGAGCGGCTGAGGGACCTGGGGTTATTCAGTCTGGACAAGGTCTCCCCTGAGCCTCCTCATTCTCTACAATAACCTGAAAGGAGGTTGTGGCAAGGTGGGGGTCAGCCTCAGCTGCAAGGTAACAAACAGCAACAGGACAAGAGGTAATGGACTTAAATTCTACCAGGGGAGGTTCAGGCTGGATATTAGGGAAGATTTCTTCTCAGGAAGACTGGTAATGCAGTGGCACAGGCTGCCCAGGGGGGTGGAGAAGTCACCGGCCCTGCAGATGTTCAAGCAAAGGGTAGATGTGGCACTGACTGACACAGTCCAGAGCAGTAACAGGCAAGGGCTGATGGTTGGACTAGATGACCTTTAGTGGCCCTTCCAACCTTAATGATTCTGTGATTATGCATACACATATATAATATTTATAAAATAAATACTATTATGTATACACACAGTTATATATATATATGTGTGTGTGTCATATACAAATATATACACATAAAAACAAATGCTACATGTAATGTTCCTTGCTTTCAAACTGTTTAAGTCTCACACTTCTGCAGAACTTTTTCCATTTAACAGACCCACGCTCCCATTTGATTTTACCTCAGAATAAACTTCCAGATATTTCGCACGCAGTCTCCCTCTCCCTACAGCCCCTGCAGTAAGAGTCACTAAAACCCTCACTGACTTACACTACCCAGCTGCTCTCCGAACCAGTTAAATAACGCTATTCTCCAGGAAAACAACGCGGAGGGAATACCAACCCCATGACAGGGCGCTTCCCAGCGCCGAGAGGAACGGACCGAGAGGCGCCGCGAACCCGGGTCCCCAGAGCCGGGCCCGGGGCAGCGCCGTGAGGGGGCAGCGCGACCGCCACCCGACACTCCCGCGGGCAGCTCCCGGCGCCGGGGGATCTTGTGTCGCTTATCGCGAAGGGTCAGCTGTTTTTATTTATAGAGCCGGGCTTTTTCTTTCCGAGTGGCATTTCTATGCGCCGCCCGGGAGGGAGGTGGGGGCAGGGGGGGGAAGAGAGCGGCACGGCGTTGCCCACCCCACACGCTGAGGGAGAGGGGACGGGGAGGGGGTAAGGAGCGGGGAGGGGAATGGGAGCGGGCGAGGAAGCAAAACAACAGCGGGAAGCGGAGTAGGGCGGCACGGGGGAACGGACAGAGGGGAGACCGGGGAAAGCAGCGGGGAGCGAAGGGTGAGGAGCGCACGGGGGAGCGGCGGGCAGAGCCACCCACCTGGCAGCGGCACACGATGTCCGACTCGGTGGCCAGCAGGTCCACCACCTTCCCCTTGCCTTCGTCCCCCCACTGCGCCCCCAGCACCACCGTCACTTTGTTACCGCCCGGCTCGCTGCGCGCCCGCTTCAGCCCGCCGCCGGGGTGGCTGGTGCGGTCGTTGGACGCCCGGGTGCCCGACATGGTGCTGGCAGTGTGGCCGCAGCCGTCGCCTCGCTATGCCTCGCCCGCCCCCAGCCGAGCCCGGCCCCTGCGCGCTACCCGCGCCGCGCCGCCGCCTCCGGCCTTTAACGGCGCCGCCGCCGCCCGCCCTCCCCGCGCGGCGCGCTGACGTGCGGGCCCGGCCGCCCCGCCAGCCCCGGCCCCGCCAGCCCGCCGCTCCCGCGCTCCCTCGGTCTCCCGAGCCCCTCCCCGTGCACGCACCGAGCGCTGAGGCGCGCTGCTCTGGTGAACGTGGGCCTGCGTGCCCCTCACACACACATATCTGGGGCTGCGGCACCGACAGACGGACTTTGGCCGGGATCACGTGGGACTGCGAGGCGCACGCACGGGAGCGTGCAGTGATCGCTGCGTGTCGCCCAGCCGTGGGGCTGTGGCATTGGGGTACGACGCACTCATCTGAGGTACATCTCACTGGGGTGCGTGGATACTGCAGTCCCGAGAGTGTGTGGCTGTCACCGTGAGGCACACGCAGCCGTCTGAGCTGCATGGGGTCGGAGGCACACAGGGCTGTGTTACTGTGAGGCACACACAGGCCTGAGCAATGTGGTGAGGTGTGTGGGTGCCCCATCCCTGAGGTGCCCGAGGCTGGGCTGCATGGCGCCCTGAGCAGCCTGGTCTGGTGGGGGACAACCAGCCCAGAGCAGGGGTTGGGGCTGGGTGGTCTTCAAGGTCGCTTCCAACCCACGCTGTTCTATGATTCTACTGTGTGGGCCTGTTGTCACTGTGGGACAGACAGATGGAAACTGAGGAATGTGGGCCTGTCTCTCTCTGAGGGCCCCGAGGCTGTCTCTATGGGACAGGCACAAGGACCAGCACATATGGAGCTGTGTCGTGTACCACAGAGCTGTTAGCAGGAGGACAGGTGCACAGACCCCTGCAATACACGTGAGACACAGGTACACACGCTGACCTGAGAAACACAGCCCACTGCACTTTGACAGACAAACGCCTAAAATATCCAGGACTGTTGTCACTGATAGGCACATGCCCTGTGCTGGCAGCCTGTGACACCTGAGACCTGTAGTGACATGCACTCACACACTGACCTGAAAGAACACGGGGCAGTCACTGTGAGACCAACATAGACTGTATGTATAAAGGTGAAAAGAAAATAGTGACCCCACTCAAATGCTGAAAAATAAAATTGTAACAGTGTTTGTAACCCATATGAAACATTTGTATGTGCGCTCTGTGTGTGTTTATACAGCTTAGATGTGCATGTGTGAATTTATGTATGTGCATGTATAGAAATGGAGAGAATATATTGCAGCCTCCAGCACTTTGTGAGCGTTCGTGGTGGCAAACAGAGCAGACATTTGCTCTACTGCATTTCTGGCTTTTGCAGTATTTTCTCAAGGAAAAGGAAGGAGGGAAGATGTGACACTGTATGCTCCAGCTGAGCGTTTGGCATTTATCAGTGAAGGTGATAAATACAGAAGAGAAGATTAGGAGTGATCTCCTCATGTTTGGGTCTATTTTCCCTTGCGATTGCTGTCAACTAAATCATACAACACTTTGCCGTGCCTTCTGAATACCTGTTCCAGAGCTGTTCTAGTTAGAAATGTCTGCTGGTTTCTATCCTTCTGGCCAATTTATGTCCGTATGTTCTGTGCTAACATTGTCATTTAGTTTAAATACTTCATTTTTCACATATGTATTTATAGAAGGAATCACTCCCAGTTTCAGGCTTTGTTTTGCTAGGCTGTAGAAGATAGATTTTAGCTGGCTCTTGATTCCCTGGTCATTTTCATCTGCCTGCTGGGCACCTGCTCTGAACCCAGTTCATATTTGATAAACATGGGTGGCTTGAATTATACACTGTGGTCCACGTGAAGTTCTCTGGTCTACACGGGAACTAATGTTTTCTCCTCTCCTTTCAGCTGGAAATACCTCACCTAAGTCATTCCTGGACATGTCAGGTTTCAGAGACATGATGAAAGTTGGCTCCTCTCCCACACTTCTCCACACACTGAAATAATGCTACCTCTTTCTGCCATTTGCATTTCACATGCAAGATACAGCTATTTGACATTTCACGTATGGTCTGTTCCTGTGGTGCAACGGGAATTCTTCTTACTGACTTAAACTTCTCTTAATGCCATAGCCCCCTTCATAATCATACCACATACCACATTGAGTAGCTTAGTGAAATATATGACTACCTGCATTTGTTCTGTCTCAATAGATGGCAAAAGAAGTATTGCCATCATGATCTAATTTTGCTTATCCTTTTTGTGCTTTATCCCAGTTTCATTCCCTCCTGTCTTTTTTTTTTTTTTTTTTTTGAGTGTCACCTCGTTGAGGAATAATTATTTGTCAGATTTGTCAGACATTACATTTATTCCTGTTTGTATGATTTGTAAACATGAGCACCGAGGACAGCAAAACCACAGCAGTGCTGTCACTCGTTTGTCACATACTCTAATTCTCTTTGAAACTGATGGCTTGCTAGTCAGCTCCACACATCTAGAATACAAAAATACCCTTTGCTGCAAGAAATACATATTGCTGGTGCTGTTCCTCTGCATGAGAACCTGTACAGGGCTATACTACAAAGTATCCCAGAGCTATAGTTATTATTATTTTTATGGCATTTAATATTGCCATTGTTGCATGGCTTTTTTCTCTCTTTATCCAACCATCTAGGCATTTCTGTAGGAACTCATATCTTTTCCAGAGTAATTTTATTGCAGTTCTTTTGGTTGGTTGGTTGGTTATGATTGGGTTTTTGTTGTTCTAAGCAGTGATGAAGAATTTTTTATGCTCTCTTTGGCATTTCAGTGATCGTTTCGACTATATTACTGAGATGTTCAGAAACTCCAGTTGAACGTTCTTCCCAGTGTCAGCAGTATTAAGCATACCATTTCTAGGACCTGTTTCATATGAAAATAGTACCAAACATGTTATGAGCAAACTAATCTAGCAGGGGAGCAAATCTTTTAGTAACAGTTTAAGACATCACTCAGCATAGAAGCAGTACGAAGCGACCTGTGACTGTTGCTGGGTCTTAACGAAGAAGGTAATGAACCATTAGCTCAGGAATCGGTATGAGGATTTCAGAGGAGCTGTCTCTTCCTGGGAGCTCATGCATTAGGACCAACCCACCTGACAACACTTCACTTAGGGATTTCATAAGAAAAACTTTCCAAGTTCTGCCTACTTAGATAAAAAATGTAATGCTTTTAACTTCACAGTAACTAATGCTAGTGGAATATGCATACATGATTAAAACAATGCACTTGATATTTACTGCAGAGTAAATTAATCAAAATCATTTTGATTTTGTTTTTACCAAACACTTGTTTTCTTGCCCTGATAAAAATAGTATGATGGTGCAAAAGCATGTGAAGAACCATACTTTGAGAGTAGTGAATAATTTATCTGGACCAAGTGCAGATCAAATTCCAAAGGTTCTACATACAGTTCAGGTTTTCTTCTGTCTTTTCATAGAAGACTTGGAGTGTGCAATAGAGAATGCACTTATTGAATCTGCAGATGGTACAAAGCTGGAAGCAGTGAGATTGCAGCAAGAGAACAAGGGGCGATGGGCAGAAACCAGAACACAGGAAGTTCCATAATAACACAAGAAAGAACGTCTTTACTGTCAGCTTGATGAAGCACTGAAACAGGCTACCCAAAGAGATTGTGGAGTCTCCTTCTCTGGAGATGCTCAAGACCCATCTGGATACCTACCTGTGTGACCTATTGTAGGGAACCTGCTTTAGCAGGGGTTGAACTCGATGATCTCTAGAGATCCTTTCCAACCCTATAATTCAGTGATTCCGTAAGATCACACTGGAGACCAGGATGCTTCTCTGCATAGGAATTAAAATATTGTGTGTCTGCAAAAGAAGGCAAACCACGCTGAGATGGAAGAAGAACCTATAAAATAGAGGAAGATGTCCATTGCCCTGCTGAACCATCCAGCTGGAGACTCAGCTCCAGAAAATCGAGATGAGATTCACAAGTACCTTACACAGATTTGGAAAACAAGCTCTAGGATGAAAATCTGTAAGGGCTGGGGTTGTTTAGTCTAGGAAAAAAAAGACCAGAGGTGCTGCAATAACAGCTACCAAATATGTAATAGTTGTTGCAGACAGAAATGGAGCAGTATTGTGTATGCTCTGCTTGTGCTGGACAGGATGAAATGAAAAGGGCTTGTATCTTTTATGATTCTGTTTGGTCTGATAAACGTTCAGATTTTAAGGCATATAAGGTTGTATTAAGCTTGAAGCTGTGAAAAAGGCCAGCTTTGCTCCAATGCTGCTAACACTAGAGCTGATTCACACTCTTACACAGCAACACTTTGTCCGGACTGTGGAGTTCCTTTGTCCTTGGGCAGTTCTTAGGACAGATTTGGCAAAAGTGATTCAGTGTGAACCCCTTTGAGTTAAAATAACTTCAGTAATGTGCTGAATCTCAGTGTTGTAGGTCTTTTCTGAAGCCTTTTGCCCAGACACTCAACAAGTACTCCTGAGAGTGAATGCTTTTACTATTGCAAGACAATTAATGATGATGGCTTTTGATCATATATCAGATTGTTACAGCCAAATGATTAAATCCTGTGTAAGTAAAGACAATGGGAAGTTTGCGAGAGAAAAGCTCTTATATTTAACCCTGCATATGAGAACGTAAGAAATTGGGCTCAGGGTCTGCATTTGCAGCTGATTTCTATATGTAAAGGCGATAATTATGTTGTAAAACTCCGGTACCATTCATGAATACTTACTTGTTTTTTGTCTTTTAATAACACTTCCATCTTTGCTGCGGTTACAGTGTCAGAGTTACAGACATAAGTTCTCACCAGATATTTAACATAACCTTCTCTGCATGTTTTCATGTTTTGGTCCCAAGGGCTTTTGCTCCGTTTCTTGTTCTGGTCAATAGTCACGTCCCCAAAGTTGCATTAGAAGCAGCTGTTTTTTTCCCCTCGGTTAATTAAAAATTCCAGTGCTTTATGGGAAAATAATATAGAGTAATGGTCTTTGCACGTATGTGTTCCCATTTTGAAGAACGTAAGTGTCCAATGACAGAGGCTTCTGCAACAGAAGCTGTAGAAAGTAAAGCTGTTTTTAATATGTGCAGTCAAGCAGTTCTGAGATCTGTTCTCTCAGTCGTGCCATACATTAGAATTTTGCTAACAATTCAGACTGGTTTCTGGCTCTTTTGAGCAGCTGCAAGCCTTTGCTTGTAATCTATTAATAATACATCAATGACATTTACTTCTGCTTTCATATCTTTTTTTTTGAACTAGAGAGAGTGAGATTACGGCCTGCACTGAGACCTTGCTGCTGTGTGCTTCCCCCAGCCTGTCTGTCAACTGCAGAGAAATGATCCTGAGACAACTGGATAAACCAGACATTGACACTAACAGAGCATGTGACTGGAGTTAAGGTCAGAGATTAGGAGAGCGTGGGATTGGGGCCTCAAAGATTTATGCACAGGGTTACAAGCGACATAACTACAAAGTTAAAGGTACATGTTATTTCACATGGTACCAGGCATTTTGTTTCACTCAATTTACTCTCTTTTCAGTCTCTCCTTCAGAAAATAGTTATTTCATTTGCTAAGCATGTGATAAAAAAAAAATAAATAACAAAATTACAGATAGGCTAAAGAATCTGATCTCCAGCCCTCTGCCACATCTGATCCTGATAAAGATAAAACAAGATTGCAAAAATGCCTGATTCTCACTGTTCCCTGTACTCAGCACAATTTTCTAAAGTAAGTACTGAATAAATTTATATCCCAAGAAATAAATCTACCTTTTGCAAGAGGCTGAAAACTATGATGCTTCCATCTAAACTGTGTGGTGAAAATAGGTATTCTGGTCTGGTGCTCTTGCTCTTCATAGGGTTGACACATACCTTTAACTCTTACATCTGAATGTTGCTTTATAATTCTATTTTACCACATACTAAGTAGCTTGTCTGTATTTACATCAGAAAAGTTTTATTGTTTGAATCTGCAACTTTACATTAGGTATGCAAAGTAGATAAAATATTTGCAGTACAGCTTGTCAAGACAATATAGAAAACATTGTTTTGGTCAGTTTTCACTGTATTTATATGTATTTTTAAAATGCATTTCCAAAGATGAGTAGTTTTGATGGAGGAATTAGAAGAAGGCCGTGTAGTTAGACGCGAAGAAGGGAAAACAGTCTTCTTCTACAGGAAGAAGGGAAAACAGTCTTCCAAGGGGTGAGCATCCAATGCAATATTTATGTGGACTCCACACAAGTTTACTAATGCCAGTTTTGCAGTAGTTCACTGAAGAACAAAGAATCACAACCAAATGGTACCAAGCAGAAATCTTTAAGAAAACTGCAGGTCAACTATTGACCAAAATATAATGTTAAAACACGTATCTGTTAATATTAACACTAGAAATACCTCACACCCAGCTCAACAAAATCTTTTCTGGATTTACATCAGACTGCTGTTTTTCAGCAAGTCATATTATTAAAGTGCACACATAACCACTTAAAGGAATCAGAACTTTAGTCAGAAAAAAGGGAACGTTGAGAGAACAGTAATACATGGCACAGCTTGCCTAGCTCAGGTACAACGTAGTAGCTTGAAGTTCAAGTTTGTGCTACCTCATTGTGTTCCCTAAAAGCCTTCAAACAGCTGTTCAAAGCAATACCAGTATATTACCCAACTTTAAGAAAAATGGGAGTAGCTTGTTCATTGGGAGTGATATTTTTGTCATGATTTCTTCTGATCATTCATGAGCCCTTGAAAATTGATGCTTTGCTAAACTTTCTGTTTAACAATAGCATCAGGAATGGCTACATCACTCTTACTCTGTTAGATCACCTACAGCTAAACACAATCTGCTTCTAATTAATAAAAGTCTGGCTAATAAAAACAGAATCATTTTTTTCTAAATACACTGCTCTTTCCATGCTCTGCCTTTAGCCTCTTCGCGTCTTCTACTTTAAGTTCTTTCTTCCTTTTCTCAGACTTTGCAGCTTGCTCCTTCCTTTCTTGGTTTTCCTATATTCAGATAGAATGACAAATAGAAAATTAAATATGAAGGGTTACAAGAAGAAAAGCCAGTTACTATACTCTGTTTGCAGTTAACAGTTATTCTAAATATACCCTATGCACTTACAGTGACGTTGCTCAGCTGCTGGGGTTTGAGGATAACTAACACAACTGAGCTTCTTGGTCAATGCCTTCTCCATCTTATGTTACCAGCAAATGAGTTCATAGCTTTAACTGCAACAATTCAACCACAGACTTGAATGCATTCTTCTTAATGAATCTTTTTGCCCACACAGCTCAACATTTGTTTAATTTAGTTAGCATTCTAGATATTTATCCCATAGCGACCTTGGTTTTATATTGTTTGTACTCAGAGACTTCTACCAGAAATTCCAACTGTGTTAAACAGTAATTCACAGTTTTACTTCAGGCACCCTTTAAATTTGCTCGCTATATTTATGCAGTGGTGTTCAGCAGCAACAGCAGAATCCAAACCGTATGGCTAGTACTGAGAGACATCCAACTGTCAGGATGGTATAAATCTTTGGGGCTTTTGCAGACAGGTTGGACTCTGGTTTCCTTAGAACTTTTGGATCCAGGACAATATAACTAACGTAGGAAAAGAAAGAGGTTGAATGATTCCTTCTAGTACAGAAAGACCTTTACTCAATGGAGAAGTATTTCTGGGCTTTGACAGCACAATTGTAGGAGAGGATAGTTCTGATCAGCTACGCTAACTACAATGGAACATCAAGATGACAAAAAGCCATTTACTTAAATGCTTATGGAATCCTTGTTCCAGAACTACAATCATCATCAGAACACTGCCTTCACCACCTGGGAGCTTGCCTGCTTCTAATTGCAACCAGTCCATAGCTAATCTACATGTTGTAGGTATCTCAGTAATTGTTGGGTTGTTGTCATAGAGACTTGTGCTGCTGTATCATATTACAAAATTTACTAATGTCCGGGAAGATGATAACGATGGGTGAAAATAAAATTCTCAGTGAGACACATCTGGTCTCCTTTTCAGGGAGCTTGGCAGCAGAAAAGACTTTTTTCTCATAGTATGGGTAGATTTGGTTAACTGCTACAGATCGCCTGCCACTATTTCTATGAAACAGACAGGAGTCCCAGGAAATGTGCATAACTTCCTTAGATCTTTTACAGAAGGTAAAAGCTGGGATCGTTTCTTCCACAAAAACTTCTAGACCAGTTAGTCTCCCAGAAACATAGGAACACTGCAGGTTCAAGGTTATGGGGACCTTCTCTGGACGCCTAGAAAAGGAGAAAAAAAAAAGCAGTGCTTTCTTGGCAAAGAAATAAAAAGATACATTCGTCCTGAGGAGAAAGTGCTTCTGAAAGAAAGATGCAGTTGGTGAAAATTTAGGGTGAGGGTAAAAGCCTTTCATCATTGTATGCCTCCTACGTGCCTGCCTGATAAATTCCTGCTGTGCCGTAGCATAATGTCTTAGAGATATTACAGCAGCTGAGAGACTTGGAGATCTACAGACCCTAGGAGAATGCCTGCATGTAACATGCCACAAGAAATAAAGGAGATCAGTTTGGGGGTAGATACAATGTCTAGCTACTTGAGCAGCACACGCTGTATGAATACAAACCAAAACACTTTAGGAAATAAAAACTATGGATTGAGCAAGCCTAAACTGAGTCACACAGAGAAATTAAAAAGAAAGCCATAGAAATCTGACAAGCATTCTGGTGACAGTGTTACTTCAACACGAGGAAGTCCACTAAGGCAGAGGAATGAACGTTCACAATCCTTTCTCCATCTCCTGGATTACTGAAGACAGCTGTATGGATGAAATTAAATAAAAAGGGTGTCCCTTTGGATTTACACTTTATGAGATGTCAGGTACATATTTGATCTTTGAATTTGAAGATGCTCCATTGACAACTCTATATCCTCACACTATCTAAAGCACATCCTGTTCCAGCACCCTACCGAGGAGCAGCTGTTTAAGCTCTGTTATCTGGGAGCACTCAGAATCTATCCCTGTGCAGAGCTGTCAGTATAATCTTTGTAATGACCTGGGTACTTCCTAGAGCAGATTTTGTTCAATTTTTCTTCTCCTTTTCCTGAAATTAAACAGCTTCTTTGTAGGGAGCATCCTCTTTGAACAGCTGCAAGTGCTAAGAGAAATAAAATGTTTCTCCCAGCCCTCCATGATCAGACTGCTTCGTTCTCCCCCCAGTTTTACAACTCAGTTCTCAGTGTAGCTTCAATTCTGGGTTTTATCTTTAAGCAGGGAGACTATTTTCATTCTATCTCCTTCTTCCTGCCATCTGCTCCTTTTATCTTTTGAGAAGTAGGGAACATTCAGCCCTGTATGAAGACCTGCTCCTACCCATTGTGTCAGTTGTGGTGTTTGAAACACTTTTTCTCCCCCCCTCTTTAGGTAGATGAAGATGAAGCAAGTAGATTCACATTATCAATTTCCTTTGTGTTGCTCTGTTTTTGTTATCTGACAGATAACAAAGAGCCCTCGGGGAAAGAAGAAGCACTTTGTTTGAAAATAATAATAATAAAAAAAAAATTCCAGACTGTCTGGGACAATATCACATTGCTTCTGAGCCTGGTGATGGCATTGCTTGCAAAACTGAACCCCAGTGTCTCATAGGAGGAGCAGGTTGTACAAACACGAAGGATATCTTCACCATCCTTTGCCTTCAGACACTACTCAGAAGCTCTTTCACCAGAGGCTCTGATTTGCCCTGAAGCACCCCTCTCCTCTTGCCCTGCCTTTGCCCAGAACAGATGTTTCTGTATTCTGGCAATACTTGTTGAAGGCAAATCCGTCCCTGGGCTCTGCTGGAATCAGTAAAACACGTATGTGAAGCTACTGTCACCTGGCATTAAGAAATCCTTAGAGGAAGTGCATTAATTCAGATACTGCATAATCAGTAAGGTATGCAAACCTTTATGGTGAAGTTGCTGTTTTCTTATCCCTTAATGCAAGGAGCAAGACCGTATAAGCCAATGAAGTGCTAAACGTAATCTCTTAGGGAATTTGCAGCTTTGTAGTGGACATAAAGCTTGTAGGTTTGAACTAATGCAGTAAAATACCAACATGTAAACATATTATCCAGTTAGACTTTGCCCAAGAAAAGTTCTCCATCTATTTCTAAACAGTCACAAATGCAAACCACCTGCAAGGCCTTGAGGAAGAGTTCCCTGAAGGTTTTCATTGTGTTAAATACATCTTCCAAGGACATTTTTTTTCGGTCTTCACAAAGATAGTCAGCTAGTTCTTCTTTCTTCTTTTCGATGTTGGCCAACTCCTCCTGCAGGTCCTTTGAAGCACTGACACTGTTCTGAGACAGTTTGCAACACAATTTACGCACATTAAGAGACAATGCATTCTGAGCTGCCCAGAAATTGTAGAATCATTGGAAAAGACTATCTAGTCCAACCCAGTTAACTCAGAGCAGGTTTGACAAACCTGACAATTAAGACTCAGTCACAGCATGCCACGTTTTCTTAACTGAACTATGTGCATTTCCCCCAGTTTCATTTAGACCAGGGCAGCTCATTGTATGCTGCCCGTTTTATCATGTAACCAGGCAGAAATTTGGCACAAACTGGGATGACTTATCTAGGGATACACAGAACCAGAATTTACCCCTTTTAGTTTTAGTTACATAGGCCTGTTTTGAGAAGTTCTAAAGCTAGGACATCTGGAAATAAACACATAAAAACATGCTGTAAATCTGTTCACTCACTTCTTTTTTTCCCTAAGAGCAGTGAGACAAAACATGTTACTGTCCCATATATATTTATAGTTGGATCACACATTTCATTTTTAGCATCTTCCTTTCTTTTGCCCACACACATAACTAACTGCTCCTCAGCTGTTTCCTTACCACAGTATCACATTGCAGAATTAGAGAATAAACAGGACTCTTCCTCCACCTCAGTACAGAGGGAGGTTGTTACGACCCCTGCCCACAGACCCGTGTCCATGGCAAGTTGGATTTTGGAGCCTTTGAGAGGAGATTTAAAGCAATTTGGAAGCAAGATGCAAAGAACATTGTGCCCCCTTTACCTACTTGAACAAATTCTGTGTGCTGTATTTTTAAATCCTCTGTTGACAAAAATAAACGCTTCTCTACTTCCAGCAATTTCTTCAGATTGTCACCTGCTTCAGCCCTCATAGCATCAAAGTTGAACCTGAAAGGCTCACAAAAGGGACAATGAAAATAAAGGGGTGAGTCTTTTGTTTTCATTAAAAAATGATTATAAAAACGTCTCTGCAAAAGAATGTAGGATTAGTTGTCTAGCCAAACCCTGCTTATGCAGGTAATTTTCTTCCATGTAAGCCCTTTTCTCTGCTGCTCAAACCCTCATCTGAGAAAGTAGCTGTGCTTCTGTCCTCACCATCTCCTGGGGCAGCACAGGGAAGAACCTCTCTGTTCTGATGTTCAAAAGCCTCCAAAATTTCCAGTCTATTTTTATTCATAGGCAACACACACTCATCTCTTGTGCCAGTACTGTCAATACTTAAATGGTTCTTTTCCTTCCTTGCTGTTTTTCTCCATCATCTATTTATAGTCTGAAGTGGTATCTCTCCTCAAAGTTCATTTACCTCACGTGGAGGACCAAATATATTACAGTGCAAACATGTTTTATACTTCAGATATCTACATTTGCCAAAAGAAAAATCACTGATTCACCAAAACCTGATGTTATGCAACAAGGTGCATCCAGATATGAACAGCAATAGAAGAGCCCTGTACAGGATCTGCACTGTAAACACCTCTCCCAGGGCTGATTAATAAAAAAATTTATAAGCTTGTGGGTTTGGCTAAATTTAAGAGCAACTACTTTACAAGAAAGAGCACATTTATTGCATCAGCAAGGTTTAGATTCAGATAACAGAAGTACCTCTATTGCACAAAAAAAAAAAAGAAATTTGTGCTTCAAAACATCCAACAAATTCTGCACAAATAACAAGCAAAAGCCATGACACTTCCTATATTAGTACTTCCTGCGTTATCGAATCAAAATACTTTGAACTTATTATTTAGCACCTACTTAACAATGTCAGTTTACCACAGATTTACAAGTTACACTTGCTTCTAGTTACAAGGAAGATTAAAACACTTTGAGGTTCCTATGAATTCATAACGAGATTAGAACTGTTAATCCTGCTGTTATACATCTGTATTTTGATTAGTGCAATTCAGCATGTCCCTCACATGATTCTTCTGAGCTAAACAAACTGAGCTAGCATTAGGCTCAACAAAACCAGACTTTTTTTCTTTTCACCCACTTGTACTGGAGAGAAGTGCTGATATTTAACTCAGGCTCCTGAGGTCCCTGCTTGCTAGTAAACTGCCCCATTCTGTTTTCACTCCAGCTCTGCATGTATAGTCCTTATGGCCTGGCATAAGAGTATGATGGATCAATTTCAGGAAATATTTATTTATTTTACAGTATGATCTTTGAAATCAAATTCACTATTTACTGAGTTTTATTTCTAAGGCAGTAGTGGAGCATCCAAAAGAAGAATCATAGTGAGCACCGCATAGATAGTTGTAACCAGATTGATTTACAAATCTCAGAACTGTTTGATTTTAGAACGGAAATGCTCTCTCACACACCAGAGAAGTCCTGTGACCTTATTACACCGCCATAAAATGACTCAGCTTGTTGTTAGCTTAAAAGAGGCAATTCATACATGACAAAAACAAATAATGTCCTACCCTGCTGCCTTGGAAACAAAGTCAAGATCTCTGGGAAGCTGCAGCAGGTCTTTGTGGTTTTTTTCAACCTCCTAAAATTGAAGTAAAAAATCATTACCTTCCAGTGTTTGTCAAAGAGCAGGAAAGTCTTTCAAGCTGGACAATATCTGGATTGAAAAATGAATGCTTCAGTTTTCCTCCTTATAAGTGCTGGAGTAACTTTAGCCTTGTTCATTTCTTTCTGTCACAGTTGGCAGCCGTAGGGAGGAAAGAAGAAGGAGAAAAAGGCTCTTAACTGCTCAGGCTTACATCCCATGTGCTGCCACAGCACGCAAGCTGACCTGAGATTTTGTCTTCATAACACTAAAATTAACCTCATCTGACAGATGCACTTGGAAGGCACGTCCCCATGAGAGGGCAGTTGCAGAAGAGAAAGAAAACACAAAGCAGACATGTTAAGCAAACCTGAGGAAGAGAGCTAACGCTAGCTTTTCTAAGCACTGCTGCTAATGGGTTTTATCTCTTTTTTTTGCCCAGGGAGCGGTGGCAAAGTTTTCATTGTTTTTCAGATGCAGAGGCTCACCCTGCAGATGTCTGTGGTGGGTACTGCTGAAATTACAGCCCTTTAGCTTTTGGAGAATTAACAGCAGAGAGTAACAAACACAGAAATAATTTCACAGTTTTGTTGTACCTCCAAAATGTGGTGAAGCAGAGTGATGTGGCTTTGGTTTGCTTTTGTTTCTGTTAGTTTGAGCAAGGCGCTGATTTTAAAACCTCCAGCATCTCCAGTGTGATGCCCCTAGAAGATATAGAAAAAAAGTTCCTTGTGTTTGTATTTTGGGCTATATTTGGAAATAGAGCAATTAATTAAAAAATAAATAAATCAGCCTACTTACATAGTTTAGAAAGTTTCCAACTTTAAGAATCAATTGACAGAAAACTGGCAGTCGGTGACTGGTAAGAAGTGCTGAGGAATAAAAAAGCACATTCTCAGTAAATTAAATGGAGCTGCCTGAAGCAGGGTTTTCCTTAGATTTGACAGTGGGTTAACAAAATTCTCATCCAAGATTGTGTAAAACTACTATTATGAATTTGGAAATCAACCAGTACAGAAATAACTGGACTTAATGGAAGAGGAATGAATAAAGTTTCTGTTTGGTCTCTTCTCTACAAGTATATGGAAAGGCAGTTTTTCCATCAAGTATGGATGTGTCATCACTGCAGCTGTGTATAAGGGAGGCTCACTAAATGAGACAGTGCTTAAATTGGCAAAAGTTGATAGCCTGCATTTTCATTATATTTATTCTAGGTTAAGAAAAGCATAGCGGTTTTTTTTGCCTCAGTGCCATCCTTAGTGAGAGTGATAACCAGAAGCATCTCAGCAGCAGCAATCGGGGTAAGAATGAAGTTTTTGGCAGAACTAGAACAGAAATGCTGATCTCTCACAGCACATAGGGACAGAATGAGACTACAGGGAGCTGCAGATTGCTACACAGTAAAGAGCACCCATAACATTGGCTTTAAACAGACAAGTACAGTCAACTTTTCTATACAAACATTAGTGAAGGAGTTGTGGATGAACTGGAGGTCAGTTAACTGGATCACAGATTGGCTGAGGTTGGAAGGGACCACTTGGGATCATCTAGTCCAACGCCCTTGGCTTCATACAGGATCCAAGAGTTACTTTAAGGCATAACTGTGTTAAAACAAAAAACAAGGCTAATTTTGTGTGAAGGGAGTTTCTGAAACGCTGGTGAACATCACCAAGGACATTTGTTTTGGAAGCCAGTACAGACTGTGGTGCGTCAACCAGTGTGGATGGAAGGAAAACTGGAACCAATTCATTGTTAGGGACAAAAATCATTGCTGTGCACAAAAATTCAACCTCTATTCAAACAAAATCTGGCACTAACACATAGGAAATTTCCTTCTTCTCTACAGGGGTCACTGATGGAGAAGAGGCAGTGTGTTTTATTCATGTTGACAGAAGCTCCACTTAAAGCAGAGCAGCACAAATTGCCATTCTACAGAGTGAACTCTAAGGGGAAGAATCTGTTGAATTGTTTTCATTGTTCACTACATTTTCTGCAATTAAAAGGTTAATTATGATTAGATCATAGCCTATAGAATCATTGGTGCCATTTCTTATAGCATCAACATTAGAAATAGAAGAGAAGCTTCCCGTGACTGAGCGCTGGCCATAGACACATCTCTGATACACTTACTTTCACAAGCTGTCCTGATGGCTTGTGCTTTTGGCCACAGACACTGCAGAAGAATTTGTGTTTCCTCACAAATCAGCATACATTCAATTCGCAACTGGTAGCTAAAAGAGATCAGCAGGGGGAAAAAAAAAAGTAAAAACTATGCACCTAATTAATTGAATTCAGCAGAGAATAACCCATTTTAGGCAAAGTGCAGTACCATCATTGTTATGTTCGCTTTAATGCTCTGACACAACATACTTCTCACTGAACTGCATTATAAATAAACCAAACATTGAGGCGTTTCCAAAGACGCCTCTTTCAGAAAGCAGTGTTGTGCTGAAATCTGGCAGTCGTTTCCTTGCATAACGAGGCAATAAGTTTTGATGATTCCTGGGCAGCGCTAGCTAGGATTTTTGTTCTTCCTTTTTAAATCCAAAATAGAAATTCTGATTCTATTTCAGTAATGCCCTTTAATGATATTTATGCCTAGCCATGGATTAATGTTGTGGAAGAGCCATAAAAACATTCTCTAAAGTAATTTTAAAGCTAGCTGTAACTTTGAAAAAAAAAATAAAAGCCACAGTTTAACCACTACATTTTCAAAAAAGGCATCTCAGGCTATGGGACAGGCAGCTTCTCATGTTTATGGAGGCTATTCCTATGATTTACAACAAATCACACTGTTTTTAAGAGGAGCACAAAGATTTCTCTGTATGCATCTCATCTGACTTCGTTAAGATCAGGGAATTCTGGGAGGTGCTCAAAGCACAAGCAATGCTGTGATTCACCCCTGTGTTTGTGGGGTCCCTTTTGTGTACCGGAGTCTCTGGAACAGAGATGGAGTGAGTAAGAGCCTGGTGGCTGGGTTCTGTCTGCAGCTTTGTGTCATGCAGGCATTAACAGCACAACAGTCAGGAGTTTTCTCAGTAGCTTATTAATACCAAGGTTAATTTAACACTAGTTTACCAAATATGTGTGTTTGGCCTTTGGGAAGGAAAGGTTTCTACAGCTAGCTGTTCAATCGGCAGTCAGGTGATTTATCTTGAGGACTGACTGTTAGAAACATCCCTCTAGTACAGGAAACAGAGGTGTTGATTCTTACAAGTCAAACTCAAGGATTGAAAACAAAGACAATTTTGCTTACCTAGGAACTTCCAAGAGATGGAGATAAAACTGGTCTGCATTTGCTAGTTCTGACCTTTCTTCTTTGCAAGATTTCAGTTTGTTTATCTAACAATGGATGAAACAGCAAAATACCCACAGAGTTATTTCTGGTGCCCAATGCAGGATCCAGTCACAGCTTCTTGCTCTATCAGCGAAGATATTTCAAGCTAAGCACCAAGCACACCCAGCTCTGTCATGGTAGCAGGCTTAGTAGATACCTCATGGCTTTCAGGCAGCAGTTTAAGTAGCTGTTTCAGTATCCCAGCATCAAACCTGGATCTGTCCCCTTTCTGAATCATGTTAGCAATCTCTTCATTGGAGCTGTGGGAAAGAGAGATGCTTTGAGTGGAAGAGACATTGAAGCCTGAAGGAAATTTTCTAACCATTTAGATGTGCTTTCTGAACTTTGTTCCTCTTCACACAGCAAACCCAGAGGGCTCTCCTCTTACTGCATCCAATACCACTGAGGAGAAATTTACTCTTGAATCCTTCACTGCTTCCAGCAAAGCCCAGGCTAAAAACTGATAGCTCCCCTCCTGCTGAGAGATAGTTATGAATATCTCAGAGAGCCTTACTCCAAATCTTTGCCTGTTACTTTGGCAGACAACATGTCTTTGAAATGAGTCCAGACTGCTCTGCTTTGGGCTCAGGAGAGCTCAGCTCCTGGCTGGAGGGCAGCCTCATCCGTCACGATGGGGCTCAGCTTGCTGAACCCACGCCCACTAACTGCCCTTAGGAGAGCTTCACAACTACCCAGGGAATCATGTAGAAAGAAGAAATAGCAACTGGGTTAGGTTATTCACAGTTCTTCCCCACTGGGAAGAAGAATTTGTAATGGAAAAAGAATTTGAAAAAATCCCTCAGACCAACTGTGGTTTATTCTTAACATAAAGGCTGAATTTCTTTTCAAAGGCCTTCTAACATGGACTGTTGCACAAAAAGGCAGGCATCCACGGACTTCATCCTGCAGTATTTCGGGGCATCTGAAAGTAATTCTATTTTGCTAGAAAATAACACAGATTCCTTTCTTCCGCGTCTTTTCATTCCAGTGCGAAGACTGTGACTTGCCAGATTTCCATTTGCTTAGTTATAGATTTTCTATTAATAGAAAAACTGAATAAAAATTGTGAATGAGTTTTGGACCTGAACTTCTCAAGATGTCTCTTTTCAAGTTACTTCATTTTTAAGATCCAGTCAGGAATCTTGACTCCTTACTAAGGAAAGATAGCAGTTATAAAATATTCCTGCTGAATTTATTTAATTTAATATCTGAAGCATACATACACACATCAAACAAATACACTTATCTCCAACCTTACCACTTAAATTGCTTCAGAAATATACTCAGAAGGAGACTTTTCTTTGGGCTAATGAATGTGACCTGCCAAAATATAAAAAGAAAAATGCAGTCACCTGCCTTAATTTTAACAGAAATTTTAGAGCTTCTCTTGTTTGTTGGGCCAGATTCACTCTTCTCTAGCAATAACATTATCAAAACTCTTCATTAGTCTAACAATTTACAAGACTAATAATTTACAAAAGTACATATAATAACATTTGAGAGAGGCAAAGGCATAGAGAAGGGAATGGATCTGTCTAGAATAATGCATTTTTTAAGAATTAGTACTGTAATTCTCAAGTTCTTCCATTCTAAAGGTAAGCAGCGTACTCAGAGTTACTGCAACATATATAATTCTGGTCCTCTCCTGTTTCTGTTTCAAGGCATCTGTAGGCAAATATACCAGAATATCCCAGAGTTTCTACCTCGTTATAGAAGACTGCCAACAAAACTGTGAATAAGCTTTTCATATTTGCCAAGCTGTACAAAAAATGAGCAGTCCAAGTACCTCTTTTGACTTCTTTGTTGGTCTTGTCTCCTTTGGTTTTGTTGGTGAGGCACAGAAAAGTAGCTCCAAGCTTGCATAGTCAGGTTCTACAAGCTCCTTGCTGCCACTTGGTACCACAGCCCACATGGAGCGGCTTTCTAGAAGAAATCAACACTTCAAGATGGACTAACAGAGAGAAAGGAGCGCTTCCAAGGCACTGTGATAAGTAGAAATAAAACACTTCAGAAGGTGAACTAAATGTGACCCTGGAGGTATTTAAGAGATAAGCGGACATGGCACTAAGGGACATGGTTCTGAAATGGGACTTTGGAGGTCATTTTGATGGATGGATTTGGTGATCTTGAAGGTCTTTTCCAACCTAGATGATTCTATGACACTGGTTAGTCCTGGTCTACTGTTAATTATTGAAGAGCGGCATACACCAAAGACAGCCTCCCAAATGTTTGAAGGATAATTAAATCTAGAAGACTATCTCCACATGTGATTCACCAAAGTGAAGGCAGCAGATCAGCTCAATTGGCTGCTACAAGTTCTCACTACTACTGCTGGACTACACAATGCAGAATTGTGAGAGCCACACAGGGGATCTTGCATCCAGTTAAATAAACTTAAGTATTTCTGGACAGAAAATACAAACTCCAAAACCCTGTGTTATTGCTAGGATTATTAGAATCCACCTGAATAACACACAGCTCTTCAAACTATGAACTTATCTACAACATTGGAAGCTTTAACAAAGGGTCTCACCTCCTTTTTCTTCAGGAGAGATTGCAATAGTGTAACTGAAGACGTTAGAGTTGAGTCTGAATTTGGATCATGACCTAGGGAAGAAGACTTGAGCTACTTGTGTATTTATATATTTTATCATAGCAGCAAGTTCTTACCTCTCTGATTTCCCCCTTTCTTTATGACAGGCACAATGGAGAACTCTTACAAGATGTATTATGGGTTCTAAAAGCAGCAGCGTAATTGGAAACTGAGTTCACAGTCTCCTTGCTGAAAGTGGAACAGACCATGCAAACCCCTTCGTCAGATCATGTTAGCCACAGACCTTAGTGTTATTTTTCATGGAAAAAAAAATAATAAAAAGCCCACATAGCTGTGGTCAGAACAAAATTAAGTTGGAGGCTATATCCTGCCCTGAACATATGTGTTCCTCAGCCTATTGAGGACAGTTTTCCTGGATATTGCATCTTCTGGCTGTGCAATGGATAAACAAAACAAAACAATAGCAAAAGCTTCAGATGAAACAGCACTCAAGGATAGTGTGCCAGGAGATTGTTAGAGAAAAATCTCAAAGAATCTCAGGGCACTGCTTTTCCATACATCCTTCCTCTCAGTGCAATTCAGTGTGTTTTGAAAACCTGAATTAAACTTCACAGCATCACTTAATGATGTTGCGGAAATTAAGAAAAAGACATTTTAGGGGCCACAGAGCCTCAATTCAGTGCTTTGCCCAGACTATTATTCTGTCCACTTATTAGTGAAGGATTTGACTTTCCCTGCCTGCGATTACTGACTTTTTTTTTTGGTAGGACTATGGTTGAGCAAAAGGACCACTTGTATGACCTGACTTATTGAGCCAAGGCCTAGCTCCCAACATTAGCATCAGCCTGGTGGTTACAAATAGGCACGTACGTCTCACCACATCAGAGGGGAGCTTCTGCCAGTGAAACACCTTCATCCTTAGCTTCGGTGTCTTCTTAGGGCAGGGCTGCTCGCTGTATCCACAAGTGAAATGGCTGCACCCAGGATTACTGCACAGCTGAGGAGGTGGGAGTGATGATGCATTTATGCCAGGCATGAGAAGGGGTGGGGGAGGAATCTTACACCTAGGAGGAAGGAATGGAGGTGGTGGAAGCAATGGTAGCAGAGCTGGCATAGCAGGCTGCCCCTGGGAGTGTGAGGAGACACCTTGCTGGGGTGGTGATGTGTTCCCTGGACATTGCTGAGGCTTCTTGGAAAGTCTGATTTTTGGAGAAAGAGTCAAATCTACACTGGGATTCTCTGTTTCCAAGTCCATGTCAACCTGAATGCATTTGTTCACCTTCTCAACAGATCTTCTGGGTAGTGATTTGCGGTGATTCAGGCACTGCCTGCTTGTTAGCAGGTTCTTCATGCTATCCCCTGGTTCCATATTGCTGCCCTACGAGACAAGGAGGAAATGCATGAATTAACAAGGTTCCCCACAGCTGTTGGTTACTGCAAACACCTACAGAAAGGCAGAGAATTAGCAGTCACCTTCCCATCAAGATAAATAGTTAATTTTTTTTTTTTATCACAAGTGGCATTTCACAGTTGTTTCAGCTCTGTGAGTCAGTAGCAAGGCAGTACAGAAGATTCATTTGGGTCTTTTGATCCTTCTACTTTCTTGTTCTGACATAGAAAGATAGGAAAAGCAAGTGCTATCAGCACTGTAAATCCCTACCTGGTTGCTTTTTTGCCCATGTTGCTCAGCCATTCGGTGGTGTTTCTCTTTTGAAGAGGAAAATGAATTCTTCCTACAGGTGCTGTGCTGTACGCAGGGGACTTCTCAGGCAGCAGGGACACAGTCACTTACTCCTAAGAGACCACATTACCACAACTTAGAATGACTGTAGAAGGGTGGGGATTTTGAAAGAAACATTTGCCTAATAAATTAAACAAGCTGCAGCTGAGGAGAAGTCAGGCTGAGCTGTTTAGAGACTTGTGACCCCCCAGGGAAATGACTGGTAAGTGTAAAAATAAATAATACTGTCTTATTTTACCCTTTAACCATATTTTAATCTAGGGCAACTTTTATTTTTGCCCTGAAGTTGCAGAGTTTCTCTCCAAGCTTCTTGTAAAAGACTACACAGAGGTCTCTACTTATATGAATGCCTGGTTTTAAACGTGGAACTGGACCTGCTGAGGTTAGCAGAGATACTTGCTGGCTCATGGTCTTATTTTCTTGACTGAATTATTCTTTCTTTTGCCAACTGTTCTATCTTTTATGCCTAAACAGCGTCCTAGGACACTTACACTTAAGTAGCTGTATTTGCCTTGTGATTTCTCTCTTAATTTCCGTAGTAATGTCTGTCAGTGCTGGTAGAAACACCTGTGTTGATAAGGGAGTGATGAGCAAACCATCAGCATTCCAGAAACAGCACAGTCAGAGACTACATGTAGAAGGAAGCCAAGTCCTCTGTTACCCCAGTCCTCGCACAAGTCTTTAACAAAACAAATTTTAGCAGCAGACGTGGTTCTGATGGAGTCAGCTGGATAAATACTTCCACTTCTATGCTTAGCGCAGGATCAGTTGGGAAAATACCGTGTTCATACTCCCAAAGGACTAGATTAAAAATTATGAATGACCGTTTTCTTCCTGGCCCAGCAATTCTAAGTAACGACTTTTACAGGCAAAACTCTTTAAGGGAGCTGCAGTAAAACCTACAATTGAGGCATCTCTATTCTAGAGTGCTCCTCTAAAGCATCTCCTGTGATTTGAAATAGTTTGTCTTGAAAACCTAGCAATTTGTACCGATGATAGTGTCCAGCCCTAATGACAGCCTCACTGAAACTGTGAACCAGCGAATCCAATGCATAAGGAAGATATAAATCTTTCATTTTAAATTTTAATCATGATTTAGTGATAAATGATTTACACGAAGAAGCATTAAACATGAAATGAACTGGAAAATATCTCTTGATTTACACACAAAATGGAAGGTAGATAAAATAACTAAGCCAAAGAGGTATAATAGAAAATGAAAATTAACTGTATTTGCTGTTTACTTGAATTAATTTGTAGTTGCCATCCATACTTTTTTTCTCTTTGCACAAATAAGCACTAACACTTTCCCAAAGGTAAAGCAGGATTACTTTTAATTTATGTAAATGACTTAATATATCCCCCTTATGGCCTCACTATCTTTCTGCTGAACTTGTGCAGATGTTTGTTATTACATTAGTGGGACGAGGGAGAGATTTGGTGTTATGAAAGAACCCAGTGAGGAACTACTCACTTTCTGTCAGAAATATTAGGAGTAAAATGAGCTGACAGAAAATCTGATTAGAAATAATAGTTAAAATTCTGCTGCCTGTTTATATTAATTAAGCTACCAGAAGAATCAATAAAACACCACTAATTAGGAAGGTTTTTTTCTTCTAACTAGACTCCTCTAAATCATGACAGGCATTGTATAGAGGAAAGTTTTGTTTTATAAAATAGAAATATTACACAGAACAACAAATATGCTTTGAATGATGAATAGGTTTATAATAATGTAATAAAAGATTATGCTTTTGAGGCTAGAGAAATTCCTACTGTTTGGAAGACTAGAGGATTTGGAAGATAACTCAGCCAGGAATCGTGTTAATCACTCAGTCATGCAAGACTGAGGTCCTTCACTGGTACACAGATGTTGTTCATTGCCTCCTGATAGACTACACTTGCTGTAGTTTGGATTTGGGTTCCTGACTGCAGTAAGGGACTTATGTCATATCCTCCACTGATGGCTTTTCAACAGATGTGATTTATCCTTGATATTTAAGATTATTACAATGATAAAGAAGTTAAAAGAAATTAGAGATCTAAATCCTTTCTTGCTCAAACAATGTTTGTTGAATATCTTGTTGTCACAGGTGTTCCTTTCATCTAATTCCTACAGTTTTCAAGGGTTTTCTCCAATCTGATTTCAAGTCTTACAAGTATATTGTTCCTTTCAAATTTATTATAACGACAAATATGTTTTGATGTTACTGATTTTATTTATGTATTATTAAAATTATTTCTTTTGTTATATTGTAATCAACAATTGTCAGATTGTTTCAAGGCATACTATTGCTTCTGTTTTACGAATGGGGAAACTGTGGCATAGAGAAATGACTTGTCTGTGGCCATGGCTGCCAAGTCTATGCATTTGATGCTTGTAGGCTCAATCCTAGTGATGGAGTTAACAAAAGCTTCTTGATGGGATCTGGCTGCACTTCTTGGCAGCTGGCAGAAAGATAGGAACCTTGGGATCTGCTGTAGGTGGAGCCTGGGCTAGCAGCAGCTGTGGATGGCTAACACTGAGTGAGACTGTGCTAAGACCTCTGAGCTGGTCATTGTGCACTGGGACAGAGCAGTGAGGCATTTCAACCAAGAAACCATGCAATAAGGTGTGAAAGGTGTGAAGACAGGAGAAGATGTATTGTAGAACTAACTGAAGACTTGGTGGTAAGTAGGGATGAACTTTCCAAAATGAAAGGGAATTTCAACAGTTGCTTTATTTGGGGCTGATACATGTGAAGGGATTATTGGCAGGATATAATAGCTTTAGTCTTCAGTTGTTTGCTAGATTTGGGATAGGTCATGATTTGGAAGAGGTTACTATATTAGCTGTAATTTGATCTAGGTGAGGTTATGCAGACGTCGGCAGGTAGATGTGTCTTGTGTAGCTGAGGGTATCTTTTCTATCCTCTAGACCTCTGGAAGCAAATAGAGCAGCTGAAAGTACCTGGAGGCAAAAAAGTCCTTCAGTTCTTTTCTTCCTAGGATCCTTCCTATTAAAGTGATATTTTAGAGAAACAAAGCATCTGTAGAATCTGAGACTCAGGATAGGTTTGAGGACTCCCAATGCAATGAATATGCTGTTATTTTAGGGGCATAGCTTTTTGAGCATTATCATACTGTTTCACCAAAGAGACATGAAGTATAAACCTGAAAGAGTTTCTAGAAATCCTATGACTCTTCTGTGGTTTATTTATTTCTTTTTTCTGAACTACTCATATCAATTTCTTGCTAAATCAAGAAAATTACAAATATTTGTTGGGAAGTACATTGGACATCATTTGTCCAAGCTCTCATTCAGTAAACAACTGTCAAACTGCCACCAACACCACTAGAGATCAGCTCAGCTCTAGTTTTGTCTGGCTGAGCCATGAAAACCTTGAAGAATGGAAATTATGATATGTAGCAGTCTATATAGGAAAGGTCTGTTGGCCATGAAGGATAACTCTTGAATATCGTGTGCTATACTGGGTTTTATTTTGATTACAAAATAGACTTCTGGATTTCAAAGGATTACAGCAGCATATGCGAATTTTTTGTGCTTTTGCCTGTGCAGCCTCTATCTTTTCCCTCTACTCTCCATCTATTCTGACTGCTGGATTTGATAATTACTTGTCACCAAATCATGGCTAAACTCATTGCAGATTATGAAGCTGCTTAAGTACTAAACAAGCACATCAGGTTCTGCATGCCGAGAGCTAGGCAAACCAACTGTAACTGTGATGTAGGTGTCAAAAGCAAAGTGTGTTGATGCTAGAAGAAATCCTGCTTTGACAGTCCGGGAGTCTATCAAAACTGACTTGATAGGAGCTGACTGTCACAAGTGATTTTGCCGACTTTGAGTAACGTAGGCTGAGTCTGCTTGAAGTCTCCATTAGAGAAGAGCAGAGCTCCTGTTAATTCCTGCTGCCACCTGGCTCTGTGTGAATTGTCACACTGAGTTCTTGCAGAATTGTACATCCCACAGCAAAGAGTCTCTGATATGAATTAAGAGTCTGATATGAATTAATTAATCCATGCTAGATCAGCATGGATGAAAGAGTGAGTTAAACTTAGTGCTGAAAATGCTGATGAACTTGCAGTGATCTGCAGAGAATCTGGTATGATATGTGCTCTACACTAAATAGATGGAAACCTTTTTCTTTACAACAGACCCACGCTGCCATTGCAAATCCTGCAATGCAAGATTGCCCCTACATAGAATAATCACTAATAAGAGATTCAGGGAGGTCCTGTTACTGTTGCTGCCTAATTTTAAACACCCTGTAGTCAAGTTTCTAAATGTGGCAAACCTGTTTTTCATATCCTGCCTACAGTGTGATTGTGGGGTGACTGAACGAAATGGTGGTTCATGATGGAGTTGGTTCATGACTGTAGTTGCTTTCAGTAGAAAGAGGTGAATAGAGCTCTGTGACTATCTCATTACCTCATACTTTGTGATTGTCACTGCTGCCATATTTATAGATAGAGTGAGCTAGGATTGGTACGGTGCCGGTTATATTAAAAACCAGTAAGCTTGTATACATGGTAAGCTTGTATATCAAAACCTGTAGGCATGAAAAATTCTGGTGAACAATAATTTTCATAAAACAAAGAGACTTGTCAAGTACTTTGACTTCTTTTATTCTAAATTTTGAAATATTTTCAGTAATGAAATTAAAACAAAACAAAAAAGCCCTGAAATTCCAATTCCAACCTTTAAAACATATCCACATTTTGATGTGAAGTTCTTAGAAAAAACTTCAGCAGATTTCATCCATAACTTCATTTTAATCATACAGACAATGCTTATTTGAGGAATATGCAGTTATTTGACAGCTAGAAACTTGTGGTGCTCACAGGCTAGTATACATAATGGACTCCATATGCAGTTGCTGTAATATAACCACAAGGATTCTCTTCTGAGGTCCAAACTCACGGTTGGCTTAAACGAACACATACCTGTTAAAATAGCTGCAAATTTCATTGCTTTTACCAGCAACTGATTTGGTCTTACAAACACTGAAAAATCTTCTGGGTTATGAACTCTACAGTGACAAATAGAGCAAAACTGCACATCCCAGTTGAGCATCTTTGAGTTGCTCTGACTCCATCCCCCTGTTCTTGCTAAATAATCATGGTATTGGAAGCAGAGCTGCTTTGGGGTAATACATTATAAATACTGTGCTTTGATCTGCTGATTGGGATTTGATTTTAACAGACAATTTATTATAGTTATCAAAAATGGCTGCAGAACAAAGAACCAGCAGTGGCTCAAATACCAGTTTCCCCAGAAACGCTTGAAGGCAGTGGGAAGGTAATGCCAAATGCCCTCCCTTTGAAGGCCCTCAGCAGGTAACACCAAAACACCTTGCTTCTTCCCAGTACAGACAGCGATTTCGTTCCTATCAATAAATCAGCAGGGTGGGGTGGAGGAGGCTGGCTGCTCACTGCGAATCTGGGCTGCAGGCTCCTGCTGGCAACACGGAGGAGGCAAAGCTGCTGGGAAAATGTTTGCTAGTTGGACTTTTGCAGGCTGGAGTCTAATCTGAGAACAGAGAAACTCAATTAATGACAGCAAGAAGGACTGATTCTTGGGTGATGCGCTCAGAGACTGGAATAGAGTGGGGGAAAAAAGGAGAAACCTTTTAAATGTGACATGATGGTCTCATATGTCAAACCTGGGGTGGGTTATGGGGTTTTGCAGCTTGCTTCTGCTAGCCAGGAACATGAGTTCAGCTACAACACGGTTGTGCTGCTCTGCAAGGCTTCCTGAGCTGAGTCTGCCCGTGCACCTACTCCAAACACATCTTTGCTTTTGTTAACAATTCTCAGTAACAATGATTTGGTTAAAATAAACCAGTGATTTAATTCTTGGCATAGTATCTACCTCAGTCCAGCAAAGTCTTCAATGTTGGAAGGATGTTGCTATTCCTATTGTGCAAAGCAAAATAAGGTTTATCCTGAACATTAGTCTAGACAGAGCAGGTTACCATACAAAGGCATAGTTCTTTAAGTGTAACAATCTCTTCTGCTTGATTCATGTTCAGCACAGTATCACACCATAGATTCAACAAACATAGATCATTTTAAATTGACAGCTATGTACAAAACTATGGTACAACGTTATTACAAAACATGAGAAATAAAGCTCTGAATCTTTAAATCACAATACTGCACGGTCCCAGTTTCAAAGCAAAAGTAATGTGAAAATACACGTTCTGCAGCTTGAATGCAAAGACTTAAGAGTGTAAGCAGCTGAGAATGGGATTTAAACCCGGAGACTTACTAAAGGATGAGCTGAAAATGTGTTTAACACAGTACCCTGGAAAACTTTTTTCTTTTGACAGGAACTGGAGCCCTGCTTCTCCAAATTTTATGTATGTAACTGCATGTGAGATTACTGCAGGACCACAGCCGTGCTTCAGCTTAATTGCCCATAAGTGTTATCTGGGAGCCAGATGCTGTTTACACAGCCATATGTTGACCAAAATGCATACTTTTGTTGTTGTTCTTGTAACTGATTTTTGCTTGCTTTAAATGATTGAGCACGCAAATACATTTTGTGTCTTGGTCCTGGCCAAATACAAACTGACTATGGGTGATGAAATGAGGGATAAATGCTTGCCCCTGTGAAGGTATGGCCACTGCTGGATTCATACCCTCAATTTAATTGAGGCACTGCTATTTTTAAAATTTCTTGAGTGCTGAATGCTGGGCCATGTTCTGCCATTGTGTTAAGAGAAGTTTGGCCTAAGAGCAGGTAGGGACGTTGGGCATTAGGATGGAGGCTGAGAGGCCTGCGCCTTCCCTGCTGCTGCATCAATCTGGACCATGTCCCCACAGGCACCCCCGGGGCACAACGCAAGTCACATAAGGCACGGGCTGAGGGTTGAGCCTCCATGGTGGCTCATTGAGCCTTTGGGCAAAAGGTGGAAGGCTGCATCAGGAGGAGTGTGACGTCCAGTCAGGGCAGGAGGCCTTCTGGTGATGCAGAGCCTGGCTTCTGAGAGGCTGGCAGTGCTCTGGGGATGAGTTAGCGTGTCTCCGGGCCTCCCTTATTTCTTCTGCCTTGCTGTGATGCCTGTAGGAGGAAGGGAAAATACAAACTGTTTGCACCTCAAAAGTGAGAGTGGTCTGGTTTGTTGTGTGTATTGGTTGTGGTAAAACTTCTAGCACTGCCAGTTTTTATATATTTTTCTAAAAACCTTGCTTGCGTTTCTAGGACTGATGCTGATGTTGAAGACTTTGGACAGCTCTGTTCTTGAGCTAGGCGACAATGTGAGCCCTGTATTTTCCAAGCAGAATGTTGGTATCTGGCTCTACGTGTTCAATTGCTGAATTAATAAATCTGGATGCTCATTTTGTTTTGTCCAGGGGACATTTTAACTAGTGCTTTAGGCCTGAGTGTCGTTGTCAGCTGATGTCGAATGAAGCCTGTGTGTGGCACTTCATGCAGTTGAAGAACATCTCCCACCTTGTGTAAGATGTGCTACTGGGGAACCGAGCTGGGTCACAGCCATGAGCGTGGGACTTAAGAAAGCACAAACAAACTTTCTGTCACAGCATGATAGAGCAAAATGTGTGTATTGTGCCTTCCCTGCCTGAGCCATGGGTAGGCTCCCATCTGGGAGTGTTTTTTGAGGAACTTAGGGCTGTCAGAAGGAAAGAGCTGTGTGCTGTCGATTTTTAAACACCAGTCCCACTCAGCAGCTGAAGGAAATACCATTTCTAATGACAGACATGATGGCAAAGGCTGTACAGGAAGACAGCCATTAGCTTGATCACGTTGCTTTGGTTCATTAGAAATCAGCCCTCAGACACCAATGAGTCTGCAGGGGGTGAGGTGAAGCATCTACTTGTCTAAAATTAAAACATTAATTAAAAGAAAACAAAGGAAAACCTTGATTCCAAAACTCTGGTCCTTTGCAAGATAGGCTGAACTCCCATTGTGCCCACGTGTCATAGCTGTTGGCAAAAAGGACTGTGGACTTCTGCTTTTGCCTCTTCTCTCTGAGCTTCACCAGGCTGCAGTATTTGAACACTTGGCCTATGCTTGCTGTTTGGTTTATCCTTTATTTTCTACCAAATAAATCAAGTAGGTTTGTGAGCAGGAGAACTGCCAGAGTCTGGTTGCTTATGAACTTTTGTGCTTTCAAGTTGAATTGTGTTTCTGTTTGACCTCTGACTGAACCTCTTCCTACAGGGAGTTTGTATGTGGAGAAACTCTCAGCAGAAGGACAGCCAAGGATAGAATTTGGCTGCCCGCAGATGTTGTGCTGTTGCCATCCTTACTGGGGGACTGGTTGGACTGGAGACCTCCTGTAATGCGCTACAGGTGTGAACGTTTGCCTGGAGAGATTCCATAGGGGCTAATACAAAGGAACTGAAGCACTTCCTCCTGTGTCCAAGCCTTCGTACAGTGCCCTCTGACTGTCAGTTTTTGTAAAACATTTCTTCTTCAAGCTTTATCCAGTTTGTTTGGAAATTTGTTCAGCTGTTGCCAGGACACACAGAAACACAAGGTGACTCCCAGTATACTGGAGATAACATGAGATACCACTCTTTGGGTATAAAAGAATAATGATGACAGAAACTGCTGCATAACAAGTTATGGTCAAGAGGAGAGAACTGAATAGCTGATTACCTAAGTCCTTATAGAGCTCTGAAACATTATTTCATAGAGTCACAGGCTGTTCCTGGTGGATCAGATCCTGTCCTTTCTCTGTTGCTTTTATAGAGACTCTAAAGGACCAGGGGGTTGTGGAGAATAAGGCGGTGTAGCCTTTATCACTGCAAGTGCATTTGTATAGGAAGGAAAATTCCTACAGCTTCCCTTCAACCTGGCAAATTCTAGCTCCAGCCAGAGAGAGGTATATCCTGCACCAAGAGTGTGACCAAGACCTTAAAGGTGGTCTCTGAAGAAAAAAAGACAGGGTTATAATCAGGTGACTCACCCTGGGGAAAAAGTACTGAACTTCTTTTCCTGGGCTCTCCCATCTTTGTGATGAGGAGCACTTCTAGTTTGCTAAGGCTGTCAAGAGGAATAGGCTTGAGTTGCATCTGGGGGAGGAAACACCATGGCTACAGACTAAGAAAAGCAAACAGATTTTGTTTCCTCTGACCTTTCCAAATGACATGGGAATGAGGGGAAAAGGGGAGCTGAAGATTTCAAGTGCTGCTTTTCCACTGCCCTTGCAGCAGTGAGCACTTGTGGGCGCTGGCAGCATCTCAAGGATGTGCCTGACTCAGTCACTTCCTAATGGTGCTGGCTTTCCATGCATTCCTCTGTATTCCTTTCCTATGTGTTCAGAGGAGAATTTGGAACTGTCTGCATCTCCATTTGTTAAAAGTAACTTTTTTTTTTTTCAAATCTACATGCTAGAATCCCTGTGCTTAAAGCATACATAATTTGTGTTACACAACTGCTGGTTCCAGCTGCCCTTGCTGTGCAGCATAATCACAGGTCCTCACATGTTTCTTACCTGTGCTTTGCTGCTACTATTTTCCGCTCTTGCTGTAAATCTTCATTAGGATTTTTAAACTGACAGTACTACTCTTGTTTTGCCCTCAGCATAATCCTCAAATGTGGTACAGAAGGGGCCAAGAGGAGAGGGCAGCAGTAGTCAGGAACATAACTACCCAATATCTCTCATTTTCTCTTGCTAGCAATGATGCTTCAGGTGCAAAACAAAAGCAACCCTATGTGGAAGTCCTGCAGAGCTTCCTCTGCTCCATGCCCCCAGGGTTAGGGGTTTCTTGCCCCCTATGCACAGGGGATGCTGAAGAATAAACATATTCCTTTCAGGAAATGAGAGAGTGAGAGATTTGGCATCATTGATTCAGTTCACAAGAGGTGCTCATCAGGGTGGAAAGGACAAGTAACTATGCAATTTCAGTACAGTGGATGTCTTGATTGTTTACTTTTCCTGCTTTTCTTTCCATTTGCACTAAGCATGCAAACTTTTATTTATGAAAGTTTTGGCCTGAAACTCCTGAAGTTTTCTCATGATGGGCAAGTATGCTGCCCATCGGAGGGAACTTGTATGTACCAATGTCCCTGCATGTTTTTTTTTTCAGTGACAAAAGCCAAACCCCCTCTTCCACCTTGTCCCAGAAAGATGCATGAGTGCAAATGAGAGGTGTGCATGGTCTGTTTGCTCCAATGCACTACCTTTTGCGCAGTATCTTGAGAAATTGAACTAGGCTTTGAGTTGGAGCTGGTATCTTGTCCCAGCGTGTATTTCTCCCTGGGCCCAGTTTTTATTTCCTTATCCAGATGCCTGTATGCATATGGTGCTATAGAAAGTGGCTACCCACAAGCAAACCAAACATCATTATTTGCAGGAGGTAGATACTGAAATTGCATTTTTACAATTTTTGAGGAAAACAACGGGATCAAAGCAAGGACTTTATTTATCACATGAAGCTGGATTCACGTGATTAGAATATTGTCTTTTAATTATCTGCAGGGAAAGGCGATTGGCTACTGCTGACACAGAGGACGGACAAGTGGGATGTGACCCAGTGCTGTGGGGAGATCAGCACTGACTCCACTCAGCACAAGATCAACACCCTGGTGAGTGAAAATCAGAGTAGCAAATTTGTTTTGTGATTAGACACAAAGACAAAAAGCTTAGCTGATATGCTAAATATTGATTAGGTCTGTAAGGTCCCGAAGGAACTGCGGTTAGTTCACATACAAATGCCTTTGCAAGTTTACATACCTCATTGTACCACACAACCTTTTTTTGTTTTATAATCTCCAGAATCAGTCTCAACCTCTGCTTTTAAACAAAAGAGACACACTAAATATATCTGATCATGGCAAGGTAAATGTAACAACAGGGAACTTCTTACAATGAAAACACTGTCCAGCAGTAGAGAGGTTCCTAGGATGCCTCCACTGGATGACCAGGGAACCCCATGGCTTTGTGGGGTTCATTACAGACACAAGGGAAGCATGGTGATGGCTGGGAGCTCTCTTTGTTGCAGCTCTTCCTGCTGCCTTTAGAAAGGCAAGTTTGGGAAAACACTTCTGATTCGTGCCTTGGTTTTAGCTAGGGGAAGGTGCATGTTAGAAACATAAATACTTAAAGCCCCAGGCTATGCTGGAACTATGAAAGTAAGTTTCTCTGAGGTAGATGGTCAGCCCATGCTATCTCTCTTAGTAGTGGGTATTCAAATTCTCCTTTACTTTCTGCTCTGCCTTCCTTAGCAGTAAAAACATTCAGCGCTAATAAGGAGATCTCTCCACTACTTTTCTGCCCATCTGTTTGACCGCAGAAAACAAGCTTTGGACAGCATACTGTATCTTTCTGAAGGCTGACTTCAGAATCTATATAACAGATCTATATGTATTCCCTACAAAGGCAGCTTGACATCAGGATTCAAGTATCCACACCCAAAGGTATCTCCAGGTCTGTGGAGTCTGAAGGAATTGGACCTGAGGGGCCACCTGAAGACCTGAAGTGCACCTGGGGCAGATTTTCAAGTTACTGTAGGCAAAGTGCTCTTGTAAAGGAGCTTAGGAGAGAAAGTGCTGCTGTTTGCTGGCTTTATGCATTTATAAGTAGCTGAAAGGGGTGACTGCTGATTAAGTATCCACTATTAACTGCTCTTAATCACAGCTCTGGAGTCTAATGGAGCTCTTGTTTGCACATAACTGTGCCTCGTAGCTGTCTTTAGCATGCTTGACAGATGTGCTTATTGCCATCTTTACTATGCATAATGGGCTTTTAATTATTGATTCATATTAACCCATTTATAAACTACTTAAAAAAGTCAAAAGGATGAATGATGCTTATGTTTTTCATTTTACATCTTTTTCAGGTTAGGAAAATAATAGCTCCATTAAACACAGGGACAAAGGGCTTTCTAGGGGAAGCATCAGACCTTGGACCCAGGAGGAAACAACGCCTACAAATGTACTAGGAGGTTCCCCCCACTTAACTCAGCGCCTGAGGGCTATATAGGCTACCTGAGTAGCTTTTGCTGTGCCTCTTCTTCTTTCTCCGTTTCCCAGATGTCCTCTGCTTTTCCCTGTCAGTGTGTGTTTCCCCTGGAGGCAGTGTTGCCGAACAAGAAGAGTCGGTGGCTGGCTCCTCCGAGAAGGATTTCTCTTGGGAAGTATCCAACAGCGAGTCTGTAGCAGGGTCTTCATTTTCCTTTGCCATCTCTTTCAAATCAGCCTGATGCGCACCATCACAGGGAGTGGATGGAGTGCTGGGGTTGCCTCCATTCTGGTTCAGCTGGATGTCCTGAGCCAGCCTGCAGCTCTCCAAGCCATCACCTGGGCATTTTTTGTCCTGCTCTTCTGAGGTGGACCCATTGAGCTGCTCTCTCAGAGCAGCACCAGAGCTGCTGCTCACAAATGTTATATTGGCACCTATGTTAGCAGCAGAGAAGGAAATGGCACCACTCCCCAGGCCTGGCTGGAGGCTTGCCATCCCAGCTCCCTGCCCAGCTCCGTCAGCTTCCACTAAGTTTACTAAAGGGCCTTCTGTCCTAGACCCTCGCGGCAAATTTCCTCCAGCATTATTTTCAGGTAATGCCTGGTTTGGAGCTGAAGCATCTCCAACATCTCTACCCATCTCTGGTAGGGCATCGGCCAAGGACAGAGTGCTTTCATCTGAGGGATGGCCGTTGTTTTGCTTGGCTTTATCATCCATCTGCTGTCCTCCTGCTTGCGGATCCTTAATGCTCTTCCCTTCAAACAAAAAGCATCAGATCAGTCATATATGCAGAGTTGCATCCGAGATCAACCATGGTTTTTCTAGTACTGGGAGAGGCTACAAGCTTGCTGCTGCCTACAGTGGTTGCACTGCCCCTAAAGCAGCCATGGTGATGGGCTGATGGTTGGACAAGGTTATTTGAGTGGTCTTTTCCAACCTTAATGATCCTGTGATTCTATATAGGCAGCACCCTTTCATCCTACAGCCAAGGGAGAGCGCCTTCATTAGCACTCCCACCTCCCCTCCCAGTGCCCCTTGTGGTCACTCCAGTGGGACTTCAAGGCTCTAGATCAGCAAAGGGCATGCCTTGTTTTCAGCAGGTACTCTGGTGTCCCTGCTGTCAACTGATTGATGCCCATGGAAGTCTTTGGACTTGCAAATGGTGTCCGAAAGCCTTATCAAGAAGAGGTCCCGAATCAGCTGGAAATGCTGGCTCGGTCAGCACAAGCATGTAAAAATTTCTTGCTGGCCCTCCCAAACCCACACAGTCAGGCTCTACCACACACCAGTGCCCTTGGACTGTAATTGTGCATTGGTACTCAGGTCATTAGCCAAAAAAAGGCTAAAACCATAGGCTATAAACACCTGGGTGAATGGAGTCCTTCTGCAAATAGGGCTTTCTAGTCCTATTTTGGGTGCTGCTTTAGACTCCCAAATGTAGACAGAGACAGGGTACAGCAGACTACAAGATTAAGATGAGCTATGCTAGTGAGATTTGATTGCATGAGGGGACATGTGGGGATGACATTAGTGCCCCACCAGTAGGGTCCTGGGGCTGAGCCATGGGCTGGGACTCTCAGAGGGTTCATCAGTGTGGGCACAAGGCCATGCTGATGGTCTGAGGCACGCCTGTCTGTCAACAGCCCAGACCTATCTGCTCTTGTCCACAGCTCTGCTGCAGATCCTCCTTAAATAGGGTGCCCCAAATGCTGGAAGGATACTTGCTTGTGTGCTTGGCTCAGACTCAGAGACAGATGGGAAGAAATAGCTGCAGGTACAGTTGAGTCTGTGTCCTTACCAGACCGGTTCTCCTCTGGGATCTCCGCAGGCAAGGTTTTAGGAGGTGCATCCGACTCGTGTCTGTTCTTTGTCTTTCTCAGCGTGAACCCCTTCCTTATGTCAGCCAGCAGTGCATCAATGACGCAAACATCCTCCTGCTTCACCAACCCCTTCTTAACTGGGATAGAAAGAGACAGGTGGGAAATGTGCTCCTGAGGGAGGAAGGATGCGGACTGCACAGCAGTGCTATCACTTGGGGTTGGTACTGCTTCTCTGGTACAAACAGGACACGTGCAAGACTTTTGAGATGTCTGCAGCCTGTGGTAAACTGGAGCAAGACTATTCAAGAGCAGGTAGAGACTTTTTAGGGGAAAGTCAAATGTCTGTTGTTAGACTTAGGATTCAAAAAGTTTGTTTAGAAATTGAAACATTTGAAATAACTGAAATGTTTCAGTTTTATTTTTGTCTCTCTCCTGCTCAGTCAGCAGAAGTAAAATTAACGTCTCTGCCCAGCTGCCACTGTGAAAAGTCCATTTCTATCTATGGCCAGTAAGATACCTAAAAGCCTTTAGTCAGCCAGCACTTGGAAATTCAGAGAATAAATTACCTCTACTGGTCATTAAAGCAGGACCAGCAAAGAGCTTTCATCAGCTCTTCCAGTCCATTTGGGATTGCAAGTCCCCCATTTCTTTCTTATGCCCTTTCAGATACTCACTGACTTTTCCATTTTCGCCTTTCTGTCTCTTCCCTTCTTCTTCTTCCAGCTGTTTCTTCCTCTTCTCTGCTTTTGCAGCTTGTTCCTTTCTGTCTTTGTTTTCCTGCAGTTAGGTAACAGGGGCATGAAAAGGTTGGCTAAACATCTGCTAGGAGAACCAATGAAGAGGAAGACAATATGCAGATGGTTGCAAAGGCAGAAAAGAAATCCTCACAATAAATAAAATGAGCATAGGGAGGACTGTTTTGCCAAGAGAGTGAAGGGGTTTGTGCAGAACTTTGCCCAGTCCCAGTAGGAAGTGGCAGGAGTCATTTGCCTAACACAGCTACCCATGTGCAGCTTCTCTCATTGACAATCATCTGAGACAAACGTGGAAGGTACTGAAGCCATAATTGCTTTCAAACTAGTGGCCTTTTGACTATACATCCCCCTTCTGATCCTATCTGCTCAAGTTGAAGTGAAGGATTAAGTTTCATAATTCTATTCTTCTAAAATTTACGTGCTCAGCTCTAAAGGAATTGGACTCAATGATCCTTGTGTGTTCCTTCCAACTTGGGATATTCCATGAGTCTATGAAAGCATCTCTGTGAATATGCAGCTAAAGTTGCACTGAAATCCCAAGTCACCAGGGTCTGGGTCAGGCCAGGGGCACTGGCAGTACATGAGGATGAAGTGGAGCAGGGACCAGATACCCATTTACCAGGTGACCTCAAGCCAAGTACTGTAAGAACCATAACCAGCAGCCATCCATAACCAACAGCCTCCCCTCTGCACTCTGTGCCTGTCCCACCCAGGTCTGCTGGAGCAGAAATACACAGCACTATGATGTGCTCATCTTTCTGTGCTGTCACTAACCTTCAGGGCTCGGATGAAGAGATCTCTGAAAGTCTTCATGGTGCTAAATACATCCTCTAAGGACAACTTGGTTGGGTCCTCACAGAGATAGTTTGCAAGTTCTTCTCTCTTCCTGTCAATGGTTTCAAAATCTTCTTCCAGTTTTCTGGAGGCATCAATGCTATCCTGAAATGCATTTAGTATAGACAGTGAGACACCATCCAGAGGATAACAGGTGAAGTGCACAGAAAGAAAAAGGATGTCAACATAAGAACTTGGAGCAGAGCTTTTGGGGTGGGAAGAAACAGCACATGGCTCCTGGTGACTGTGTTGTGCCACGATGCAGGGGTGGCTTTAGCAACACACAGAAAGCTCAATGCAAAGTTTCATCCCAAGAGAAGGGGTTTACTTTGGCGACCTGCACAGAGGGTGAATGCATTGACTCAGACATAGTGAAGCAGAGCAGGGAGAGCCATTGAAGCAAGCCTTTAAGAAACAGCCTCACCAAAGGTAGGTAGGTTTGGGGCAAGCAAACACCACTGAGTTCTGTGGCATTACAGCCTGTTTCCAAATCTGAGAGTGCATCTTGTGGTATTATTTTTCACCCTCTAGTGAGCATCCTCAGCTACATGCAGCATGCTGGCTTTCTGGGTGTAAGGTGGAAGCTATAAGGGAACTCCAAGACTGACCTGGATAGGTTTCTCATATTGTTGTTTCACATCATCGTTTGCTGATGAGACCTTTCTCTGGAGCTCCAGCAGCTTTTTTAAATTGGCACTGGACTCTGAGCGTATAATGTCAAGATTAATTCTGAAATCACACAGATGCCCCATGTTAGTTCTCACTACAGTATCATGCCCTTAAAAAAGAGAGGGCAAGGCCTAGCTGGTTTGGTTATCCCTCTGCTTCCCATGTGAGCTTGAGCCCTCAACCCTGTACAGTCTGAACTCATGAAAAACAGCCTTTCACAGTACTTATGGAAAGATGCTCAGTCCCCCTGCAACATCATGCATTGAGTAGAGCACCCAGAAAGTCCACCCAGGGTTATCTCCACCCTCATCACTCAGCATCTGCTCAGGTCAAAGGCACTTCAGAAGCTCCTGCTACTGCAAATGCAGTGCAGATTGTGGAAGGGCCCATGAATAAATGCACTGCAAACGTCAGACCTCAGTAGTGCTGTAGAAGAACTATAAGATATTAAATAGGTGTAAGCAGTGATCAACCAAACTTTTTCGTTAAAGCTAAGTAAGATGCCATCTTTTTAACATGCTGTACCAGCTGTGGGTATCCTAATTTCTGATACATTGTTGATATGCTTGGAATTTATTTTTGTTTTTCATTTGAAGGAAGTGACACACAATCTTACCCTGCTGCTTTTGAAACATATTCAAGGTCCTCCGGCAGTTCCAGTAGGTCTGTGTGGCTGTTTTCTACTTCCTGAAGCAGAAAAGAGAAATAAGCACTGTTTACTGAGTGGTGCAAGCTGGGAGAGGAGGCAGCACTCAGAAGGACAACTGCACTATGCCCCTCATCTGGCCTCCTCTCTGCAGAGCTTAACCATGCATAACTGATGAATGAGGGTGGCAGAGCAGAATATGGAGAAAAAGAAACAACAAACAGTTATGCGTGGAATAAGAAAGCCATGAGGACTTAGCGGGGATTTTGAAAAGCTCAAACACAGACCGGTGGACAAGAGAGTGGCCACGAAAAGGCAGAAAGGATGAATGGGTACGGAGCTGCCAGGATGGCTTTGGTGGCCACAAGCTCTGTGATTTGCAGCTGATGATGAGCAGAGATTGTGCAAATATGAACAAAGGACGTTCCAGCAACTGCAGGGAAAGGTGCTGGAGGAAAGCAGGACAAAACTAAAAGGAGTTCCCTGAGAGCCGAGTGGTGCCCACAGGCGTTCACCACCAGCCTAAGAGAGCCAATGCTTTTAACCCGCAGCTTGATGGGGAGGATAATGAATAAGAGTGTATTACATTAACTGAATCTAGAGTAGGAGGAATGGTTCACTAAGGTAAAAAGCCTCCCTTTCCTTTCTGCCCAGGACTGTAGTACCTCCAGGATATGGTGGAGCAGCGTAATACGGGTTTGGTTTGCTTTGGTTTCTGTTAGTTTGAGTAAAGTGCTGATTTTAAACCCATCAGCGTCGCCTGTGTGACTTCCCTACAAGATAAAAAAAAAAAAAGACAGGTGTAACTCTTGTGTCCAAATTACAGCCTTAGATGTGAAGATCATACACATATTCTGTTGATGGCTGGAGGACAAGCCAAACAAAGTCCTTACGTAGTTCAGAAAGTTTCCAACTTTGAGAATCAGTTTACAGAAGAGCGGCAGACGGTGACTGGTCAGAAGATCTGAAAAACATAAAGGGCTTTTAAGCAAAAGCCTCTGCTAAACCAGAACGTTTTCTAAACTGGATAAAAAGTGGGATTCTGAATTTCAGCAAACCGAATCTGATTTTTCAGGTTTGCAGCACAATGGCCCAACCTGCAGAGAAACTGATTCTAAGTAGATTCATTCCCAGTAGCTGGCCTTAATGAAAGTTTGTGCTCACTTGTACTTCTTTCTTAATTCACATCTGGTCTCTCATTCCTAATGGAAAATGATGTGGAGCTGGACTCTGATCAATTGGAAGTGCCCAGATTTAACCTGGCATGGGGGAGCGTATGAAGGCTCCAGCTTTAATCCTGCAGACTCCATTCAGCTGTGCAGCAAAGCCAGTTCTGACAGTACTCCAACTACCTGCCAGCTACTAAAACCAGACACATTCCATCTTGTCCTGGTCTCGCATGGTGAAGATGCTTATCAGGCATGAAGGGTACAATCTCTGTCCTTGCCCTTACAACAAGGTGCTGCAGGGATGAGCTTTGTGAAGCATTTAGTTTTGAGGCAGGAACAGCTTTAAAAGGAAAGATGGGCTGCAGGGAATTTCTGGGGGGAGCTTTATCCCAGCAGGCAGCTGTAATTTCAGCTGGAGAAGCCTACAGCAGGAGCTCTTCAAGACAAGCAGTATTGACAAGAAGTGCTTTCAGCAGGGGGACCTGAGGTTTCTGCCACAGAAAAAAAAGAGACCTATTGCATAATTTCTCTGTGTATTCAGAGACTTAAGCATCAGCAATTCGTAGCCCAAAATAACAAACTTTCTCTTCTGATTACTTTTGCGGGCAGGGGAAAAACTAAAGTATCACTGCTTTCTGCGGGAAGTTTGGGGTATGCTTTTCTGGAAGCAGAGAAAATTGCTGTGTGAAGATCTTAATATAACGAATTAGCTATAGATTCAGCTCTTTCGGAAATTCTGACAAGCTTCCAACACTTCATTGTTGAAAGTGGTTCAGAACAACACAGCTGCTGCAGAACAAGAGGCCTGAGGCTGAGGGAAAATGGTCTCCAGTCATATTAAAGGCTTTGATAATCAGTAGAGATACCCAGAGCTGCATCCTGTACTCTGCAGCAAACCAGTGAAGAGGCTGCAGGAAAGCTGTGGTGCTGGGGAGACTCACTGCAGAGCTCTAGAGAGTTTACTGGGGCTTTACAGCTGACTGTCTTAAACAAGATCCAGAATTAAGGTCAGGCCATTTACCTTCACAGGCTTTCCGGATGGCTTCAGCTTTTGGCTGAATCATGTCCAGCACAACAGTAGTCTCTTCGCAGATCAGCATACATTCAATCCGTAGCTGATAACTAAGGATGGAGATTGATTGAAAGCTTAAAGGCACCACAATCTTGGCCAACACATCAGCTCTCTTCCCACATCACCTCTAAGGCTGGCAACCCCGCAGTACTGCTGCCAAGTGACTTTCAGTAGGTTACACGGCCTCCTTGGGCACATCTGACCCTGGGTCTGGTCCAGCTTCTGCTACTTTCAGCATGAATATTAGGAAAAATTCTTCTGGGTAAGAGTGGTCGCGCAATAGAACAGGCTGCCCAGGGAGGTGGTGGAGTCACTGTCCCTTGGAAGTCCACAAGCATGGAGATGTGGCACTGAGGGGCACGGAGGGGATGGGTTGGGATTGGACTAGGTAGTCTTAGTGGTCTTTTCCAACTTTAATGATTCTTTGATTATATACTTCAGAGGGAGAAGAGGTGCAGAAGTGACACCCTCTCACGCAAGAAAAAGGGGAAGGGATGGCCAAGGTGGAATTGGAGACTGACCAACTGCATCTGTTGGTATTTATCTGTGAGACTAATATAGAAACTTGAACTTCCCATAGAAACCCAGAAAAAGATTGGGCTGACATTCATGATGAACATCCTTACCTGGGAATCTGAAGGAGGAGAAGATAAAACTGATCTGCATTTGCTAGCTTCGACTTCTCTTCTTTGAAGGCCTTCAGGTTTTCTATCTAATGAAAAATAAAGAATCAAGACTGCAGGACTTCACTGCACATTCAGCTCTGTGAATCAAGGGTGCAATTTTTCTCTCCTGACCTCATGTTTTTCAGGCAGCAGCTTCAGCAGCTGTTTTAGAACCTCAACGTCAAACTTGGTCCGATCCCCATTCTGGACCATGGCAGCCACCTCTTCATTGGAGCTGCAGAGAGAAGCACAGGCAGAAGTCACCCAAAGGTCCCCCTTCCACAACCATATGCTACTGAGGCATGTACTTGCACAAGTGTTCTGTGCTTTCAATAGTGAGGATCACAGAGATAGGAAAGGAAAGATACATCCCAGTGATTAATTCAGAACTGGGACGTGGAAAATCCAGATTCAAGTACTTGCTATGCACAAAATTTGCTTCTGGCCCCAGTCAAATGACTTAAGACTAGAGATCAACGTTCCCACTCAGATGTCTGTCTCTGGGTATGTGACTACCTTAATTCTTCTTATTATTATATTATATCTTATTATGAATTCTTATCTTCCTTCTTGGTCCTGCTTTGAGGAAGAGTTTCACTTCCAGAGGCATCTCACAGCCAAAGCCACCCTTAGAGTCTGTGCTATAACTCTGTCTGTAACATGGAGTTGTAACACTTTATGAAAACACAGTTAAATACCCAAGCCCAATGTTTGAGAGAGAGTATTTGACAAGCTGTGAAATAATCAGATTTTACAGCAACACAGACTACAAA